>NC_056734.1:366050228-366350228 GCF_019279795.1 Protopterus annectens
CATTTGTTTTGGGCCATGACTGCCAGGTGGACCCCCAAGCATAGTCTGATATGTCTGTAGTAAGGGTTTGGGTGGAAAGGTGTAGAGTGAATGACCGTCCATTGTTTTGGTGACAGGTCCCTGCCCACCAAAGAAACTCCTGTTGTAGGCAGGGAATGAGAGGAATCATTGTTTCCAGACTGTGGCAATGTTGACTCCATAAACTTTTTAGGTACCATTGAAGTTTCCTCATATGCAGTTTTGCATATGGAATTAGTAGAATGCAGGATGCCATGAACCCCAAAGCCTGCAGAATTTGTCTTGCAGATAACTGGGTTTTTGTTGCCATCTGTTTGAAGTATATAGTCAGTTGCCTTTGTTTGTCTGGCGTAAGGTAAGCCATCTGGGCAGTTGTATTCAAGCTTGCACCCAGGAATGTAATTTTTTGAGAGAGTACCAGTTGTGATTTCTTTTAGTTTATTCTGTAACCTAGGCATGTTAGAAGCCTTTTTACAAATGCCAGATGTTGAAGAAGAATGTCCTTGTTCTCTGCTTGAATGAGACAGTCTGCCAGGTAAGGATAAATTTGTATGTTTGTCTGCAAAATGCAATTACTGGTGCCAAGCACTTTGTAAAAGACCCTGGGCGCAGCAGATAAGCCAAAGGGCAGTGCAGAGAATTGGTACTGCATAAAACCTTCCTTGAAGCGGAGGTATCTTCTGCACGATTCCCTTATTGAGGTATGCCTCTTAAGTCTAGAGTCACTAACCAAGCGTTCCTGCCCAGCATAGGCAGTAGCTGTTGTAAAGTCAGCATTCTGAATTCTGGAATGTCCAGGAATGTGTTCAAATCGTTAAGTCCGGTATTGGACGCCAGGCATAGTCTTTTCTGGGAATAAAAACCTTGTCCTTTTCCCTGTTCTGGTACTGGATGAATAGCCCCCATATCCATGAGGAACATAACTTGTTTCTGAGCCTCTGTCCATTGATTCTGTGGCAGATCTGGCCAACCGTCTGGAATTGGCAAAGTATGGAAATTAAATCTGTACCCCTGGGATACTATGTTTAATACCCACTTGGCTTGGGTAATTAATTGCCAATTTTGAGCATGAAGTGATAATCCCCCCCCCCTCCCCCAGGGGGCTGCCAAAAGATAAGTGCTTGGTGATGGTAGAGGGAAGTCATTGAGACTTCTTACTGTAGGGTTGTGCTTTGTTTCCTCCAGATTTGGAGGTGGAAACTCCCCATTGCTTTGACCTGCAAGAACCCTGTGACTGGTATCAAGAGCCTTTTGAGTACCTGGATTTGCCTTGAGAGGCTCCGTTGGACACAGGAAAGGACCAATTTTTAGTTGGCCAGTGCCTACTGAATCTGGGTGGCTGCACTTGTAAGAAATATTTCACAGTTTGCATAAATTTAGCTTTGTCTTCCATTTTCTTTAAAACCTCTTCTGCCTTATTACCAAACAGAGTATCATGCTGTAAAGGGGCATCCAACAATTTAGCTTTAACATGATCAGGCAGATTTTGCTCCTTGAGCCAGGCATGCCTTCTAATCACAGATCCAGTAACTGCGGCCCTGCAGGAGGGCTTCAAGGAATCAAAACCACATTGCAAATTATGCTTTCCAACCTGTTCTGCTGCATGCAATAATTCCTGTAATTATTTTCCACACAATCGGAAATCAACATTTTCTGTTTCAATAAGCCCCATAACATGTTGATATTTAAGCACATGAAACTGGCAGTTTAAGGCCCTAATTGCCAAGGTTGCAGACGTATAAACTTTCTTTCCCCATCTATCCAGCACCCTGGAATCTCTCTGAGGGGGTAGGATTTTTGTCCTTTACACCTTTGGGACACAGAGTTTCAGGATCAGCAGCAGGATTTTTGAACAGAAATTTGTAGGAGTCGGGAACCCTGTAATATCTGTCTGGCTTACTAGGAGCCTGAGGTAGGGAATCAGGAGCCGTGCTTGATTCCGAAAACACATCATCAACAATGTCTAATACAAGAGGTATAGCCAAACGCCTTTGCTAAGGAAGCAGGAAATTCCCAAGCCTCTTGATTCAGAGAAATCCTGACCCTCCCAATGAAAATGTTCCCTTAAAGTATGCAAGGTTTCTCCAAAAGAATAATCCTCAGGTGGAAATGCAGATGGGACGGATTCTTCTGCATCTCAATCCTCATAGGGTGGTATAGAAAATTCCTGATCAGAAGAAATGGGAACCTGATCTGAAGATTCATAATCAGTGTCTTGCCTAGGCCTCTTAGCAGGAGGGGGGGGGGGGTTGGGAACCCCTGATCAAGGTAATTAAGTCTTCAGCCATTTTGATAATCTGTTTTTTAGGCACAGGGCACTTACCACGTGGCTCATGTGTCGGTTTTTTAGACTTAGATGTTTTTGATCTTGTTTTTGAAGCTGGTATCAGTTTTATATAAAAATGTTGAGGCCTGAAAACACCCTCAGAAGCCGGTGCCTGCTCAGCAGCTCCGGACCCATCCAAGGGAGAGACATCCACGGGTTCAATACTCTGAGAATCTTGCGGCATAATGGACTCTGCATGGATCTGTGTAGCGGCCTGCGACTCAAAAGTAGCGGGTATCAGGGGCTGCGAAAACACCTCACTGAGTACCGGCGACTGGCTTAGGAGAAGCTTCATCTGTTTTGGACCTCGACGGTCTGTCTCTGTCTTTTTTTTTGCGTTTTTTGTGAACTCCAGTAGTCGGACTGCTAACCGACGACATTTCAGGGTAATTAAGTCTGGATCCAAAATATTTTGAAGCAAAAATATACCGACGCTTAATAGTGCGTTGGTTAAATTTAGCACAAAACCGACAGCAAGGCACGTTATGATCTGGGCCTAGGCAAAGAATACAGTACAAATGAAAATCCTTATGAAGTATTTGCTTCCCAGAAGTAATGCAATTATTAACTTTTACTGACATCGGTAAGGAGCAAGAAAAAGTTTCCCCAATGGGGTACTTAGCTTTAGTTGAAGACTTCGGTTCTGAAACTCGAACGTGAAAATTTCAGGAGTCGGCCGACCGGCACTTGTGAACTGCTTCGGGCACCACGCGGCAAGAAAGACTGGGTAAAATGGCATCGGCTGCGTTTTATACCCCTGACGACCTGACATCATGGAAGAGGAGACAGCAACCGATGCAGGACCCAATACTTTATTATTCAGGCCGACTGAGGGCAATCTGCCAGAAGATTACCCAAATGTAATGACTGCAACAGTGAAACACCATCATCTGGGAAGTTTAATGATATTAATACTTGACTCTTATGCTGATCTTCCCAGTATGATAAAATGTGCATCTGCACTAGACACTTTTCAATTGTGGGAAGGAACGGTCCCCCATCACAATTTTTTCAGGGACAACATTCTAACATTTCACTCTGAAATTCCAAATTGCTACCACAGTAATTAGGGCTTTGTCACTGGGTTTTCATGATCTTCCCTTATACTCCCACCCACCGCAGCAGCAGACTATTTTCGTTTTCTTGTCCTGTTATGGGGTAAAAAGTTCTTTGTGTCACCTGGCCAAATTAGATGTTCTTTTCCAGCACACACCTCCCGGTCTGACTCCAATTAGATCCACAAAGTGTTAACCACCTTTCCACTCTGTAGGGATATACGACCCCCTTGTTTTTCCTCTCCCATTATGTATTTGGCCAATTGGGTTTAATTTTTAGATTCCAGCCATTTCGCCCTCAGACTATCTCACCACCACTAGATGCCTCCCTTTCACAGCATTATTATGACACTCCTTTCGCCCACTGGACGATAAGATTAAAGTGATTAGCCAGCATTCCTCCATACCTATTCCCACCACCTCACAATCCACTATCAGTTTGGAAATTCACTTGCCCGCAAAATTAGCTAGCACACTATGTGTAACTGGGGCCATGTAATTAGACCCTATGTTGGTGGGTTGAAATCCAAACCAGTACTGGAAAGGCCTCCTTGAATACACTTCACATTCAAAAACCCTCGAGATGGGTAACTTATCACACGCTCCACCAAACCCTCGAGATGGATAATTGATCACACGCTCCATCATCTCACATCACATTCCCAACTTCCCAGCAGCCAATAGTATCAATGGGAATTTCAACCAATAAACTTGACCTCTAAAGACACTGCCCACATTACCGGACAATGAAAACTAGACATGACCGGTTACTGAGTTCCTAATCACAGCCTATGAAAAAGCCAGTGCTCTTATCCCACTTTCTAGTGCCAGATACTGTAATGCTGTATTATGTATTTCCAACAATGATGTTAAATACAGCAAACTTGTTTCTTTAGTCTTTGATTAACTTGACAGTAATATACAAGGCAAATGTTCTTCTTAAATCAGACTCCACTGTCGACGCTCATCTGTCCACAATGGATTTCCACAATAAAGTTGCGCCATGTTTTGATGAAATATGGAATGGTATCTGGTTCATCTATTATCTTAGAATGCCCGACTATTACTGATTAATGATACAAGGGAAAATATTATTACAATTTGATGGTTATTTACACGAATTATATCTTGGCATAACCTCAGCAACTTGGTTACCAGCGAAGATCCCACCGTTTATTGTGTTGCCATCAGTGCGTCTCGATCATGAATAAAATCTAGGCAAAAAAAGTTCTTCATACAACCTACACAATAAAAAGTACAGTTGTGTACACCTACCATAAATGTAGATGTTAGAGTGTCTTCACTGTTGCAGTCATGACTGTAGGGTTCTCCCCTGCCAGCAGGCAGCCCTCGGTCGGCCAGAATCCCAAAGTCTGGGTCCGGCGTCGGCTGTTCAACCATGCTCCCTGACGTCAGAGCGCCAGGAGTACAAAGCTGACAGCTGACACCATCTTCTCCAGTTTTTCTTGCCCCAGATGTCAGGAGTCCCAAAATGAAAAAGGTCCCATAACCTTTGCAAATACACCTCAGAAGAATGGTGAAAAAAGGAAATACACAAAAGTAAAAATAAGAGGGGACAGGAGGGAGGGAAACCCAGACTGCAACAGTGAAGACACTCGAACATCTACATTTATGGTAGGTGTACACAACTGTACTATGTTCATCGTGTTTCACTGTTGCCGTCATGACTGTAGGGTAGAATCCCAAAGCTGAAATAAAGGGAGGTGGTCATAAAGAGGAAGGGGCGGCTAAAAGGCCCTGCAAGACTGCAGAGGCAAAGCCTGCCCTAGACTTAGAGTAGAGAGGTAGATTGTAGTGCTTAGAAAAAGTATGCACTGAACTCAAAGGCCGCAGAAGTGGCAGCAGCTCTGGTGGAATGAGTCCGTATACTCCCTGGGATTTGCTTTCCATGGTGTGAATAACAAAATCTGATTCCATGAGCAATCCATTTAGAAATGGTCCGTTTTGAAATGGCTTTACCTTGGGAACTTGAAGCATAAGAAACAAACAATTGTTCTGATTTTCTGATGTCCTTGGTTCTGTTCAGGTAAAAACGTAGCTGTCTGTGTACATCCAAGGAATGTAAGATCCTTTCCACTTTATTTTGAGGAGTGGGGAAAAAAGTTGGCAAGTGGATAGTTTGATTTAAAGCCACTTTGGAAACCACCTTAGGCATGAAGGTAGGATTAGTCCTCAAAGATACCCTGTCTTGATGAAAAATAATATAAGGTTCTACAGCCATAAGAGCTTGTAACTCTGAAACTCTCCTGGCAGAGGTTAGGGCTAACAGGATAGCTGTTTTCCAAGATAAAAACTTGATGTCAGAAGAGGAAGCAGGCTCAAAAGGAGGCAAGGTTAGTTTTTCCAAAACATAGTTGAGATCCCAAGCAGGAATGGGAGGAGATCTAGGAGGTCTTAAGTTCTTAGCCCCTCTGAGAAACTGTCTCATGAGCTGGTAGGAAAAGATGGGAGGGTCTGTATTATAATGAGCAGAAATAGCAGAGGCATGTATCTTAATGGAGGAGAAAGAGAGACCCTTATGTAAGAGATCTGTCAAGTAAAGTAATGTTAGGAAAAAGAGGATCAGAATCCTGAGTCTGCATCCAGGAACAAAATATTTTCCATTTTCCTGCATAAGATTTTCTAGTGCTAGGATGTCTGGCTTCTAAAATGACATCCATAACCTGCTTGGGTAGTAAAGCAGAAATCAAAGGTCCTGGATTAACCAGGCCGCCAGGCTGAGAGTTGTGACATGAGAGTGTAGAACCTGACCCTGATGTTGGGACAGAAGGTTCGGAGACTGAGGCAAAACCCAAGGGGGATCCAGGCATAGGTTGTTTAGAGTTGGATACCAAAACTGCCGAGGCCAATTTGGAGCCAGCAAGATTATCATCTTGAGCTTGTCCTGTTTTATCTTCAAAAATACCCGTGGAAGAAGAGGAAGAGGTGGAAAGGCATATCCTGAGAGGTTCCTCCAACTGAATGACAGGGCATCCACTTTCCAAGCTTCGCTGTGGAAAGTCCTGGTGCAAAAATTCTGTAGTTGATGATTGAGATGGGACACAAAGAGGTCTATGTGAGGACATCCCCAGACTGCTATCATCCAGAATATTTTGGTGTCCAGCATCCACTCATGTGGATCCAAAAGGTTTCTGCTCAGACTGTCTGCCAGGAAGTTTTGTTTCCCTGGTAGAAACTGAGCTTGAAGATCCAGATTGCAAGCTAGAGCTATATTCCATAGATCCATGGCTAGTCTGCAAAGGGGGTAGGTTGCTTGTTTATGTACCACATAACTGCGGTGTTGTCTGTCCGTATTAGCAGTTGTCCTGGTTGTAAAAGATTCCTGAAGGCCAATAGAGCTTTCTGAACGGCTAACATTTCCTTTAAGTTGATATGCAGGTCCGTCTGATCCTTTGTCCAAAGGCCCTGCAGACAATTGCCCTGAAATGGGCTCCCCAAGCATAATCCGAGGCGTCCGTGGTTAGAATCTGAGTGGCAGGAGGCAGACGGAAGGGTTTCCCTTTGTTTAGAGCATATGCCCTGGACCACCAAAGAAATTCCTTTTGAAGACAAGGAAGGACAGAGATCAGTATGTCTAAACTGTGGTAATGCTGAGACCATACACTTTTTAGGTACCACTGTATTTTCCTCATGTGTAGTCTTGCATATGGTATGAGAAGGATGCAGGAGGCCATGTAACCCAAAGCCTGCAGGAATTTCCTTGCAGATAGTTCAGTTAAAGTTGCCAAAGTTCTGAAAGTTGAAGCCAGCTGTAATTGTTTTTCAGATGTCAGAAATGTCATCTGGGTTGGGGTGTTCAGAAGAGCACCCAGAAAAGTTATCTATTGTGATGGTGTCAAATTTGACTTTTTTATGTTTACAGAGAATCCCAGGAACTTGAGAAGGTTCTGTACAAATTCTAGATGTTGGAGTAAGACATCCTTGCTGTCTGCATGAATTAGACAATCGTCCAGATAAGGGTAAATTTGAATTCCCTTGAGTCTGCAGTAAGCTACTACTGGAGCCAGGCATTTGGTGAAGACCCTGGGCGCAGTAGACAATCCAAAGGGCAGCGCAGAGAATTATAAGTGCCTCGATCCGGCCTTGAACCTGAGGTATTTTCTGCGATCCTGCCTGATGGGAATGTGTAAATATGCCTCCTTTAAATCCAAAGTTACCATCCATGCATCGTTGGACAGCATTGGAAGTATCTGCTGAAGAGTAAACATCTTGAATTTTGGAATCTCTAAAGAGGTGTTCAAGACAGACAGATCCAGAATGGGTCTCCATGAGTTTTGCTTCCTTGGGACTAGAAAGAGCCGAGTAAAAACCTTTTTCCATCTCTGAAAGTGGAACCAGTTCTATGGCATTCATAGCCAAAAGAGCTTCCACCTGGTTTAAGGCCTCCGTCCATTGATGTTTTGGAAGGTCTGGCCATCGGCTTGGCCTTGGCAAGGTAGTAAATGGAATTTGTAACCTCTTAAAATCACATCCAAAACCCACTTGTCTTGGGTTATTTGAGTTCAATTCTGATAGAAAAGAGAGTTTTCCTCCGAGAGGGGCTTCCAGGCAAGAAGTTCCTGTAGCCCAACAGAGGGAGTCATTGAGTTTGTTTCCTTTGAGTTTGTGACCTGTCCTCTCTCCTCCCCTAGGGGTGGAAGCAGTCCACTGTCTTTGTCTATAAGAAGCTTGTGTTTGAGGCCTTCCTCTGGAGCGTCTATATCTACCTCTCTGAGGCCTGTCTGAAGTGGGAAAGGACCAATTTTTTGAAGGCCAATTCCTGCTAAATCTAGGTGGCTGTACTTGCAAGAAATCTTTAACTGTTTGCATGGATTTCGCCTTATCCTCCATCTTTTTAATCGCCTCTTCAGCTTTTGATCCAAACAAAACATTATGCTGAAAGTACAGTTTTGTACCTACCATAAATGTAGATGTCCGATAGGTATGCATCTGCAGTCATCACATATGGGTTGTCCTGCCTCAGGCAGCCCTTCGGTCGGCCGGATTCCAAAGTCTGGGTCCGGCATCGGCTGATGTCGCACTTTCCCCGACGTCAGAGCGCCTGGGGTATAAAAGCATCAGCCGACGCCATCTTCCTCAGTTTTTCTTGACCCAGATGCCAGGTGCCCCCTAAGGAAGGCTAAATTTGGAGAGATGCATTTAAAAATCCAAACATGCACAATAATATAAAAACAAATACACCATAATAGATCCCCCCAGCTAGCTATAAGAGGGGTAAGTACCCAAGAAATACCACAGAGGGGAAGGAGGGAGGGTAAACCTGACTGCAGATGCATACCTATCGGACATCTACATTTATAGTAGGTACAAAACTGTACTATGTCCTTCAAGGATGCATCTGCAGTCATCACATATGGGTAGAATACCGTAGCCAATCTGGGGGTGGAGGAACTATGTAAAGGATGGTGTAGCTAAAATGCCCTGCAGGACTGCCGTAGCAAAGCCTGCTCTGGATCTGGAATATAAAGGTAAATTGTAATGCTTGGCAAATGTATGCACGGAGCTCCATGTAGCAGCTTCTAAAATGTCCTTGGTAGCCACCCCTCTTAAGAAGGCTGTGGAGGTGGCTGTGGCTCTCGTGGAATGAGGTCTAATGTTAGCTGGCACAGTTTTTCCATGAAAGGAGTAACAAAAACGAATGCAATTCCCTATCCATTTTGAAATTGTCTGTTTGGAAATTGCTTTTCCTTGTGTACCAGCAGCATATGCTACCAACAGCTGGTCAGTTTTTCTGTAACCTTTAGTTCTGTCCAAGTAGTAGCTCAACTGTCTGTGTATGTCCAGGGTGTGCAGAGGTTTCTCCCCTTTGTTTTGTGGATTTGGAAAGAAGGTAGGCAAGTGAATAGCTTGATTTAATAAAACCCTTGATACTACCTTTGGCATAAATGTAGGGTTGGTTCTCAATGAAACTTTGTCCTGATGAAAAATAAGGAATGTCTGTACTGCCATAAGGGCATGTAACTCAGATACTCCTCTTGCTGAGGTTATGGCCAGAAGGAAAGCAGTCTTCCAAGACAGGAACTGTAGTTCTGCAGATGCTGCTGGTTCAAAGGGAGGCAGTGTTAGTTTTTCTAACACAAAGTTAAGGTCCCAAGTAGGTAGAGGTGGTTTCCTTGGAGGACTGATGTTTTTGATTCCTCTTAGAAACTGTCTTAGGAGAGGATGAGAGAAGACAGGTGGATCAGCATTGTACTCTGCTGAAATTGCTGAAGCATGAATTTTAATTGAAGAGTAAGACAGACCATTGCGGAACATTTCTGCCAAGTATTCCAGGATATGTGCCATGTTCATCACTATCGCATCTAGACCCTTTGTGGTGTTCCAAATGTGAAATCTTTTCCATTTTGCTGAATATGCCTTTCTTGTGGAAGGCCGGCGAGCTTCCATAATAACATTTTTCACTCTCTGGGATAGCTTGTCCTGAGGAGTCGTCAAGGTATTTTCCAGGCTGTTAGTTGCAAGGTTTTCAGGTTGGAATGCAGAGTTTTGTAACTGTGCTGTGTCAGTAGAAGTGGCCATAGAGGAAGAGGCCATGGTTTTGTGCGTGACAGGCTCTTTAACAGTGGGTACCAGTGCTGTCTTGGCCAGTCCGGAGCTATCAGAATCACTTTTGGCTGCTCTGTCCTGATCTTCAGTAAAACCTTGGTCATTAATGGGAGAGGTGGAAATGCATACACTGTTAGAGTTCTCCAGCTGAAAGAGAGGGCGTCCACTTTCCATGCTTGTGGGTAGTATGTCCTTGAACAGAATTTCTTCAGTTGATGATTGTGGGGGGAGGCAAAAAGATCCAAGTCCGGCCTCCCCCATGATTGTGTTATCTGCAGAAAGATGTCTGGGCGCAGCATCCATTCGTGTGCATCCATGATATTTCTGCTTAAGCTGTCCGCCAGTATATTGTCTTTCCCTGGCACAAACTGGGATTGTAGCTGTATACTGAGTTTCAAGGAAAGTTCCCATAGATTCATTGCCAGCCTGCAAAGAGGATAGGAATGGGTGCCTCCTTGCTTGTTTATGTACCACATAACCGTGGTGTTGTCTGTCCTTATTAGCAGATGGCCATGATGCAGAAAGGGTTTGAAGGCTTCGACTGCATGTATCACTGCCAGCATTTCCTTTTGGTTTATGTGCATGCGTAGCTCTTTTTGTGACCATAGACCTTGAATGCATCTGCCCTCCATGTGCGCTCCCCATCCGTGGTCTGAAGCGTCTGTTGTAATGGTTTGGTTGGCTATTGGTTTGCTGAAAGGCAGACCCCTGTTTGACTGGCTTGCTTGAGCCCACCACAGAAATTCCTTTTGAAGGCATGGAATGAGTGGTATCAAAGTTTCCTGTGACTGTGCTGAGTCCATAAACTCCTTAGGTACCATTGTAGTTTCCTCATATGTAGTCTTGCTTGCGGAATCAGAAGGATGCAAGAAGCCATGTAACCCAGGGCCTGCAGGATTTTCCTTGCAGCCAGCCAGGTTTGTCTTGTCAGATTTTTGAAGTAATCTGGTAGTTGATTTTGTTTTTCTTCTGTGAGGAAGGCCATTTGGGTGGTTGTATCTAGATCTGCACCCAGAAAGGTTATTCTTTGGGATGGAACAAGTCTTGATTTGTGAAAGTTGACTGTATATCCCAAGGCCTGAAGTAGGTGGATGGCATAATTTAAGTGTTTTACCAAAGTTTGTTGGCTGTCCGCTTGTATAAGGCAGTCTTCCAGATATGGGTATATTTGAATCCCCTGAAGTCTGCAGTGTGCAATTACTGATGCCAGGCATTTCGTGAATACTCTGGGCGCAGTAGATATGCCAAAGGGCAATGCTGAGAATTGATAATGCTCTGACCCTGCAAGAAATCTGAGGTGTCTTCTGCAACTTTGTCTGATAGGGACATGCAGGTATGCCTCCTTGAGGTCTAGAGTAACCAGCCAAGACCCCTTGCCCAGCATGGGAAGGAGCTGCTGTAGAGTCAGCATTTTGAATTTTGGCACAATGAGATAAGTATTCAATGCGGACAAGTCGAGAATAGGCCTCCATTGTTTTTCTTTTCTTGGAACAAGGAATAGTCTGGAATAAAATCCTTGGCCTTGTTCTGAGAGAGGAACCTTTTCTATAGCTTTCATTTGCATTAAGCTGGAAATTTGTTTCAAAGCCTCTGCCCTTTGATTCGGTGGCAGGTCTGGCATGCCCTTTCTTTTTGGTAATGTGTGGAAATGAAACCTGTATCCTTTGTCTATTTGTAGTGTCCATTTGTCCCTTGTAATACTGTGCCAATTTTCTGAGAATAAAGAAAGCTTTCCGCCCAAAGGTGCTTCTAATTGAGCCCTGGTTGGCGGTGTCAAAGTAAAGTCATTGAGCCTGTCCTTGTGCAGCAGTTGAAGGTCCTGCATTACCTCTCTGGTTGGGAGGCTGCCATTGACGTCCTCTGTAGGAGCCTCTAGCTTGCCCTCTACCTCTGGCACGCCTGTTCTTGCCTCTCTGAAACCTTTCTGTGTCTGGAAAGGACCAATTCTTGGAAGGCCAATTCCTGCTGAATCTTGGTGGTTGTACTTGGAGAAAATCCTTGACTGTTTGTAAGGATTTTGCCTTTTCTTCAAATTTCTTTAGGACCTCCTGAGCCGTGGAGCCAAATAACTTTTGCTTTTCCAGAGGAGCATCCAGCAGCTTTGCTTTAACATGGTCTGGCAGAGATTGTTCCTTCAGCCAAGCATGCCTACGTATGACTGCCAGTCATAGCTGACCTACATGAAGCTTCCAATGCATCATAACCACATTGCAAGAAATGGTTGCTAACCTGTTGTGAGTTATGTACCAGATCCTGAAGTGACTTGCGGTCTAGGGGGTCAGGTGAAGACAGTTTTTTATGCAATTCATCTAACAAATACTCTTGGTACTGTATCATATGAAATTGACAATTTAATGCCCTCATAGAAAGAGTAGCAGAAGTATACACTTTTTTACCCCATCTCTCTAAAGCTCTGGACTCCCTTTCAGAGGGTAGAGGATTTTTAGCAGTGGCAGCTGTAACCCCTTTAGGGCCCTGGGAAATAGTTTCTGGATCAGCAGAGTGGGCCGTGTAAAGGTAAAGATGCGAGTCCGGGACCCTGTAGTACCTATCGGGTTTGGCAGGAGCCGGAGGGAGAGAATCAGGGATTGTGCTAGAGTCAGAGTACACATCATCAATAACATTCAAAACAGGAGGAATAGCTAAAGGCCTATGCTGAGGCAAATGTAAAAAGGTCCTTAATCTTTTCCTGGAATCAGAGAATTCCTGGCCCTGCCATTGGAAATGCTCTCTCATGGAGTGTAGCGTCTCCCCAAAGGAAAACTCTTCAGGAGAGGAGGCCGAGGGAATAGATTCCTCTGCATCAGAATCCTCGTAGGCCGAAAAAGTCTCCTCCTGGTGGTCCGAGAGAGTAGAGCCATCAGAGGCCTCATCTGAGGAGTGGGGATCAGAGGGCTCAACCCTGGGCCTTTTGTCTGGAGGAGGTTGAGAGCCCCTGTCCGGATGAGGTTGAGAGCCCCTAATTAAGGAGATAAGATCCTCTGCTAAGCTTAGCATCTGTGAACCAGTAGAGGGTCCCTGAGGGATTACCTTGGGAGGCAAAGCTTTTGAGAGTTTAGCAGCTTTAGCCCTGGAGAATGCCTCAATGGACATGGATGCAGGAGGCCTGGCTGCACCACGTGCTGGTGTAGATTTGTCTAAAGGAATGGTGTCGGAAGGTTCCAGGACACCAGTTTCTGTTGGAAATTCAATAACAGACTCAGCCGGGGCCTCCGGGACCGAGGTAGTCGGTTGAGCGGTTTCGGTAATTGGAAGTACCGAGGACTCTGTTTCAGCCGAGACCAAGACACTCGCGGTAGGCCTGGCCGTGGTTTCAGGCTAAACCGCGGCCGTCAGTCCTTGTCCTTCCGTTTCTTAACTAAATGAGAAGTCGGAGTCTCCGACGGCATCTTATACGAAAAACTAGCCCCAAAAAATTCCTCTGCAAACTCCGCCCGACGTCTAAGAGTGCGTCGGTTGAAGGAAGCACAGGCTGAACAGGCCGAGACGTCGTGGTCTGGGCCTAGACAGGATAGGCAGTAAGAGTGGAAATCCTTATGAGTTACTTGTTTCCCACAAGTTAAACAATTATTAACTTTATCTGACATCGGCTGAGGCAAGAAAGAGTCCCCAACGGGGTACTTAGCTTTTTGAAGTCTTTGGTAGCTGAATTACAGGAGCTGGCCGACCGGCACTTGCGAACTGCTTCTGCTTCGGGCACCACGCGGCAAGAAAGACTGAGGAAGAGGGCGTCGGCTGATGCTTTTATACCCCAGGTGCTCTGACGTCGGGGAAAGTGCGACATCAGCCGACACCGGACCCAGACTTTGGAATCCGGCCCTCCGAAGGGCTGCCTGAGGCAGGACAACCCATATGTGATGACTGCAGATGCATCCTTGAAGGACATCAGGAGCATCCAATAATTTAGCCTTTACTTGTTCAGGCAAATTTTGTTCCTTTAGCCATGCATGCCTTCTAATAACAGTGCCAGAGGCCGCAGCCCTACAAGAAGCCTCCAAGGCATCAAATCCACAGTGTAAACCATGCTTCCCAACTTGTTCAGTGGGCATGCAATAAGTCATGTAATTCCTTATCTGCACAGGCAGAAATGGAAGTAAGCTTTTGTTTTAAAACAGACAAGAGAAATTGCTGGCATTTAAACATATGAAACTGACAGTTTAAAACCCTAATGGACAAAGTAGCAGAAGTGTACACCTTTTTGCCCCATCTTTCTAAGGATCGAGAATCCTTTTCAGTAGGAATGGGATTTTTGGCAGAAGCAGCCTCAACTCCCTTAGGACCCTGAGAAATG
This sequence comes from Protopterus annectens, assembly GCF_019279795.1. Taxonomy (NCBI): domain Eukaryota; kingdom Metazoa; phylum Chordata; order Ceratodontiformes; family Protopteridae; genus Protopterus; species Protopterus annectens. The sequence continues at coordinate 366,064,486 of NC_056734.1, forward strand.
GTTTCAGGGTCAGCAGAAGGGTTCTTATATAAAAACTGATGGGAATCAGGAACCCTGTAATATCTATCAGGCTTAACAGGAGCAGGAGGAAAAGAGTCAGGGGTTAAATTAGCATCTGAAAAGGCATCATCCACAATATCCAAAACAGGAGGAATAGCCAGGGGTCTATGTTGGGGAAGAAGAATAAAATCCCTCAGTCTTTTCTTAGATTCCGAATACTCCTGTCCTTCCCAGTGGAAATGTTCCCTCATTTCATGCAGTTTCCCCAAAAGAGAAATCCTCAGGGGGAGAAGCTGAAGGAATGGATTCTTCAGCATCAGAATCCTCATAAGGAGGGAAAGAATATTCCTGATCAGAAGAAGAAACTGAGGAAACAGAAGCCTGATCAGAGGAATCATAGTAAACATCCTGCCTTGGCCTTCTATCTGTAGGGGGATGTGAACCCCTAATCACAGTAAGTAAATCCTCCGCCATCTTGAGTAACTGTTTCTGTGACTTGGGAGCCGGTTCAGAGGAGGCCTGAGTTGTAGTCTTTGGTTTAGAAGGAGCATTTGCCTTTGTCTTTGGCTTTGCCTTTATTAGAAGCTGAGTAGGCCTGAAAACCCCTTTGGAAGACGGTACCTGCACAGCGGCTCCAGACCCATCCGAAGGAGCATTGTCCGAAGGTCCTGCAACAGAATGGTTGGCTCCTAATGAGAGTCCATTTTGGCTGTCGGTTCTGAAATGGACGACGACAGGGGCTGCAAAAGCGCCTCACTGACGACGGCCGAACCTGAAGCTGGCTCCACCTGTGAGCTATCATCAGATTTGGACCTCAGAGGCCTGTCTTTATCCTTGCGACGTTTGTGAACTCCGGTAGCCGGAACCGTATCCAACGACATTTTGTAGTTAAAGCGTCTACCAAAGTAATGAAAAGCAAAATCGTACCTTTGCTTAATTGTACGTTGATTGAATCTAGCACAAAAACGACAACTAGATACGTCGTGGTCAGGGCCTAAGCAAGGAATACAGTAAGAATGAAAATCCTTATGAGGTATTTGCTTCCCACATGAAATACAATTATTAACTTTTTCTGACATCGGAGTGGAGCAAGAAAAACAGTTTCCCCAACGGGGTACTTAGCTTTGAGTGGAGAAGAAAATCTTCGGACTGAAGTATATGAGAAAAAATCGTCAGCCGACCGGCACTTGCGAACTGCTATCACCGCACAGCAAGAAAGACTGGAGAAGATGGCGTTGGCCGTCAGCTTTGTACTCCTGGTGCTCTGACGTCAGGGAGCATGGTTGAACAGCCGCCGGACCCAGACTTTGGGATTCTGGCCGACTGAGGGCTGCCTGCCGGCAGGGGAGAACCCTACAGTCATGACTGCAACAGTGAAACACGATGAACATCAAATGGTTCCAAAAGATTGCTCACAGATTACTGTACCATCATATCCTAAACAAGACCATCAAAAACAAACTAACATTTCAAACCAGTGTCAATAATGAGCACAGAGACCATAAACTAAAAAAAAAGTACAAAAACGTCAAAAATATTTACTAACTAATACCACCCAAAACACTGCAGACATGAGACAGTGCCTTCTAAGTTCTTAAACAGAATTCACTGTAGTGGCTATACAGCTGAAATTTTTTTTGTCTCAAAATTCCATACCTAGATACTTATGTGCCACCCACAGCATATGTCATGGCATCTCTACTCCAGAAGAGGAGAGTATGTCAGGACCTACACTCGCCAGTTCTGACTCCTTGAAATAATAGGCGAGCAATTACCTGCGAGAAAATAAAGAAAAGGATATAAAATTATAGACCCAAGATGTTCACTGTAGATCAACTTACAGATGCTGCAGAAATTGGTCAAAAGATAAAAGGTACCCAGTGCTGAAAAAATCCTGATGAGCACCCGATATGGTACATTTTCGCATGGCAGTTATACCCGTTTACCCTGATGTGGTCAAGCTGTACTTGAGTAAGTTTGTGTTTCCTTGGCAGCGGTTTGTTCACTAGTAATTGTAGCAAAGTGCTAAGGCTCGCAACTTTGTAATTCAGTCTTCTCCAATTCTGGTAGGTAGTTGAGGAAGAGCAGTTATTACTTAACTAACTTAGAAACTAACTCCTTCTCAGACTTGCAGCAACTATGGAATGAAAGTATATAAAAGTAAGAGTCTTGGGCATGGGGGAGTTGTTCCTGCCTGTAAGAATGTTTTATTAGTATTGCATACTTGGGCAAATTCCGGATGACTGGAAATGTAGCACTTACATGGATATAACTTAGAGTTTTGTGTTTGGAGCAGTGGTGCACAACGTCCGCCCCGGGGCCAAATCCAGCCCTCAATGCAACACCATCCAGCCCCCAGAGAGTAACCAAAAATTCTTTAAAAAAGTGAAAAAATGCTATGCCTTACTCCAATCATGCAAACTTACCAGCACATGCTTACTTAACTAAATGACTGCAGTTGCTCACACCTCTAATTTGAGCCGAGGAAGTAACTATTCTTTGTTGTTTATAACTTGCAGTTTGTAAACAGTAGTAGATTCTTCAAGAGTTTGTAATAAGTCATGGCTACAAGCTAGAATAAAGTTAAATGCAAAGCTGATGTAGAAAACAGGCAATTTCATGACTGCTGTCTTAAGTAAAAATGCCACTCACCTGTTGTACCTTTTAACTCGTTAACGACTTGCTATGTTTTGAGGTGCATTAAAAATTTGTGTAGCGGCCCTCCCCACACTGATTTAGAGCATACATATTTCAAACTAACACAGCAGAACTGTAACATTTTACCTTAATAGTACAACTATTGCATTTAAGAAAAAAAACAATTCGCATTCAGAATCCCTAACAAAAGAAGAAGAGGAAAACTAAGGCCATAAAGCAGAATGGATATGCCAAAGGATACTCTCTTCGTAGAATGATCTGAAGTATAATATTTGATGAGGCTTTGTACAAAGTGACTGCAGCATACATGTCATCAATGAAAACACTCTTGAAATAAACACTAGAAATTATTACATTTTCAGAAGAATGAACTTTGATGGTATTGTCTGAAAGATGGTTTGGGGAAGTATCTCAAAAAGCAATGTAGCTGGTAGTCCACTAAAAGTATGTTAACCATCAAATCATTCTTGTTTGAAGCAATAAGTCAATCTATTGGTTCACATTCTTTAACCTGTACATCAACAGGAGATAAAAATCAGCTGGTGACACTTCATTACTCAATTGCTGTGATGACTGGTTGATATCAATGATGATCTGAGAAACCAGTGTAAGCAGTTTTTATTAGGGAAAATATCTCAGCTTAGGCATTCAAATATTTAATAATAAATGCATCAACTTCATAATCAATCCAAGACCAATACAGAGAGAGCCTTTTCAACAGCAATCTACCACCCGAAAATATGACAGGCAAGTGAATGGCTTGTTTCAGCAACAATTTCAAAAATCATCTCCTGAAGAAAATGAGGACTGGTCATAAAAAGATGCAGTCCTTAATGGAAAAAGTTTTTTTTTTCTACAGCATTCAAAAAAAAGTCTATCCTCTTCCACTGTTTAATTCAACCCTTAGTTTTGTTTTTCACCCAACAATGTTGTTCCAATAATCTTTGGTTACAAGACACCCGCCTGTGTTTTATAAATCCTTCATTCCCTAAGGAGAAGAAAGCCTACAAACTTTTTTTTTTTTTTAATTACAGCTTCTACTGTGCTTTGGCAGATACATTTGCCTTTGTTTGCACATCAGACCAGTGAGACAGAAGTATGTAGTTTTTCCTGGCAGATACTGCCCACAATTCTTGCACAAGCAGACATCAGCCTTGTTAACAGCAGCAGCTGCTAACAAAAACATGTGCAGAGTGTTGTGAAACTGTCTTCCACTGTGTTTCAGAGAAAGAAAAACAGGAGGAGTGCACATTATTTGACATGGTTACAACATGTCCCCACTTTATGTAAGACAGTCCTGATATTGGTAGCTCTGTCCTGAAAAAAACATGAAAAATAGTAAATATGTCTTGATATCGGACAAGAATAAAAATTTACTTTTGCCTAACTGTTGTAGAAAAAGTACAGTTTTGTACCTATCATAAATGTAGATGTTCGAGTGCTAATACAGCTGCAGTCATAACAGATGGGTTTTCCTGCCGTCAGGCGGGTCCTCGGTCGGCCGAATTCCAAAGTCTAGGTCCGGCATCGGATGTCGTCGCTTCTTCCCTGACATCAGTGCAACAGGGGTATAAAAGAACCAGCCGACACCATTTTCTTCAATTTTTCTTGTCCCAGATGTCAGGTGCCCCCAGAAGGAAGGCAATACATAAACTTATGTAATAATGCAATGCAGTATAATCAAAAAACAGTAGTTGCAAGCAAATACACCATAAAAGAATACCCCAATCAGGTTGTATGAGGAAGTGTTAGCCAACAGGCCTGTCCCAGAGGGGAAGGAGGGAGGGAAACCTGGACTGCAGCTGTATTAGCACTCGAACATCTACATTTATGGTAGGTACAAAACTATACGTTCATCGTGCATACAGCTGCAGTCATAACAGATGGGTAGAATACCAAAGCTAAAAAAGGGGTGGTAGGCACTAGGTGGAACTAGGAGGAGCCAGGATGCCCTGCAAGACTGCAGTGGCAAAGCCTGCTCTAGAGTTGGAGTATAATGGTAGGTGATAGTGCTTGGAGAAAGTATGTACAGAACTCCAAGTGGCAGCTTCCAAAATATCTTTGGTAGGAACCCTCCTGAGGAAAGCTGCAGAGGTAGCTGTGGCCCTTGTGGAGTGAGACCTGATGCCTGCAGGTACACTTTTACCATGAAAAGAGTAACAAAAGCGTATGCAGTGGGCTATTCATTTTGAGATTGCTTGGAAATAGGCTTCCCTTGAGCTCCTGTAGCATAGGACACAAAGAGTTGCTCTGATTTTCTGAAAGGCTTTGTTCTGTCCAAATAATAACGTAGCTGTCTGTGAATGTCCAAGGAATGTAGTAGTCTCTCCCCTTTGTTTTGAGGATTGGGGTAAAAGGTAGGTAAGTGGATAGCCTGATTCAAGGCTACCCTGGATACTACCTTTGGCATAAAGGAAGGATTGGTTTGTAAGGAAACTCTGTCCTGATGGAAAATGATGAAAGGCTACACAGCCATGAGGGCTTGTAGTTCTGAAACCTGCGAGCTGAGGTGATAGCCAGCAGGAAGGCTGTTTTCCAGGACAAATATTGCAGTTCTGTTGAGGCAGCTGGCTCAAAGGGAGGCAAAGTCAGTTTTTCTAGAATGAAATTGAGGTCCCAAGCAGGTACTGGTTGTTTCCTTGGGGTTTTATATTCTTAGCCCCTCTGAGGAACTGTCTTAAGAGGGGGTGAGAGAATACAGGGGGATCAGTGTTGTATTCTGCAGAAATGGCTGAGGCATGGATTTTGATGGAGGAGAATGAAAGTCCTCTGCTTAGCATCTCAGCTAGGTACTGTAATATTGGAGGTAAATTCAGTATTCCAGGATACTGGCCCTTTTTCTCATTCCAAGCACAAAACCGTTTCCATTTTGCGGAGTAGGCTTTTCTAGTAGAAGGTCTTCTGGCCTCCAAAATGACATCCTGCACCTCCTTGGAGAGTAGGGTCTGTTGTGATTTTAAGGAATCTTCCATGCGGCTAGATTGAGTGTTTTCAGCTGACTGTGAAGAGTTTTGAAGTTGTGCTGAGTCAGTAAGAGGCATTAGAGGCAGGATCCATGGTGGGGAATGCGTCTGGCTCCTCAGGAGTTGGTACCAGTGTTGTCTTGGCCAGTCTGGAGCAATGAGAATCATCTTTGGTCTGTCTGCTCTGGTTTTTAATAGAACTTTGGGCAGCAGAGGAAGAGGTGGAAAGGCATAAACATTCATTGCTGTCCAACTGAAAGAGTGCGTCCACTTTCCAGGCCTGTGGATGAAAGGTCCATGAGCAGAATTTTGCCAATTGGTGATTTCTGTGGGAGGCAAAGAGATCTATGTCTGGCCTTCCCCATGCTTGAATTATCTTTGAAAAAACTTGAGGATGCAACTTCCATTCGTGTGGATCTGTCATATTTCTGCTTAGGTTGTCTGCCAGCGTGTTTTCCTTGCCTGGCAGGAACTGTGCTTGAAGCTTGATTTGTAATTCCAGAGCCATGTTCCAAAGAGATATGGCTAGCCTGCATAGGGGGGTATGAATGGGTTCCTCCCTGTTTATGTACCACATTACTGTGGTGTTGTCTGTCCTTATCAATAGCTGGCCTGGATGCAGCAGGTCTTTGAAAGCTATAATAGCATTTATTACTGCTAGCATTTCCTTTTGATTGATGTGTAGGTGCTTTTCTTTTTGGGACCATTTGCCCTGAATGCACCGATCTGTCATGTGCGCCCCCCCAGGCGTAATCCGAGGCGTCTGTTGTGATGACTTGATTTGCTTGAGGCTTGCAGAATGGGAGACCTGTGTTTCTTTGGCATGCTTGAGCCAACCACAGAAATTCCTTTTGAAGACATGGAATCAGTGGTATTATTGTTTCCAAACTGTGGCTGTGTTGAGACCATAGGTTTTTTAGGTACCATTGAAGTTTCCTCATATGCAGCTTTGCACATGGGATTAGTAAGATGCAAGATGCCATGAAACCCAGAGCCTGCAGGATTTTCCTTGCAGTCAGCCTGGTGAAAGTTTCCAGTTTTCTGAAGTATTGAGTTAGTTGCCCTTGTTTCTCTGGCGTGAGGTAGGCCATCTGGGTGTTTGTATCTAAGTTGGCACCCAGGAAAATTATTGTTTGAGAGGGTATTAGCCTTGATTTCTTTTGGTTGACTGCGTATCCCAGAGAATTCAACAACATTATTACAAATGCCAGATGTTTCAGAAGTATGTGCTTGCTGTCCACTTGGATCAGGCAGTCGTCCAAATATGTGTATATTTGTATCCTTTGAAGTCTGTAGTAGGCAATTACTGATGCCAGGCATTTCGTGAACACTCTGGGCGCAGTAGATAAGCCAAAGGGCAATGCAGAGAATTGATAATGTGTTGAACCTGCAAGAAATCTGAGGTATCTTCTGCAATCTTGTCTGATTGGGACATGCAGGTATGCCTCCTTGAGGTCCAATGTTACCAGCCAAGACTCCTTGCCCAGCATGGGAATAAGCTGCTGTAATGTGAGCGTCTTGAATTTTGGCACGAGTAAAAATGTGTTTAGGATGGATAGGTCCAAAATAGGTCTCCAATCTTTGCCCTTCCTTGGTACCAGGAATAGTCTGGAATAAAAACCTTGACCCAGTTCTTGTGCAGGTACCTCTTGAACAGCTTTCATGTCCATGAGATCTGAAATTTGTTTTTGTGCCTCTGCCCTTTGATTGTGTGGCAGGTTTGGCATGCCTCTCATTTTTGGAAGGGTGTGAAAGTGTAATCTGTAGCCTCTGTCTATAATGTCCAGGATCCATTTGTCTTTTGTGACAATATGCCAATTTTTCGAAAATAATGCCAGTTTTCCGCCTAAAGGTGATTTGAGCCTTGCTTGGCATGCAAAGGGGAAAGTCATTGGTTCTGCTTTCTGAATGGCTGTGAACTATCCTCACCACCTCTGTGTAGGTGCTTGCCATTGTCTGCCTCTAAACGATCCTTGAGATTGCCTCTACCCCTCGGGCGCCTGTATCTAACCTCTTTGGGGTCTGTCCGTGGCTGGAAAGGACCAATTTTTTGAAGGCCAATTTCTACTTAAACGTGGAGGTTGTACCTGTAGGAAATCTTTCACTGTCTGCAATGATTTTGCCTTTTCCTCCATTTTCTTTAATACCTCCTCAGCTTTAACACCAAACAATACATCTTTTTGCAGAGGTGCATCCAGTAAATTAGCTTTAACATGATCTGGTAAGGTTTGTTCTTTGAGCCAAGCATGTCTACATATGACTGATCCTGTAACAGCAGCTCTACATGAGGCCTCTAAAGCATCAAAACCACATTGCAAGGTATGTTTACCCACTTGTTCTGCACTATGTAACAAATCCTGCAACTCCTTCAAGTCTGGTTGTTCAGGTTGTGAAATTTTGCTTTTAAACTGCGATAACTGAAATTGTTGGTACTTTAACATATGGAACTGACAGTTTAATGCCCTCATGGTTAAGGTGGCCGAGGTGTATACCTTCTTCCCCCACCTTTCTAAAACTCTGGAATCTCTCTCTGAAGGCAATGGATTTTTAGCAGTGGAGGCCTTAATTCCCTTGGGACCCTGTGAAATAGTTTCTGGGTCAGCCGCATGGCTTTTGTATAGAAATTGGTGTGAATCAGGAACCCGGTAATACCTGTCAGGCTTGACTGGAGCTGGAGGTAAAGAATCTGGGTTAAGGCAGGCCTCCGAATACACATCATCTAGTATGTCTAAGACAGGAGGTATAGCCAGAGGCCTGTGCTGAGGGAGCAAGAGGAAATCCCCAAGCCTTTTCTTGGAGTCTGAGTACTCTTGGCCTTCCCAGTGGAAGTGTTCCCTCAAGGTATGTAAGGTATCCCCAAAAGAGTAATCCTCAGGGGGGGAGACAGAGGGAATGGACTCGTCTGCATCTTATCACCTGATAAGAGTAATCAAATCCTCAGCCATTTTGAGCATCTGCTTTTTAGGCATGGGGCCTTGAGAGGGGCCCTGTGGAGCTTGTCTTTTAGTATGCATGGCTGCTTTAGACTTAGTGAAAGCCTTGATGGAAAAAGAAGAGGAAGGCCTGAAGACACCTTGACAGGTGGCAGGCCTGTCTAAACTCTGAGTTTCACCGCCAAGAGTGGCTTCGGTATCTGTAGTCGGGGTGTGGGCCGAAGAGCCTGCGACCTCGGGCACTGAAGACACCGCCAAAGAAGTGTCATAGTCAGGGGCTGCGTAGGCGCCTCACTGAGAACCAGACCACCTGCAGTCGGCTTTGGCGTGGTGTTGGTAGAAGACGCGGACCTCGTATGTCGGTCCTTATCTTTGCGTCTTTTACTCAAAACTGGAGTCGGAGTATCCGACGACATAATGTAATTAAACTTTTTGCCAAAATAGTGTTGGGCGAACTCCGCCCGACGCTTAATAGTGCGTCTGTTGAATGTAGCACAAAAACGACAGGCCTAGACGTCGCGGTCTGGGCCTAAGCAAGGAATGCAGAGGGAATGAAAATCCTTATGCAGTGTTTGCTTCCCACATGAAATGCAATTATTAACTTTGTCTGACATCCGTCTGAGGCAAGAAAAGTTTCCCCAACGGGGTACTTAGCTTTCAAGAAGACTTCGGTTGAAAAATATTTGTAATATCAGGAGCTGGCCAACCGGCACTTGCGAACTGCTTCTGCTTCGGGCACCGCGCGGCAAGAAAGACTGGAGAAAATGGCGTTGGCTGTTTTTTTTATACCCCTGTCGCACTGACGTCAGGGAAAAAGCGATGACATCCGACGCCGGACATAGACTTTGGAATTCGGACGACCGAGGACCCGCCTGATGGCAGGAAAACCCATCTGTTAGGACTGCAGCTGTATGCACGATGAACATCTGTGACATGCTACATTTAAATCAACTTAATGTCACATAAAACAATATAAACAACCAATACTGCACAGTCTATTTTGGTAAGATAAAAAAAATACATTATACTAGTTGACATCACGGTCTGTCCTACAAAATCTTAAGTTTCAGTAAGACTATCCCCAATTTGGGCATCTAAAAAGCTGGCAAACTTAAAAGTGGACTACATTTTCTGCAAAGTGATCCACTTCTTAGAAGTACTCCTTTCTGTAACCGTCACAGTTTTTATAGAAGGTAGTGTTTCAGTCTTACACGTCTTACACACATAAGAAAACTACTTTGTCATGCTCAGTGCTTATGGCTTTAATGAAATGTTAATATGCGGCAATACAACAAAAGTACACTTTTGTACCTACCATAAATGTAGATGTTCAAGTGTTCACACTGCTGCAGTCATCACACTTGGGTTATCCTGCCGTCAGGCAGTCCCCACAGTCGGCCAGAGTTCCAAAATCTTGGTTCGGCGTTGGTTGCTGTCGCTTCTTCCCTAACATCAGTGCGCCAAGGGTATACAAGATGCATTCGCCATTTTGTTCAGTTTTTCTTGCCCCAGATGTCAGGTGTCCCCAAGTGGGTAGGCAATACATATCGCTAATCAAAAATATACATATAAAATAAAAACAATGCCTTCAGTTACCAGCAAAAACACCCCAAAGGTTGTATAGGATAGAAGAGTATAGATGAGTCCAGCTAGTTCAGAGGGGATGGAGGGAGGGTAACCTGGACTGCAGCAGTGTGAACACTCGAACATCTACATTTATGGTAGGTACAAAACTGTACTATGTTCATCGTGTTACACTGCTGCAGTCATCACACACGGGTTGAATGCCAAAGCTAAGTTTGGGTGGCTGGTCTATAAAGAGTTAGGATTGGCTAAGAGGCCCTGCAGAACTGCAGTGGCAAATCCTGCTCCGGATTTAGAGTAGAGAGGCAGGTGGTAAAGCTTGGTGACAGTGTGCACTGAACTCCAAGTTGCAGCCTCCAAAATTTCCTTGGTAGGTACTCCTCTGAGAAAGGCTGCTGAAGTGGCTATTGCCCTGGTGGAATGAGGCCTAATGTTGTTAGGGACTGATTTTCCATGCTATGTGTAGCAGTACCGAATACAGTGTCCTATCCATTTGGATGTAGTCTGCTTTGAGATAGCCTTGCCTTGTGATCCTGCAGCATATGCTACAAACACCGTTGATCAGTTTTCCTGAAAGCTTTTGTTTTGTCCAAGAAGAAGCGTAGCTGCCTGTGTATGTCCAAAGAATGCAGAAGTTTCTCCCCTTTATTTTGGGGGTTTGGATAAAAAGTAGGCAAATGGATGGTTTGGTTAAGAGCCACACTAGATACCACCTTTGGCATGAAGGTAGGGTTTGTCCTTAAAGATACCCTATCCTGATGAAAAATTATAAAAGGTTCCACTGCCATTACTGCCTGTAGCTCTGAAAGTCTTCGTGCTGAAGTTACTGCCAGGAGCAGAGCTGTTTTCCATGATAAAAATTTTAGATCGGCTGTATTGACTGGCTCCAAAGGTGGTAGGGTCAGTTTTTCCAAAACGAAATTGAGGTCCCAAGTTAGTGTTGGTGCTCTCCGGGACGGTCTTATGTTTTTAGCCCCTCTGAGGTACTGCTTTAGCAAAGGATGAGAGAATAAAGGAGGATCCGGTGTTGTAATGTGCAGAAATGGCAGAGGCGTGAATCTTAAATTGATGAAAAGGATAGGTCTCTGTCCAGCATCTCAGTTAAGTATTGTAAAATCTGAGGAATGTTTGGAACAAGAGGGTCAAGGCTGTGAGCCTGGTTCCAGGCACAGAATCTCTTCCATTTTTCTGAGTAAGCTTTCCTGGTGCTAGGCCTCCCGCCTCCAAAATGACATCCATAACAGCTTTAGAGAGAGGTGTTGCCTGTTTGACTAAAGTATCTGCCATGCAGCCAGGTTTAGGGTTTTGAGTTGACCATGCAGGATCTAATTGTTTTGTTGAGTCAGGTGGTGTGGAATTTGGGGCAAAATCCATGGTGGGCCCTAAGCCAAGTTCCTTAAGGTAGGGTACCAGTGCTGGCGTAGAGAGTCTGGAGCAATCAGGATAATCTGTGTTTTTTCTTGTCTGGCTTTTAGGAGTACCTTTGAAAGGAGAGGCAGTGGTGGGAAGGCATAAACTTTTAGGTTTTTCCAGCTGAACAGAAGAGCATCCACTTTCCATGCTTGTTTGTGATAAGTCCTTGTGCAGAATTTTTGTAGTTGGCAATTCAGAGGGGAGGCAAAAAGATCCATGACTTGGCATTCCCATTTTTGTGTTATGCTGAAGATTTGTGGGTTCAATTTCCATTCGTGAGGGTCCATGATATTTCTGCTTAAGTCGTCTGCCAGAGTATTTTTCTTTCCTGGCAGGAATTGTGCTTGCAGGTGAACGTGGTACCTTAGAGCTGTGTTCCACAAGGTCATGGCTTGCCTGCATAGGGGATAAGAGTGAGTGCCCCCTTGTTTGTTTATGTACCACATTACTGTGGTGTTGTCTGTCTTAAGTAATAGTTGTCCTGGGTGTAGAAGGTCCTTGAAAGCTGTTAGGGCATTTTGAACAGCCAACATCTCTTTGATTGATGTGAAGATGCATCTGGTCTGTGGTCCACTCACCCTGAATTCATGTTCCTGCCATGTGTGCTCCCCAGGCATAATCAGAAGCATATGTTAGAGTTTGCCTGGCTGTGGGTTGGGTAAAAGGCTGACCCTTGTTTAGGTGACATGCCTGTGCCCACCATCGAAACTCCTGCTGTAGACAGGGAATTATTGGAATTACTGCTTCTGGACTGTGAGAATGTTGAGTCCAAACACTTTTTAGGTACCATTGTAATTTCCTCATATGCAGTCTGGCATATGGTATTAGTAGTATACAGGATACCATGAATCCCAGGGCCTGCAGAATTTTTCTTGCAGGGAATTGGGACGTTTTTGCCAGTAGTTGAAAATATTGAGTTAGTTGCACTTGTCTGGCGTGAGGTAAGCCATCTGGGCCGTTGTATTTAAGCAGGCACCCAGGAATGTAATCTGTTGTGAGGGCACTAGTTTTGACTTCTTTTTGTTTACTGTGTACCCTAGAGAAATTAGCAACCTTTTCACAAAGCCAGATGCTGTAGAAGAATGTCCTTTGTCTCTGCTTGAATGAGGCAGTCATCCAGGTATGGATATATTTGAATCCCGTTTTGTCTGCAAAATGCAATTACTGGTGCCAGGCACTTTGTGAAGACCCCGGGCGCAGTAGATAAGCCAAAGGGCAGTGCAGAGAATTGGTAGTGCATTGTACCAGCTTTAAATCGGAGGTATCTTCTGCAATTTTGTCTGATAGGGACATGCAGGTATGTCTCTGAGGTCCAGAGTAACAAGCCAAGCCTTCTTGCCCAGCATGGGTAGAAGCTGCTGTAATGTCAACATTTTTGAATTTCGGAATATCCAGGTAAGTATTCAGAATTGAAAGGTCCAGTATAGGCCTCCAGGCTTTGTCCTTTCTGGGGACCAGGAAGAGTCTTGAGTAAAATCCTTGTCTTTGTTCCTGTTGTGGTACTTTTTGTATAGCTCTCATGTCCATGAGGGCTGACATTTGTTTTTGTGCCTCTGCCCATTGATTATGTGGCAGGTCTGGCATTCCTTTTAGCTTTGGTAAAGTATGGAAGTGGAATCTGTAACCTTGAGACACAATATTCAGGACCCATTTGTCTTGGGTGATTGTTTGCCAGTGTTGATAAAAAAGTTCTAGTTTTCCCCCTAAGGGGGCTTCCAGAAGGGACGTGCTTGGCGTACGCAAGGGAAGTCATTGTGACCGTTTCCTGTAAGGTTGAGACTTGTGCTCACCTCCTTTTGGGGTTGAGGTGCCCCACTGTCGTTGTCTGTTTGAGCCTTGGGGTTGAGATCTGCCTCTTGGGCGTTTGCATTTGCACCTCTGTGGCCTGTCTGACACTGGAAAGGACCAATTTTTTGTTGGCCAATTTCTGCAAAACCGAGGTTGCTGTACCTGTAAGAAATCCTTGACTGTTTGCATAGATTTAGCTTTATCCTCCATTTTCTTTAACACCTCTTCTGCCTTAACACCAAACAAGGTATCATGTTGTAAAGGAGCATCCAATAACTTTGTCTTAACATGTTCAAGTAAACTCAGTTCTTTTAACCAAGCATGTCTTCGAATAACTGAAGTTGTAACTGCGGCACTACAAGAGGCCTCTAAAAATCAAAACCACATTGCAGAGTATGTTTTCCCACCTGTTCAACTGCATGCAATAAATCCTGCACTTCTTTACAATCAGGAGCTTCTAAGCTAGCAAACATTTTCTGTTTTAACTGAGCCATTAAATATTGTTGGTACTTAAGCATGTGAAACTGTCAATTTAAAGCTCTTACTGCTAAAGTTGCAGACGTGTATACTTTCTTCTCCCATCTATCCGAAGCTCTGGAATCTCTATCGGAGGGTACTGGATTTTTTGCAATGGAAGCCTTAACCCCTTTTGGACCCTGGGAAACCATTTCTGGATCAGCAGAAGGGTTTTTGTAAAGAAACTTGAGAGTCAGGGACTCTAATACCTATCTGGCTTGGCTGGAGCAGGGGGCAAAGAGTCAGGAGATGAGCTGGATTCAGAGAACATATCATCCACAATGTCTAGTACAGGTGGAATAGCCAGGGGCCTGTGCTGAGGCAATAAGAGGAAATCCCTGAGCCTTTTCTTGGATTCTGAGTATTCCTGACTTTCCCAATGGAAATGTTACCTCATGGTATGTAAAGTTTCCCCAAAAGAGTAATCCTCAGGAGGAGAGGCTGAAGGGATAGATTCCTTAGCATCAGAGTCCTCATGGGGGCTAAAGAGTATCCCTGGTCTGAAGAGGAATCAGAGGAAATGGAAACCTGATCAGAGGAGTCATAGTCTGTATCCTGCCTAGGCCTTTTCTCAGGAGGGGGATGGGAACCCCTGATCAGAGTAATGAGGTCTTCGGCCATTTTAAGCATCTGTTTCTTAGGCATGGAGGACTGTCCAGGAGAATGCTGTACTTGTTTCTTTGTCTTTAATGGTACCTTTGTCTTGACTGTTGATTTAATGGTAAGTTGTGAAGGTCTGAAAACACCCTCAGAAGCCGGTGCCTGCTCAGCGGCTCCAGACCCATCTGAGGGATTAGTTTCCGTAGGCCCAATACCTTGAGTTTCCAGAGGCCTAGTTGTCTCCACGTGGGAGTCGGAGGCGGCCTGTGGCTCTGAGGTAGTGGGTTTCAGGGGCTGCAAAAGCGTCTCACTGAGAACCGGTGAACCAGCGACTGGCCTAGAAGAGGTTTCGTCGGTTTTGGACCTCGGATGCCTGTCTTTATTCTTGTCTTTGCTTTTTTTCAGAATTACGGTCATTGATCCAACGGCATAGTACAACTGAACCTTCGGCCAAAGTAGTGCAAAGCAAAATCAAAACGCCTTTTTATAGCGCATTTGTTAAATCTAGCACAAAACCGACAACTAGTGACGTCGTTATCAGGGCCTAGGCATGGAATACAGTAAGAGTGGAAGTCCTTATAAGGTATTTGCTTCCACTAGAAATACAATTAACTTTTTCTGACATCGGTCTGAGGCAAGAAAAAGGTTTCCCCAATGGGGTACTTAGCTTTATTGAAGACTTCGGATCTGAAATTCAACTTTGAAAATCTCAGGAGTCGGCCGACCGGCACTTGCGAACTGCTTCTGCATCAGGCACCCCGTGGCAAGAAAGACTGAAGAAAATGGCGTCGGATGCATCTTATATACCCCTGGCGCACTGACGTCAGGGAAGAAGCGACAGCAACCGACGCCGGACCAAGACTTTGGAACTCTGGTCGACTGCGGGACCGCCTGACAGCAGGATAACCCAAGTGTGATGACTGCAGCAGTGTAACACTATGAACATTCAAGTAGTAGCAATGGAACAGCAGTAGGAAAGTAACACATGAAGGCATTTATGCCTCAGTTTAAAGAAAAATCTTACAACAGCACAAATTCAACAGATGGGTGTACCTTTTTGTACTGTGCTTGTAATTTTTTTTTAATTTATCCTTTGTTAACTGGGTTAGTCCTACAAGGCTAGTAGCCTCTTTTCAGGTGAAACACATCCAATAACTATTGGACTGTATTGCTCTGACGTGATGAGGCTTTACACTAAACTTTAATGCTACTAGCTTAAAAACCAACTATTATACGCTGGAAATCACAGTCTAATCAACTATGAGTTAAGTACTGAATTTTGCAAAAGAGATACAAATACTTGATGTGGGATCTTTAGAAAAGGGAAGGTACAAATTACATAGAAAAACTGTGGGCAAAAACATGCAGAATAACGTTCAGAGGGAGGAATGCAGTCTAAGGGAAGGCAAGCCATCAGCAATTTATGAAATGCTGAAATAATTTTTGAGCAAAAAGAGCAAGCATATTTCTCAAACATTCAGAATATAACACACACACCTTCCTACTGCAGATACTGATGAACTGCAGAAACAGTTAGCTGAAGTCCCGGTAATAGCTCCTAGTTTGCACAAACAGCTTTTCCAGCTCAAGATGTGTGTGTGTGAGGCGGGGGGTGATTCTGTCACTGCTTGTTAGACTACAAATTGACAATTCTGAAAACAATTGCAATTTAGGTATTTTCTTTGGCTGGAATTATATAACTGCTTTGAATGGCTTAAAACAAACTCAGAGAGAGAGAGACAGACACACATGAGGTTCATTCAGGTAAAATACAAGCACTCCTGACTCTCACTACATCCACTGTTATGTTAATGGGATAAAAAAACATAATCACCTCCTTATGTCTAGCATAACTCATATAAAGGGGATCAAAAATGGATTCTGGGAAACAGAACTGAAAGTAGTAAAACAAGATAATGTTAATATAAAATACGTCTGGCAGAAGTAATGGTGACCAAAAACAAGGTTTTCCATGACAAGTATTTGAGGTCGCAAGAAGATGCTGGTTTGAAAGGTGGCATTATCAAAGCTTGTAAAACTAATGACAGGTCCCATGGTTGAGTAGGTTCTCTAAAAAGGGGGTTTTAGATGATTCACACCTTTTATGAAAGTCTTGCATAATTTGTGTTACATAAGAGAGGAGTCTTGGACACCATCATGGAAGTTAGATATTGCAGCCAAATGAACTCTAATGGTAAAGACCGACAGACCAGATTGAAAGAGTGGCTAGATACTCCAGTATTACAGACACTGGTGCTGAAAAAGGATCTACCTGCTTTTCTTTCAGCCAAAAAGTAAATCTTTTCCTCTTGCTTAGATAAGTAATTCTGGTGGAAGATTTATGAGATGCAATAAGAATGTCATGTATTGGCAAAGAAAGATCATTCTGCCTGGCAATCAAGGGAATTGGAGCAGCCAAGCTGTGAGCTCCAGGCTGTCCAAGTTGGGGTGAATCAGATTCTGCAGATGGGAGATCAACTCCGGGGTTGGATGGAGAATCCACGGTTGATCTAGCAGGTGAGACCAAAGGAAGGGGAACCAAATCTGACAAGGCCAATATGGCGCTATGAGGATCACATTGCTCTTCAACCGGCGGGCTTTCTTCAGAAGCTGGGGAATGAGGGGGAGAGGTGGAAATGCAAAAGTAGACCCAAGGGCCAATCGTGGACTACAGCGTCCCTGGGTGACTGTCACTAAGGGAGAATCAGAGCAAAATAGTTGCTGCAATTGTAGTTGGTCGGGCACGCAAAGAGGTCGCAGCAAGGAAGACCCCAGCCACTGAAAATCTCTACTGCTATCACGGGATTCAGGGACCACTCGGGAGGTTGTAGAATACACCTGCTGAGTGTCTGCTATCACGTTGGAACTCCCAGGAATGTGCGTTGCTAGAAGAAAACGTTGGAACTCCTGGGAATGTGCGTTGTTAGAAGAAAATGGTTGGTAGCCATCGCTCACTGCCATATCCTCACGGCCTCTCGACAGAGTGGGTAAGATCTGGTTCCACCCTGTTTGTTGATGTACCAGACCACTGCCATGTTGTCCGATTGTATCGCAATAGTCCCAGACGGCAGCAGGTGATGGAATGCCTGCAATGCCAGAAGCACCGCCCTCAGTTCTAGAACATTTATATGCAGATGGGCCTCCATTTTGGACCAAGTACCTTGGACTGTCTGTCCCTGACATAGCCCCCCCCCCCATCAGGGAGGCATCTGTGGTCACTGTAGCCTTGGGTTGTTGGGGGGAGAAGGGGGTGAGACCATTGTGACGGGTTGTGGTTCATCCACCAATTTAAATCCTGTTTGCACCTGTGAGTTACCCAAATCTTGGCTGAAAGAGGGTACTGACAGGGATACCACTGGGTGAGGAGTAGCCATTGTAGAAGCCTCATGTGAAACCTGGCCATGGGGACAATGGTGATTGAGGCTGCCATGGAACCCAACAACTGTAGAACAGAGTGATCTGTGGATGTCTCCCTTGAAAGAATTGGGATCAGTTGTTGCTGTATCCTTAGAATTCTGTGCTCTGGAATGGATGATCTGCAATCCTTTGTATTCAAGATGACCCCTATGAATTCTGTGCACTGAGATAGGGTGAGATTGGATTTTTGACAGTTTATGGTTGTGCCTAACCTTTCTGCAGAAAGGAGAGAGTATGCCAGGGCTTCTTCCAATAGATGTTTGGTGGGGGCAGAGATGAGCCAGTCTAGGAATGGAAACACCGGTAATCCTTGTAGTCGCAAGGGAGCTGTGAAGTCTGCCATGCACTTGTGAACACTCTGGGGGCTGTAGAGAGTCCAAAGGGCAGTACTCTGAACTGGTAGTGACTGGCTTCCGTACGGAAGCGAAGGAATCTTCTTGATGGCCTGTCCACTTTTATGTGGTAGTACGCATCTTGAAGATCTATAGAGCACATCCAATTGTCTTTTTTCAAAAGTGGAAGGATAGACTGTATTGTGACCATCTGGAATTTTTGTACTGTAAACTTGTTCAATGCACTGAGATCCAAAATTGGTCTCTAGTCCCCAGTTTTCTTTGGCACCAAAAATAGGAGAGTAGAATCCGGATCCTATCTGGTCTGGAGGGACTATTTGGATGACTCTTTCTTAGCAGCTTTGATATCTCTAATGCTGCTTCTTCCCTTTGACTGGGTGGAACGTCGGTTAAGTTTGTTGGGGGAGCGGGACAAAGATAGATGGGATTATGATAACCTCTGGTTATTATCCTTTGTACTCAAGAATCGGTGGTGATGGTTAGCCAGGCAGAAGGGTACAAAAAGAAACTACCCCCAACCACTTCCAGAGGAAAGCAGTTGGGCTGCTCTTCAGGAGCGCTGGTAGGATTGGCCAGAGAAAGAGTCCCTGGAACCCTGGTTACGTGGATCCCCTCTGCCCCGAAAAGGGAGTCTTCCCTGTGAGTTTCCCCCTCTGCCTCTAGGGGAGAACTTGGCCTGTATGTCAGGGAAAGGACCCAGAGACTTTTTGTACCATATCTTCCCACTCTTCTCGTTTCTGGAGAAAGCTCACTGAGGGGAAGAATAACTGACACCCACGGCAGAAAGGGTCTTACTGTCCTGTTCACATCTGGCCAGTGTGCTTTTAATCTTGGGTCCAAACAATAAAGAGGCATCGATGAGAGCATTGAGAAAGGAAACCTGAAAGGTTCCGCAAAATTACACATGCGCATCCAGGCGTGTTGTCACAGAACAATGCCTGAACTGGCCGCTCTAGCTGCTCCTTCTGATGCGCGAGATATCAGGCGCATGGAGGAGTTAGATATTGATTCAATGGTGGCCAGTTGAGAGGCTACTGTCACAGACCTCATCAGACACGGCACCATCCAAAGTTTCAGAGAGTAAAAAAACTGAAAGGAGAAACAGTCCACAAATGTATAAAGCACCGACCAAATTGCTGTTTCTCTGTGGTGGATTCAAGATGCAAAACACCAAGGTTGAATACAAATAAATCTTTCTCCTTTATTGAATTTTGTTGAGCGCTTTCATCTAAACAAATGTAGATTTCATCAGAACAATGAACTGCCCTTAGGCCAACCTTTATATAAGAATCTTGTTAAATTAATTAATTGATTAACTAAATGCATACATTCAATTTAAAGTGCTAGTGCTACACTACACAAGTATTCAACCTTGGTGTTTTGCATCTTGAATCCACCACAGAGAAACAGCAAAGTTTCAGAGAGCTCAGAAATTAAATCTCTCTGACATCTGGTAAAGTGTGCCATATAGTTCAGGGACCCGATTGTAAAAGCCGCTGATGCAAAAGTACGCTTCCCTATTATGTCCAAAGCCCGGGACTCTGTTGGGCGGATCGACAGTCTGGCTTTCTTCTTCCGCCAGGTCCTTTTTAGTTGCGGCCGCCACCACCAATGCATCTACAGGAAGAGCTTTGGAACAATGGGGGTCAGTAGCAGGAGGGGACAAAAATGTATCTGGCCTCAACGGTGTCAAGAGCCTTCCACGTACACTGAACGACGAGCTAAACCAGTTTGTCGGCAGGTGGAGTAACCCAGGAGGTAGGGGGCCGGGCGCGAAAGGCCTGCAGGAACACAGACTCTTCAGAGGTCGGGTTCGAGGGTTGCCAGTCACCTCTCTGTTTAAGAATTTCAAGAATATCACCAAAGGATACCTCAGAGGGTTAGTGAGGGGACCCTTCCCCAAAGTCTGTGTCTTCAGTAAGGGACTCCTCTGTGGAGTTCATGTGCTTCCTCTTGCACAAGCTTTTTTGATGAATTTCCTCAGAGGGAGAAGCTGGAAAAGACAGAGCAAAAGGGGTTTCCTGTGGGAGTATATCCTGAGGCCCTTGCGCCCGGTGTCTGCCAGGAGCAACTTGTGTACATAGCCCAGAGGAGGGCAGGGAGAGTGACAGCACAGGATCGCCAGTCGACACCAGAGCCTTTTCCATTAGCTGGAAGGCTGGTCCACCTGAAAAGGGGTGAGTGTCCAGGACAGGGGTCACCAATCTCCTAAGTGTCTCAGCCTGCCGACTCAGTGTCCCTGGATGGCTGTGAAACACCAAATTACGTATGCCACAGCTGGCATCCTGGGTTGTAGCAAAACTCTCCTGCCAAGAAGGCAACTGCGGCTCCTTAGTGAGGTCCACAAAGGGAACCGTAGAGGAGGAAGACTGTGCTATACCAAGGGGCTTCAAAGGCAATGAAGGAGAATAAGTAGGCGTCTTTGGTAAAAGGTGATCACCTCCCGAGGACGGATAGGTCCTGGGGGGTGGGATACCTCTGGCCAAAAGCACTTGATCCACAAGACGCAACACGTCATGTTCAGAGAGGCTTCTAGTGGATTTCACGGACACGCTGAAGGGGAGTCAGGTCTATCCAAAGATGGAGCAAGCTGGGTGCCCACCTCGCAAGTCTGCACTGAAAACAAAAGGGCTGTAAAGGACTGAACTACAGGTGTCTGCACCGAGGAGATCTGTGCTGAAGTCATGGTCTGCACCAACGATAAGGCTGGTACCAAAGTGGTTGTCAGCACTAAGGCTGGAACCGAAAATATCGATGCCGATAACTGAATTGTTGGTGCTGAGAGGGTAGTCAGTGCCGGGTAAGTTGTCGGAGCCAAAAAGGCAATGGGCGTTGAAAAATCCATAGACATCTTAACAGTCTGCATCGACTGGACAGTTGGTGCCGGTAAAGAAGTCTGAACAGAGGAGCCCCTTGGTACCGATACGCTAGTCGATGCCGAAGTCACAGATGGCGCCAATGGCCTTGGTGCCAAAAGTCTAGGTACCAAAAGTGCTGGAGCCGAAGAAATCAAATCCAAAGCAGAAAGCTTAGCTTTCTTGGGTCTCGGTTTGTGGGAGACCACAGCAGGGGACGAAGGAAGAGACTTGGCCTTTATATGTTCATCACTCTCTCTTATGGGATCTTGGTGGGGTTGAAGCCTCAGACCCAGAAATAGCATCTGAAAAAAGGAGATTTAAGTAGCCCCTTCAATATCAATTTATTTTTCCTCTTAATCAACGTCCTGTTAGAGAAATTCTTACAAATCCCGCAGGGCGGGTCAACTGTTAAATGAGGCACACCCAAGCAATAGACACACAGGGAATGTGCATCTGAAGTAGGTAATTTATGGCCACAATCTGAACATCTTTTAAATCCTGGACTACCTTTTTTTTTTTTTATCTGCCATGTTAGAAAGAAAGGAAAAAACAGAAAAAATACCAGCAATGGTACAAGAATTACCCGAAGGCAAGGAGGAAAGGGGGTTTACCAACGATGGCAAAAAAGAAATTACCTCGAGGTAAAGAGGAAAGGAATTGAAAGGATTCAAAAAAGGATAGTCGCTAAATGCGATAAGATAAGCGAAAACTATCTAAACTTTTCTGTGAGAAAAGGTTGTTTTAGAATTTAGTATGAAGAAAAAAATTGTACTTAGCTCAAGAGAAGTAGCTTGACACGACCGAATGGCGATGCGGCAAATGAAAGCTGAGGTAACAGGGAGAGAGGAATTCTGAGTTTTAGCTCGAGAGTTTGTAGCTGACGCGAGCTTGGAAGATGGCCGGCTCGGTTCTGAGTTCAGAACCGACACCCATACGTAAGGAATGAACGAGGATTAACAATATCAGATCCAAGGATTCACTAAAAAACAAATTTGTTTAGTTCCATGACAGTTTTAGGTTTGTAGAAAAGATGTGATAATTACTAGTAACAGTTTTCCCAGAAACGAACCTCAAGTACACCAAATAAAAAATGATCAAAACACAAGGAGAAAAAACAAACTCTCAAAAGAATATATGTCACTTTATACCAAGTACATGAAGATGCTTGACTTACACAAATGCAGGGGAGAAAGGGCACTCTGAGCTAATGGTCTGGCAGGACATCAGACATAGCTGTAAATGCAAAAACTGGCCATATAAAGATCATCACTGCATGTAGACTGTTCTGCCTTCCTAAATTCATGCACCCATTTAAGACATGATTTTTGATGGCAATACACACTAAGGATTCTATGAGCCCTATCCAGTGCTCTGCCCAAAAGCAGAAACAGGGAGC
Organism: Protopterus annectens; assembly: GCF_019279795.1. Lineage (NCBI taxonomy): Eukaryota > Metazoa > Chordata > Ceratodontiformes > Protopteridae > Protopterus > Protopterus annectens. The sequence continues at coordinate 366,086,965 of NC_056734.1, forward strand.
TGGAGAGAATGGTTTCAGGACAAGCTGGAAAACACTATTAGGAGGAAAGGGTTGGTCTTAAAGACACCAACCAGTTAAACTCCCCTCTCTATAACAGCCTGCTGGCCAGGTGATACTACAAGCAGAGATGACCACAAGGAACAGTATTTCTTAGGATACAAATGTCAACATCATCAAATCAATTGGGGTTGAAAGGGAGAAGGGGTTACCCATTCAATCATGAAATTTAAATCCAGTAGAGAGGAATAACCTTTAAAGTCGGGAGAGAGGCAATAGGTTCATAGGTTGGTACTAGGTTATCAGCCCTAGGGCCTATACAAGCCTAGCCATAACAATTCCCTGGCTATTTCTTCCCACACTATTTACTTCCCTGGACCCCTGTCTAGCAGGGTGACTGACGTGATCCCCGGGGTGAATTTCCTTTCTCCCATCCAACCGTCAAGGTTCCTTTGAAGAGGGCCAAAGAAGCACTCTGCTTGACATGTATGGGCAATCTACTCCAAAGTCTGGGGAGTCTCTGGGTCAGGAACCTATCCCTCCAGTATGTTTTGTTTATTGTAATGACAAGGTTTAGATCCCTGGAGCATGTGGCTCTGAGCGATTGGGATTTCTTTAAGTGTAGCATGTCCAACAGCTCTGGGTCTGACATGGCCTTGTATGTTAAGCAGAGATCGCCTCTGAGTAGATATGTGACAGTATAGCCGGAGTTTTTTTTAAAGCGGTCAGCATAGGGCATCTGCTTTAGGCCTGTGATTCTTTTAGTGAGGTATTTCTGCGGCCTTTCCAGTTGCTGCAGATGTCGAGAGGTACATACCAAACAGGGTGTTGTATTCTATAATGGGTCTAATGAGAGATGAGTACAGTGGGACAATGACCTGCTTTTTTCTGGATGAAAAGCCCTTAGTGATGAGGTGTGCTACATAGAAGGATTTCCTGACTGTTGTGGCGATGTGGTTATCGAAGGTGAGACCACTGTCCACCTGTGTCCCTAAGTCTCTTATCACACTTTCGGTGTTTAGTGTACTGCCACCTATATGGTAATTCAAGGGTACACGTTTTTTCCCAAAGGGGATAACTATACATTTCTTGTCATTGGGCTTGAGCCCATGGCTCTGGCACCAAGCATCTGTTTCTGTAAGGCCTTTTTGTAGAGTATCCACATCATTTGGGGATTCAATAATGGCTCCCAGTTTGCAGTCATCTACGAACTTTGTTAGCCAGAGTTCCTTAGTGTTGGCCTGTACTTCAGAGAAGTAGATGCCAAACAAGAGCGGTCCCAGGACTGAACCCTGAGGTACTCCACTTGTCTTGAGCTGGACTTGCAGTCAGCTACTTTTACAGTGTGGGTTCTATCCGTAAACCAGTTAGCAATCCATTGGGTGACGTAGGGATTAATGCCCAGCTTAGTAAGTTTATCTACGATTCCCAGAGTGGGGGATGGTGTCAAAGGCCTTGGCAAGGTCTAGATAGGCTGTGTGGACCACCTTACACTTGTCAATGGCTCTGGAGACTGAATTAATCAATCAGGTTCAGGAGACAAGATAGGTCCTTCATGAACCCAAACTGGGTGGGGTCCAGTGTTTGAAGGTTGCCAATGTCTGTTCATAGGTAGGTACTAGGCTATCGGCCCTAGGGCCCATACAAGCCTAGCCAAGGACAGGAATCTATCCCTCCAGCATGTTCTGTTTATTGTGGCGACAAGGTTAAGGTCCCTAGAGTGTGTAGCTCGGAGGGATTGGGATTTCTTTAAGTGGAACATGTCCAACAGCTCTGGGTTTGACATAGCTTTGTATGTTAGGCAGAGATCGCCCCTGAGTAAGCGATATGCGATGGAGTAAAGCTGTAGTTTTTTAAGACGGTCTGCATAGGGCATCTGTTTGAGGCCAGTAATCCTCTTTGTGAGGTATTTCTGTGGTCTTTCCAGTTGTTGTAGATGTCTTGTGAGGTACATACCAAAAAGGGCGTTGTACTCTAAAATGGGTCTAATGAGTGATGAGTAGAGGAGAACAATGACCTCGTTTTTTCTTGATGAGAATCCTTTTGTGATGAGATGAGCCACGTAGAAGGATTTCCTGACCACTGTGGCGATGTGAAGTTTATAAGTTCCATGATAATACGCTCCATGGCTTTGCAGATAAGGCTCGTCAGACTGATGGGACGGAAGTTTCCAGGATCCAAGGTGGATCCCCCCCTTGTGGAGTGGGATAACTGTAGCTCTGCGCCACTCAGTGGGCATGAAACCTGAGGTGAGGCTATGATTAAACATAACACTTAGGTGAAGTGCCAGTTCATATTGTAGTTCATGTAGTACACAGCCCAGGATGTCATCTGTTCCCATGGATGCTGTATTCTTAGCTTTGGAGAGTACGGTTTTTACCTGTGTGGCCATTACCGGAATTTGGCAATCTTCCGGTATTGAGATGGGCCATTTAGGGGGTGAAGTTGGCACTGAATCGATTTGCCAGGATATTGACAAGATCCTTTGTTTCAGTATATTTAATGCCATTCTGTTTTACCTCAGAGCAGATCTGAGCATTGCCATTTAGATTCTTGACAGTTATAGAATGCCTTGTGGTTGTCTTTGAAATCTTTGGCAATTTTATTTTTGTAATTAGCTTTGGAGGATTTTATGAGGGATCTCAGTTTCTTACTGAGGCTGGTAAGGGAGTGTTTTGCATCCTGGGATTTTCCTCTTATCTACAACAGTTTCTTCCTTTTGTTGAAAAGTTTGTTTATGGCAGGGAACCACCAGATTGGCTTCCTTTTTTTGGATGAGAGCATCTTGGTTCCATTTGGGATGGCACGATTCATGCATGAGTGGATGTGCTAGTACAGTGCCTTAGTGTAGCATTCAGCAGTTGAACTTTCAGTTCCCGTCTGCATGGGTGCCATGAAGTTGGTCACTTCTGACTTGAGTAGCATGAAGTTGGCTTAGGAGAAGTTTTTATGGAGGTTTCCTTACTGGGGGGGGGGGGATGTTAAGGGTGATTAGCTTATAGTCAGACGTGACTAACGAGGGGATGACCATAGGTGTGGAGCATCGATTTCCCATGTTGGTAATGACCAGGTCTAGGATATTGGAGCCCCTGGTGGGACTATGGATTAGTTGATCCAGGGCATTGGAATTTATAAATTCCAAGAACCGTTGGGCAAAGGTGTTGGTGCACGAGTAGTTTTCCCAGTTAATGGCAAAGTAGTTAAAATCACCCAGTACTGGAGTGTTTGGTTCTATCTTAATATTTTCCAGTATGTTTAGAAAGGTGTAGTGAGAATCTTGGGGTATGGTGGGGGATCTGTAGCAAGCTACAATTTGGATTGCAGTCTTACCTAGTGTTAGTTGCACCTGGAGAATTTCACATGCATTGTGTTGGGCAACTAGCCTGGTGGTGTGAATATCCTTGGTGAATATTGACACTCCTCCACCTTTAGTGTTTCGGTCCTGGTTTGGTGGCCGAAAAGTGTGATAAGAGTTGTAGCCTGGTATTGCAGGGGTGGTCTCTGGAGCCTTGAACCAGGTCTCAGTTACTGCACAGATATTGATGTTCTCCATTTTTTAGGAGTGCCTCGAGAGAGTGCATTTTGTGGTTTAGACTTCTTGCACTGAGCAGCATTACCTTCAGATTTTGCATGCTTGTACCCGTTACAGTGGTGGTTTTGTCCTTTGAACTTTGCCTAAAAAAGGCACTATAGGGGTGGCAAGAGCCTTAGCCAGTAACCTGAATCCCAGGGGCGACAGGTGCAGACCATCTCTGGTCAAGCATCGTGGTCTGCCGATCATGTCGTCCCAGGCAGACAGATACTGGATCCCCTTTGAATGACACCAGAAGCTTAGCCAATTGCTGAAGTCAATCATTTTGTCCTTGTAATGTGGTATCATTCTGTGCGAAGGCAGGATACCTCTTTAAATAAGTGCTTGACAGGTAGGCCTTTTGTTCTGCTTTCCACAGGTTTACGATGGACAAAAATATCCGCAACATCCACTCTGATGATGAAAAACAAGTTAAAATCGCAGGAGTACCTGAACAAGCCACGACCTCCTATAAAATGACTAGGGCAACATCTGATACTCTTCTGCCCAGGATAAGAACATTTTTTCATAAGACAAAGCAAGTCTGCTGCTGGAAGGTTTCCTACCAGCATCAGTCATTTCTGTGACCCCAGTCAAGATATTCCAGTAGGATAATATTGTCTACAGCAAGAAATGTCCATGATAAAAAGAGGTTGTCGTCCCAAATGGGGGGACTCCTTTAGCTAGAACTGGCAGAGTTCTCTGTATTTTTCAGGAACTAGACAATCCACAAATAACACAATTTCAGCATCCAGGAGATGACATGGATAAGGAATTGACTTTTCTGAAACTGAACATTGTGATAAGAAAAGGCAATGGAAGTACAGATGAATCTCACTTTCTATGAGATGAAAAATGCATCCGTAGAGAACTCCCCTTTGTCCTGTTAGCATGAGCAAAAGGGAGAACCACACGTCAAATGGCAAACAGGTTGGGCTTCACATTGCTCCACATCTGGAAATCTGAACCAAACACTGAAGTACAGTAGTATGTAGTTTTAAATATTGAGCTAACTACTAAAGTTTTTCTACGTAAGAAGTTAGGATGGGCAGCTATACCTCCTCCAAAAGACCCCAAAGTTCAGTTCTTGGACCACTCCTTTTTATTTACTTCTTGGAGGTCAAAGCTAATGTTAAGGGTTTGTGGATGACCAAATTTGCCGATGACCGCAAATCAGGTGCCATTATACACATCCCAGAGGACGCCAAGACCCTCCAAGGAGACCTTTCTGAAGTAAACGGCTGTTGTCAAAACCACAGACTAAAACTAAATCACAAAAGTGCATAATAGTATCCTTGGCGAGCATCACTCTCCTTTTAACTATTACACTGACAACATACCTCTGCAAATTGATCCTGAAATTAGGGATCTGGTAACAAATGTTGACAATGAACAGGCCTTTGGATCATCAAATTTCTTCTATTTTTAAGGAAGTTTTTTTTTCATTGCATAGCTTTTATCTTTCAGCGCAAGGTCCAAGACAAGACTATAAATGCTGATGTTACTAAACTGACAGACACAGATCAAATCAGGACAGCTCTGTGATTCATAAATAACAGACAGAACAGTCTGTGGACTGAGAAATAATGAAATAAGGGGGAAGGCCATTAAGAAAAAGACCCAATCTTGTTAATAACCATAGACTTGTTCACAACTGAAATTATTAGTGCATAGAAAAATTAAAGAAAATGAGTGTAAGATAAAAAAGTGAGTCACGCAATAAAGGCAAAAATAAGAAAGTCAGAATGTGTTGCAAAGTAACGGATATGAAGAGAGTCCTGTAGATGAGGCTCAAGTATAAACAGGTACGATAGGAAATGATACAAATAGTGATAGATAAATCAATCAACAGAGAAGCCTACAGGAACAAACAGTAGTCCTGTGGTAGTTTGAAGGGAAGAAAGTAATAAGGATCTTGTTTAATTGTTTTCAAAGTAAGGAAGTACTAACATCTTGGAAGAAGGCTGTGGTGGTTGTATTACCTAACACGGGTAAGGACCCTTCACACTCATCATTATATAGATATTTGAGTTTTAAGCTATGATTACAAAGTACTATGTCTACAGTAGTTAAAAGAATGGAAAAGGTGTTGCCAAAATGGATAAAGATCAATGAAATTTTGTAGAAGGCAGGTAAACATTTGACAACCTAACAAAACAATGATAATCAAGGGGGAAGCACAATACAAGGAAAATGCCTCTATTGCTGGTGGGTCTTGATGCAAAGGAAGCAGTCATATAGTCAGCTGTGATTTTACAATTGGGTAATGGTAACATTTGCATTTCCTGATAGAATAATTGGGTTAATTAGGAGGTTATATAAAGGGTCAGAGGCAAGAATTAAAATGGGAGGGTTTCTCACGAGCAAGCTGAGTTTGAACAGAAGAGCAAGGCAGGTGTGCCCTCTTTGCTCTTGGTTTATAACTTTATATTAATAAGGGTCTCACAAACAAATTCAAGGATAGAAATGGTATGGCAATCAAGAAAAGTTAGGTTTACCTGCAGATTATTGTACATGAAAAATCCATAAAATGACATGTGTGTTGTGGAACATTCTGACTCAGTTTCAAGCCTTCCACAGATACAAAATTAATGAAGATAAAACAAAGGGTTGTATTTACAGTCCCAGAATTCAAAAAAGCATTACAGTAATCAGTGAATAGTGGCACTGTACCTTCATTCAAATAAGCAAAGTGTAAACAAATGGTGCCATTTCCATAAAATCTTAGCCCTATGACAAAATGCTCAAGTTTCGCTACTTTCAACAGGTGTAAACGGACCAAAAACAATAGTAGGTATGTGCAGAAGATACCATTTTTATGTAAAGGCATGGATATTTTGTTTACTTTCATTATGCTTCTAAGGGAGTGAGCCTGTGTGGATCCAAGAAGATGCGCTGAGCCAAGCTGACTGCCACTGGCTCACTGCTTATCTAAACTGCTTCATGTTTTATTATTTACTGCAAATGACATCCTTGAATGAACACCTTGTTCGAGCTTTTAAAAAGTTGGAAAGTGGGGAAGACAGAAAACTGAAAATAGGGGACAGTGAAAGCAAGAGACACAAAGGAGGAGGAGGACATTAAGAAAATTGTGCTGGAGGAGGTGGGAGAAGGGCACTGTTTTTGTGGTGGCTAGAACTGATATTTTCCAATTTTTTTTTGTAAAGAGGAAAGCTGGGAAAGGATTATGCCTAGAGAAGATGGGAGAAAGAGGAAAGAGAAAATGAAAGTACAGTTGTGTACACTTACCATAAATGTAGATGTTCGAGTGTATTCACTGTTGCAGTCATCACATTTGGGTTATCTGCTTGCAGTAGCCCTCAGTCGGCCTGATTATCAAAGTCTTGTGTCCTGCATCAGTTGCTGTCTCATCTTCCATGACGTCAGGTAGTCAGGGGTATAAAGCATGCAGCAGACACCATTACATCAGTTTTTCTTGCCCCAGATGTCAGGTGCTCCCATAACGGGAAGCAATTATATACAAGATTACACCTCCAACAAAAAAGCAAATACACCAAAAAGCTTTAAGCATAGTAAACAAGAATAGAGGTATAGTCATTTGAAGTCAGGGGGCTGGAGGGAGGGTAACCAGGATGGCAACAGTGAATACACTCGAACTACATTTATGGTAAGTGTACACAACTGTACTATGTTCTTCATGTTTCACTGTTGCTGTCATCACATTTGGGTAGATTCTCAAAGCTAAGGATGGCAGGAGGTAATTAGTTAACATTAGGACCACCTATAAGGCCCTGCAAGACTGCAGTGGATTTAGAAAAAAATGGCAAGTGGTAATGCTTGGTGAAGGTATGTACAAAACTCCAGGTAGCAGCTTCTAGGATATCCCTTGTAGGGACACCTCTGAGAAAGGCTGTAGAGGTAGATGCAGCCTGGTTGAATGTGGTCTTATCCCCTGTGGGGTAGGTTTTCCATGGTGTTTATAGCAGAAATTAATGCAATGGCCTATCCACTTAGAAATGGTTTGCTTTGAAATGGCCTTCCCCTCTGCCCCTGCAGCAAATGCAACCAGAAGCTGTTCAGTTTTCCTGAGAGGCATTTTCCTGTCCAAATAAAATCTAAGTTTTCTGCGCACATCCAAGGAGTGCAGTATTCTTTCCACTTTGTTCTGTGGATTAGAAAAGAAGGCTGGCAAATGAATGGACTGATTAAGGGCCACACTGGATACCACCTTGGGCATAGAGGGATTGGTCCTGAGGGACACCCTGTCTGCACGAAAGAAGATGAAAGGCTCCACTGCCATGAGGGCCTATAATTCAGACACCCTTCTTGTTGAAGTGATGGCTAGAAGGAAGGCGGTTTTCCAAAAAAGGAATTTCAATTCCGCATTTGCAGCTGGCTCAAAGGGAGGTAGAGTGAGCTTTTCCAATACAAAGTTAAGGTCTCAGGGTGGAGTAGGGGCTCTCCTGGGTGGTCTTAAGTTTTTGGCCCCTCTGAGGAATTGCTTCAGCAGTGGATGAGAGAAGAGGGATGGCTCTGTATTGTAATGAGCTGAAATGGTTGAGGCATGAACTTTGATGGAAGAAAAGGAAAGGCCCTTGTGAAGCATCTCCGTTAAGTATTGAAGAATATGCGGTAAATTGGGCGCTGCTGTGCCCATCCCCTGAGTTTGGCTCCAGGAACAGAATCTTTTCCATTTTTCAGCATAGGATTTTCTAGTACTAGGCCTCCTTGCCTCCAGAATGACATCAACACTTGCTTACTGAGGGATGGTAATGAAGAGATAGTACAGTTGTGTACCTACCATAAATGTAGATGTTCGAGTGTATTCACTGCTGCAGTCATTACACCTGGGTTATCCTGCTGGCAGGCTACCCGCAGTCGGCCTGAATTCCAAAGTCCTGGTCTGGCATCGGTTGCTGTCGCCTTTTCCCTGACATCAGTGCGCCAGGGGTATAAATGATGCAGCCAACGCCATTTTCTTCAGTTTTTCTTGCCCCAGATGTCAGGTGCCCCCAAAAGGGTAGGCTGTAAAAATTATGATCATAAAAAAGCATGCACATAACCTTCATCTACAAGCAAATACACCACATAGGTTGTATAGAATAGATAAGTAGGTACAGATAAGAGACAGATTATAGAAGAAAAAGAGAAATATTTTAAAGTTGGAAAAGACATTGATGCACAATGTGAGACTATCATACAACGTAAGATGGGGAAACTTCATAGAGATATTCAGGAATATAATAGTAAGATTAGTTACCCAAACCCAGTAGGTGTTAATAAAAGGAGATACAATGAAACACCTTATCAACAGAATAATAGAAGAAGGGATAAGGAAGAGGGGTGGGGGAGAGTAGACATATATGATGTTGAGTTCCCACCCTTGGAGTATGAGGGAGTGAGAGTTCAACCCCCTCAGTATAGGAGAGAAAATTTTCGGATGAGAGGAGGGAGAAGGGGGAGGGGAAGATATTAAAATGTACCCCCACCCCAAGTGAGATTTTGAATGACTCACTAGGTATCACAACAGAAAATGATAAAAGTACATACAAAGGTTTCTCTATTTATAATTTTAGTGAAATTATATTGACTAAAGAACACTTTAACTTACTGAGTAAGGGTCTTAAATACATCCCAACTAAAAAAGGAGAGGCAACAGGAACAATTCTTGATGTCAAATTATTTATAAGGAAGGTTAACTTAGCCATTTTAGCCTCAAGAGCTGGGTTCCATGGAAACAACCAAGAAGGGGTAAGGTTAACTAGGAGTTCCCTATATAACCCACCCTTAATGCCTCAATTAAAGAATCTTGAAAATGTGATTGAAAAAGAAATCCGAAGAACTATGACAGGGAATAAATTCAATGACAAAAACAACTTAAAGGAAAAAGAAAAGGAAGTATTGGATGACTTAATCAATAGTAAGGGTGTGAATAATGAAACCAGATAAGGGAGGGGGAATCGTGATTATGGACAAAATTATATATGAGGCTAAAATGAATCCTATATTAAGAGACGAAGGTAAATATAAGGTAGTGTCTAAGAATTAAATAGAAATAGTATACAAGAAAATTGACTTAATGCTACAAGACTTGCTAATAGAGAAAGTAATTGACATGAAAACTTTCAGATATTTTGAAATTCAGAAGCCCAGGGTAGCCACAATCTTTGGTATTCCCAAAGTTCATAAAAACCAGGATGACCCCCCCCTAAGACCTATAGTTACTGCAGAAGGGGCCAAGACAGTACCCTTAGCAAAATTTGTGGATGAAAAAGCCAAACACATTTGGGTCAACAATAAGATCATATTAAAGGACTCCTGGGATTTTATAAGAGAACTCACACCTGAAGTTTATGAAGATGATTTATTATTCATTACTATTGACATCATTGATCTTTTTTCGAGTATTCCCTATAAAGAAGGGATGGATTATTTTGAACAAAGTATTTTTTTAGATCAAAAAATGACCCATGAAGAAAAAATAGCCACAGTTGCTCTCATGGACACAATTTTAAAAAATAATTTTTTAATTTTTGATGGTGAATACTATCAACAGATTAAAGGGGTGTCCATGGGAGCAGCATGTGCCCCCTACATACGCAAATATAGTCCTGTCACAATGGGAAGATTATTATATAATGAATTCCAGTTTTAAAAAGTATTGGATATTGTACCATAGATTCCTGGATGACATTGTAATTTTCTGGACCGGAGGAAAACAAAAGTTCTTGGAATTTTTTGAATATATTAGTGCGACAACAAGTTTTCTAAAATTTACATATGTCATAAATGCAGATATCCTAAATTATTTGGATGTTGAGGTTATTAAAGTGAACCACAATTTTGAAACTAGGGTGTTTAGAAAAACAACATTTTGTAATTCCTACCTACACTACGATAGTTCCCACCCCCCTCACTGCAAGAAAAATATTGTCAAGGGACAATTTGTGAGGGGGTCGAGGATGACAAGTAGAGACAGATTTCAAACAAGAATGTGATAAATTGGAAACAATGTTTCTAGAAAGAGGTTATCCTATAACATTTATTCATGATATTAGGAAGGAGGTAGAAATAGGTAGGAAAGAGACTTCAACCTATAAAGGGAGTCATGGAAAGTAATCTTATGGAAGAGAATAAGAATGGACTTAAGAATGAAGAAATATTACAAAAAAGACTTACTATAGAATTCAACTCTACTAATAAAAATATGAAAGATATCATATGCAAGGAATGGGACAAATTCCTTTCGTTTACGGACATGGAGGAAATAAAATGTATGGTACCACAAGTTATTTATAGAAATCCACCATGTATACGTAATATGATAGAAAGAAATGTTCTAGAGAAGAGAGGGACCAGTTTGAGAAGGAAAGGTACCTTTAAATGTGGACGGTGCCAACAATGTCCACATATTATGAATAAGGGAGAGGTATACATTGAAAGTAGGAAAATGAAAATAAGAAGTGAAGACTATTACAATTGTGATACACAAGGAGTTGTATACCTGGTAACTTGCCAGAAATGCTGCGCATTTTATGTTGGCAAAACCGAAAGGTCCCTGAAAAAACGAATCTATGAGCATATGTATGATATTAGTACAGCAAAAGAGGCAAACGCATTATATAAACACCTGAAAGAATGTAAGGAAGCTAAATATTTATGGTTAGTATTGGAACAAGTTAAGCGTGATATTAGAGGTGGTCCATGGGAAGATATCCTAGAGAATAAGGAACTATGGTGGCAGGTTAGAATGGACGCAAGTAGGAAGCCTGGCCTTAATGAAATGGTTTCCATAAGACCATTATTAAAAATAAGAGCTAATAAAATATGAAAATACAAAAGAAATGTTGCATCACTGTCTTACAAAATAGGGGTTTACAACATATGCATTATACACAACAAATATTTTAACAATGGTACATTTTTTAATATTTATGTGTTTTTGTATTTGTTATTCAATATCACTGATTAATTTTTGTATATATTAATATTTATTTATAACATATAATATATACAAATTTTAAATTGTGTTTATAACTAATTTATTTAAAAAATATCATATTCATAAATGTTTTAAAAGTTATTTAAGAAATTATAAAGTAATTTATGGGATGTATTTGCAGGTTTTGCACACTAGAGGGAGTCATATCAATACTAATATGTGAAAGAATTTTTTTTAAAGAATGTGGTTTTAAATACACATTGAACCTATATAATTTTTTTCTTTAATAAATTATTTTATATTTTTTCCCATGTTACATAAGTTAGGATTGAGGTTTATGCATTAGTAAATGGTTGAAATGTAATTAATTTAAAGGAAAAATAGGAGAGTGTTAGAAACATGAATATAATGGATTTATTTCATTCTCATGAATATGTAACAGTGTCACTGAATATTAACAAGTAATAGACCACAGGGATTGGTGTATTTGAATTTTACTTTAAATGGTTTCATTGGTTTATTGCACAATGAATTTTGTATTTAAGTTACTGTAAATGTTTATAAATTGAACTTTTCTCATTAAGATTCAGCTGTTTCGCGACTTTTGTGGCTCTTTGGAGGATTATTGGTTTTATTTTGGAGCTACAGCCAGCTTTTTGCTGAGGTACAGATAAGTCCCAACAAAGAGAAAGGGGGATGGTGGGAGGGTAACCTGGACTGCAACAGTGAATACACTCGAACATCTACATTTATGGTAGGTACACAACTGTACTATGTTAGTGTTTCACTGTTGCAGTCATTACACTTGGGCTGAATCCCAAAGCTGAGAGGTTGGGCGGCTGGACGTAAATAGAGTTTGGAGTGGCTATGAGGCCCTGCAGAACTGCAGTGGCAAAGCCTGCTCTGGATTTAGAGTAGAGAGGTAAAAGGTAGTGCTTTGTAAATGTGTGCACTGAAGTCCATGTTGCAGCCTGCAAAATATCCTTGGTTGGTACTCCTCTGAGGAAGGCTGCTTTAAAATGGCTTTTCCTTGGGAACCTGCAGCATATGCCACTAAGAGTTGCTCAGTCTTTCTGAAGGCTTTAGTCTTGTCCAGGTAAAAGCGTAGCTGTCTATGTCCAAAGTATGCAGAAGTCTCTCCCCCTTATTCTGTGGGTTTGGATAAAAGGTAGGCAAATGCATGATTTGGTTAAGAGCCACGCTGGACAGTAACTTAGGCATAAATGTTGGGTTTGTCCGTAGAGAAACCCTGTCCTGATGGAAAATAATAAAAGGTTCCACAGCCATTAGTGCCTGTAACTCAGACTCTTCTTGCTGAGGTTATTGCTTGGAGAAGAGCGGTTTTCCATGACAAGTATTTTATCTCTGCTGTATTGGCAGGCTCAAAAGCAGGCAGTGTGAGTTTTTCCAAGACAAAATTGAGGTCCCACATAGGTATTGGAGCTCTCCTTAGAGATCTTATGTTTTTGGCCCCTCTGAGAAACTGTCTTAGCAGTGGATGAGAAAAAATAGATGGTTCCGTATTGTAATGAGCTGAAATGGCAGAGGCATGGATCTTAATTGATGAGAAGGATATGCCTTTGTCCAGCATCTCAGTTAGGTATTGCAAAATCTGAGGAAAATTTGGTTCAAGCGAGTCAATTCCCTGCGCTTGGTTCCAAGCACAGAATCTCTTCCATTTGTCTGCATAAGATTTTCTGGTGCTGGGCCTCCAAAATAACATCCATAACTGCTTTAGAGAGAGGTGTGTTCTGAATGATTACATTATCCGCCATGCAGCCAGATTTAGGGTTCTGAGTTGGCTGTGCAGGATCTGATTGTTCTGTTGGGTCAGCAAATGAGGTATTAGAGGCAATGTCCAGGCTGGGCCTTGAGACAATCTCTTTAGGATTGGGTACCAGTGCTGGCGTGGCCAGTCTGGCGCAATCAGTATCATTTTTGGCTTCTCTTCTCTGACCTTTAGGAGTACCTTAGAGAGGAGAGGCAGAGGAGGGAAGGCTTATACTGTAAGGGTTTTCCAGCTGAATGAAAGGGTGTCCACTTTTCATGCTTGCTTGTGATAAGTTAGAGTGCAGAATCTCTGTAGCTGGTAGTTGTGAGTGGAAGCGAACAGATCTATGTCTGGGCATCCCCATTTCCCTGTTATCATGCTGAAGATTTGTGGGTCCTGTTTCCACTCGTGAGGATCCATGAGGTTTCTGCTTAGTTCATTTGTCTTTCCTGGCAGGAATTGTGCCTGCAGATGTACTTGATAAGTCAATGCTGTGTTCCACAAAGTCATGGCTTGCCTACAGTGGGGGTAGGAATGTGTGCCCCCTTGCTTGTTTATGTACCACATGACTGTAGTATTGTCCGTCTTTATCAGTAGTTGTCCTGGATGAAGTAGGTCCTTGCAGGCTGTCAGGGCATTTTGTACAGCTAGCATCTCTTTTTGATTGATATGAAGATGCATTTGGTTTGTGGGCCATGTGCCCTGAATACATTTTCCTGCCATGTGCACCACCCAGGCATAATCTGATGCATCTGTTGTTGTTAGTGTTTGCCTGGCAATGGGTAAGGTGAATGGCAGTCCCTTGTTGTGGTGACAGGCCTGTGCCCACCATTGAAATTCCTGTTGCAGGCAGGGAATGAGAGTTATTACTGTTTCCAGGCTGTGGCAATGTTGAGTCCAAACACTTTTTAGATACCATTGTAGTTTCCTCATATGCAGTCTTGCATACGGAATTAGTAGAATGCAGGATGCCATGTAGCCCAGAGCCTGCAGAATTTTTCTTGCAGATAACTGGGTCTTTGTTGCCATGTCTTTGAAGTAAGAAGTCAGATGCCTTTGTTTGTCTGGCATGAGCTAAGCCATCTGAGCAGTTGTATTTAAGCTTGCACCCAGGAATATTATCTCTTGAGTGGGTACAAGTTTTGATTTCTTTTCGTTTACTGTGCACCCTAGGCAAATTAATAATCTTTTTACAAACGCCAGATGCTGTAGTAGAACATCTTTGTCCTTTGCTTGAATAAAGCAGTCGTCCAAGTAGGGGTATATTTGAATTCCTCTTTGTCTGCAAAATGCAATTACTGGTGCCAGGCATTTTGTGAAGAACCTGGGCGCAGTAGATAAGCAAAGGGCAGTGCAGAGAATTGATAGTGCAGTGAGCCAGCTATGAATCTGAGGTATTCTGCAAGATTGTCTGACTGGGACATGCAGGTATGCCTCTGTGGTCCAAAGTTACAAGCCAAGCCTTCTTGTCCAGCGTGGGCAGAAACTGCTGTACAGTCAACATTTTGAATTTTGGGACATCCAGAAAAGTATTTAGAATAGACAGGTCCAGAATTGTTCTCCAGGTTTTGTCCTTTCTTGGTACTAAGAAAAGTCTTGAGTAAAATCCTTGTCCTTGCTCTTGGTGTGGCACTGGCTGAATAGCTCCCATGTCCATGAGAGATGAAACTTGTTTTTGTGCCTCTTGCCACTGATCGAGTGGCAGGTCTGGCATGCCTTTTGCCTTTGAAAGGGTGTGAAAGTGGAACCTGTAACCCTGAGAGACTATATTTAAGACCCATTTGTCCTGGGTGATCTTGTGCCAGTTTTGTGAAAAAAGTGCTAGCTTTCCCCCCCAAGGGTGCTGCCAAAAAATAAGTGCTTGACATTGGCAGAGGGAAGTCATTGGGACTGTTTTCTATAAGGCTGTGATTTGTCTTCTCCGCTTTTGGAGGTAGAACACCCCATTGTTTGGGCCTGTATGAGCCCTGGGGTTTTTGCCTGCCTCTAGGGCGTCTGAATCTGCCTCTTTGTGGTCTGTCTGACACTGGAAAGGACCAATTCTTAGAGGGACAGTTCCTGCTAAATCTGGGTGGCTGTACCTGTAAGAAATCCTTTACTGTCTGCATAGCTTTTGCCTTATCCTCCATTTTCTTTAACACCTCCTCTGCCTTAACACCAAACAAAGTATCATGCTGTAATGGAGCATTCAATAATTTTGCTTTAACATGATCAGGCAGATTCTGTTCCTTTAACCAAGCATGCCTTCTAATAACAGAACCTGTAACAGCGGCCCTGCACAAGGCCTCCAGTGAATCATAGCCACATTGCAAAGTATGTTTTCCCACTTGTTCAGCTGCATGCAATAAATCCTGCAAATCTTTGTTCTCAGAACATTCAAAATTTGTCAACATTTTTTTGTTTTAACAAAGACATTAAGTATTGCTGATATTTGAGCATATGAAACTGACAATTTAAAGCCCTTACAGCCAAGGCAGCAGAAGTGTAAACTTTTTTCCCCCATCTGTCCAAAGCCCTTGAATCTCTGGCTGAGGGGACAGGGTTTTTGGCAGAAGCAGCCTTGACCCCTTTGGGACCCTGTGAGATAGTTTCTGGGTCAGCAGCACAGTTTTTGTAAAGAAATTTATGGGAGTCTGGGATGCTGTAGTATCTGTCCGGCTTAACAGGGGCAGGAGGTAAAGAGTCTGGAGACAGGCCGGACTCTGAAAAAACATCATCTACTATGTCTAAAACAGGGGGAATTGCAAGAGGTATGTGCTGAGGAAGTAAAAGAAAGTCTCTAAGTCTTTTCTTAGAGTCGTAATAATCCTGGCTCTCCCAGTGGAAATGCTCCCTCATGGTATGCAGGGTTTCCCCAAAAGAATAGTCCTCAGGAGGAGAAGCTGAAGGAATAGAATCTTCAGCATCAGAATCCTCATAGGGAGGAACAGAATATCCCTGATCAGAAGAGGAATCAGAGGAAATGGAAACCTGATCAGAGGAATCATATTCAGTGACTTGCCTAGGCCTCTTACCAGGAGGGGGATGGGAACCCCTGATCAAAATAATGAGGTCTTCGGCCATTCTGAGCATCTATTTCTTAAGCATAGAAGCCTGTCCTGGACAATGCTGTACTGGTTTCCTTGTCTTTAAAACTGTTTTAGACTTTGTCTTGGATGCTGAAGTAGGCTTTATATAAAGTTGTGTAGGTCTGAAGACACCCTCAGAAGCAGATGCCTGCTCAGCGGCTCCGGACCCATCTGAGGGATTAATTTCCGAAGGGCCAATACCTTGAGTATCCATAGGCCTAGCTGTCTCCAAGTGGGATTCGGATGCGGCCTGTTCTGAGGTAGCGGGAGTCAGGTGCTGCGAAAGTGCCTCACTGAGCACCAGCGACTGGCCTAGAAGAGGCTTCGTCGGTTTTAGACCTCGAATGCTTGTCCTTGTCTTTATCCTTGCGTTTTTTATGAATTTCGGTCTGTTGTTCCGACGGCATTACGTAGTTAAACCTTCTGCCAAAATAATGAAAAGCAAAATCGTACCGACGCTTAATAGTGCGTTGGTTAAATCTAGCACAAAACCGACAACTAGCAATGTCGTGGTCAGGGCCTAGGCAAGGAATACAGTAAGAGTGGAAATCCTTATGAGGTATTTGCTTCCCACAAGAAATACAATTGTTAACTTTTTCTGACATCGGA
Source organism: Protopterus annectens (assembly GCF_019279795.1). NCBI lineage: Eukaryota > Metazoa > Chordata > Ceratodontiformes > Protopteridae > Protopterus > Protopterus annectens. Next base: position 366,103,884 of record NC_056734.1, read on the forward strand.
CTGGAGCAAGAAAAAAGTTTCCCCAATGGGGTACTTAGCTTTATTGAAGACTTTGGATCTGAAATTCAATTTCGAAAATCTCAGGAGTCGGCCGACCGGCACTTGTGAACTGCTTTTGCTTCGGGCACCGCGCGGCAAGAAAGACTGAAGAAAATTGCGTCGGCTGCATCTTTTATATCCCTGGCACACTGATGTCAGGGAAGAGGCGACAGCAACAGACGCCGGACCAGGACTTTGGAATTTAGGCCGACTGCAGGAAGCCTGCCAGCAGAATAACCCAAGTGTAATGACTGCAACAGTGAAACATGATGAACATCAAGTAATTAGCCAGGCTACCAGGTTCAGGGTTTGAAGCTGTGGGTGCAGAATCTGGCCCTCCTGCTGGTAGGGCAGGGGTCTGAGCCAGGTGCAGTGGCGCCAGCAGTGACACTGCGCAAGAAGGGGGTACCAGTGTTGGAGTGGCCAGTCTGGTGCAATCAGTATTGTCCTTGGTTTGTCCTGTTTGATCTTTAGTAACACCTTGCAGAGGAGAGGCAGAGGGGGAAAGGCATAAACTGAAAGGTTTTTCCAGGTGAAGGACAGGTCATCCACTTTCCAAGCTTGTTTGTGGGGAAGTCCTTGTGCAGAATTCGTCCAACTGGTAGTTCTGGGGGGAGGCAAACAGGTCTATCTCTGGGCTCCCCCCATTTGTTTCTTAACATGTTGAATATCTTTGGTTCCAGTTTACACTCGTGTGGGTCCATGAGATTTCTGCTTAGGTCTGCAAGTGTATTTAAGCTTTCCTGGCAGGAATTGAGCCTGTAGGTGCACTTGGTAGCTCAAGGCTGTGTTCCAAAGAGCCATGGCTACTCTGCAGAGAGGGTATGAGTGGGTTCCCCCCTGCTTGTTTATGTACCACATAACAATGGTGTTGTCCGTCTTTACCAATAATTGTCCTGGAAGAATGTGGTCCTTGAAGGCTGTCAGAGCATTCTGTACAGCTAACATTTCTTTTTGATTGATATGCAGGTGCATTTGACTTTGGTTCCATTTGCCCTGAATGCACTGCCCTGCCAAGTGAGCCCCCGATGCATAGTCTGATGCATCTGTTAAGGTTTGGGCGGCAGGGGATAGAGTGAATGGCAGTCCCTTGTTTTGGTGGCAGACCTCTGCCCACCAAAGCAAACTATCTGTAGACAAGGTATGACAGAGATAATTGATTCTAGATCCTGAGAATGTTGACACCATAGGCTTTTTAGATACCACTGTAGTTTCCTCATATGCAGTCTTGCATATGGAATTAGTAAAATGCAAGAGGCCATGAACCCCAGGCCTTGCAGTATTTTCCTTGCAGATAGCTGGGTCTTTGTGGCCAGTAGTTTGAAGTAGGCTGTCAAATTAATGATTCTCTGGCGTGAGGCAGGCCATCTGGGAAGTGGTATTGAAGCTTGCTCCCAGGAATACAATTTGTTGGCAGTGTACAAGATGCGATTTCTTTTCGTTTATGGTGTACCCCAGACAAGTTAGCATCTTTTGTACAAATGCCAGATGATTAAAAAGTATGTCCTGGCTTTCTGCCTGAATTAGACAATCGTCCAGGTATGGGTAAATTTGAATATTTCTTAGCCTGCAAAATGCAATGACTGGAGCTAGGCACTTTGTGAATACCCTGGGTGCAGTAGATAAGCCAAAGGGCAGTGCAGGGAACTGATGGTGCATGTAGCCTGCTCTGAAGCATACGTATCTTCTGCAAGATTCCCTTATTGAGATGTGCAGGTAGGCTTCCTTTAAATCCAGTGTGTGTTGCTAACCAGGCATCTTTGCCTAGCATGGAAAGCAGCTGATGAAGAGTAAGCATCTTGAATTTTGGGATTACCAAAAATGTGTTTAGGATAGACCGGTCCAAGACAGGACACCAGGAATTGTCTTTTCCGGGTACCAGGAAAAGTCTTGAGTAGAAACCTTGCCCCCATTCTTCTTCTAGGACAGGTTAAATAGCCCTGATGCTTAAGAGAGAGAGAACTTGCTTTTGAGCCTCTGTCCAATGATTTGGGGGTAGGTCTGGCCAACCGTTTGGGGTTGGTAAGGCGTGGAAGTGGAATCTGTATCCTTGGGAAACTATATTTAAAACCCATTTGTCCTGGGTAATGAGTTCCAAATTTTTTGCATGTAGGGCAATCTTTCCCCCTAAAGGAACAGTCAGTTGGAGCAGGGCTTGGAAGGTTTAAAGTTAAGTCACTGAGACAGTTTCCCACAGGGGGGAGTCTTACTACTCCCTGCTTTGGAAGTGGGAGCCCCCCACTACTTGCGCATGTTAGTACCTTGGCACTGAAGCCTGGTTGTTCCGCTGGTTCTGGGTTTGGACTGAAGGCCTGGAAGAGGCAGGAAATGACCAAATCTTAGAGGGCCAATGCCTACTAAATCTGGGAGGCTGTACTAGCAAGAAATCTTTAACAGTTTGCATAGACTTAGCTTTTTCCTCCATCTTTTTAAGTACTACTTCTGCTTTGTTGTTAGACTGTCTTAGTTTAAGGGAGCATCCAGTAATTTAGCTTTAACATGATCTGACAAAGATTGCTCCTTAAGCCAAGCATGCCTTCTAAGTACAGACCCAGTGGCAGCAGCCCTGCAAGATGCCTCTAATGAATCAAAACCGCATTGCAAAGTATGTTTTCCAACTTGTTCAGCAGAATGCATTAAATCCTGTAAGTCTTTATTTTCAGCAGAGTCAGGAATCATTTTAAGTTTGAGCAATCCAATAATATGCTGCTGATGCTTTAACATATGAAACTGGCAGTTTAAGGCCCTAATGGCCAAAGTTGCATAAGTGTATACCTTCTTACCCCATCTATCTAGCGCCTTGGAATCTCTATCAGAGGGGGTTGGATTTTTGGCAGTAGTAGCCTTAATGCCCTTGGGTCCCTGTGAAATGGTATCAGGATCTGCAGTAGGATTTTTAAAGAGGAACTTATGAGGGTCAGGCACCCTGTAATACTTATCAGGTTTTCTGGGAGCAGGAGGTAAAGAGTCAGGGGCCAGGCTAGATTCTGAGAAGGCATCATCTACAATGTTCAGTACAGGATGGATAGCTGAAGGCCTGTGTTGAGGCAGGAGTAAGAATTCCCCAAGCCTCTCTGGAGTCAGAGTAATCCCAGCTTTCCCAGCGGAAATGCTCCCTAAGAGTATGCAAGGTTTCACCAAAAGAAAAATCCTCTGGAGGGGAAGCACAGGGAATGGAATCCTCTGCATCAGAATCTTCATATGTAGATAAAGGGAAATCCTGATCATCAGAGAAAACAGAAATTTCAGAATCCTGATCAGAAGAAAAATCAGTCCTAGGTCTCGGAGGGGGAAGGGTGGCTTCCCCTGATTAGAGTAAGAAGGTCCTCAGCCATTCTTATCATTTGATTTTTTTATGCATAGGGGCCTGACCATGCAGTCTGGCTGTTGGTTTTCTAGGCATGGATCGAGTTTTAAGCCTTGAAGAAGAAGAAGATGGCTTTGGTTTAATATGCAAGTCAGTAGGTCTGTATACACCCTCAGAAGCCAGTGCCTGCACAGCGGCTCTGAACCCATCCACGGTAGAGACATTCATAGGTTCCACAGTCGAAGAAGCATCTTGCGGCATACTGGACTCCAAATGGGTCTTGGTAGAGGCCTGTGAATCAGAAGTAGCAGGTATCAGGGGCTGTGAAAGCACTGCACTGAGTACCGGCAAACTGGCGACTAGCTTAGAATAGTCGTCGGCAGCTTTGGACCTATGCGGTCTGTCTACCTTTGCTTTTTTTCAGAATGTCAGTAGTCGGGTGGCTTACCAAAGCCATTTCTGGATAACTGAACAGAGTACCAAAATAATTAAATGCGTAAATGAACTGACGACGAATAGTACGAGGTTTGAATAAGGCACAAAACCGACAGCAAGGTAGGTCATGGTCTGGGTCTAAGCAAGGAATGTAGTACAAATGAAAATCTTTATGAGGCCATTTGTTTTCCACAAGAAATACTATTAACTTTTATGACATCGGTTTAGAGCAAGAAAAAAGATCCCCAATGAGGTACTTAGCTTAGTTGAAGACTTCGGATCAGAAACTCGAAAATGAAAATTTCAGGAGTCAGCCGACCAGCACTTGTGAACTGCTTCTGCTTCGGGCACCACACGGCAAGAAAGACTGATGCAATGGCGTCGGCTGCATGCTTTACACCCCTGACTACCTGACATCATGGAAGACGAGACAGCAATCGACACAGGACCCAAGACTTTGACAATCAGGCAGACTGAGGGCTACTGTAAGCTGATAACCCAAATGTGATGACTGCAACAGTGAAACACGAAGAACAACATCACAAACACAACTGCTGAGAATGGTGACAAGACAAAGTTGGCAGACAGACACAAGAGAGACCCAATGTGAGGACCTCAATTACCACCCCCTCTCTGATGGACCTGGACAGAGACACTACAATGGTGTGGAGATGGTGGCCAGATGGTCACAGCCAACCAGGTCTGCAAGCCTTGTGCCTGCTGGTTGGAGGTGCCTCTCCTGGCTTTTGCAACTGTTGCCTCAACCATGACCCAAATTTCATGATACTTGTGGAATATTGGGCTTCAGTGCAACAGGGGGCCCACAGGGGTGAAGCCACCTTCCCCACTATGTGGAGGCATCCCAGAGTGGGAAGGGGGAGGTGGTGAACGGTCTCTCATCTGGGAGGCATGTAGCTGAGCTGGCCCTGGATCTCTGGAACCACAGTAAAACTAACATAAAAGGAAAAGAGGAAAACAAAAAGAGAGAGAGAAACAGAGACAAGAAACTGGCTCATAAGTGTTACATTGCAATTTATTTAATAAAATTAAACATTTATTCAAAAGTTGCTACTAAGCAATATTTACAAGGTTACCACTTACAAGAAAGATGGCATTCTTAGAAATTACTTATGGCACTCGTTATTAATGTTCATCTATGTGATGTGCATTAATTGGTGCTTTAATTAAATTACAGATTACTCCAGAACCAAATAGTGACAACAGGTAATGCTGTCACTACCAATGTATGGTAGCTCAGCACAATAACGTACATTCTTCTAGTTTTTTTTATAGTCTGACTATGATCTTTCAGAATACATGCTTGGTATTGCATTGATGAATGAAAAATTTTTTAAGGGCATACATTTATATATGACAAGAAATAAGCACTTTGGAGCTCCAGACAAGTGGGTAAAACTAAACAGTTTTTAACAGTCAATAAATCCACACCACAAACAAAACACAAAATGCTTAACTGTTTCACCACATTTTTCGTTCCCAGTGGAACTTCATCAGATGTAAAACAATTAAAATCAATTAAGCCTTTAAATACTCATTTTAAAAAACAATTATCCAAACCATTTCATCTTAAACAAGTGCTACTGAATATTCATAAGGACATGCCGACAAAATCAAATATTCATAGAAGGTACACTCCAATCAGGAAAAATGAATGAGAACTTTATTTTTTCCACACCATAAAATAATTACAAAAAAATGTCTAATTTATTATAAAAGACTATCAAAATATAAATACATCACAGTTAAGGAATAAATATCTAAAACATAATATAAAAAATACATAAAAAATACTGAAATAGTTTATCAGACCAACTAGCTACATCTTGCTAATACATTTTATACAGCTATACTGCCATCTAGTGACTGACTAAATAATGCACTAAAAACATTATTACAATAAAGAACAGGTGGAGTATAATAGACAGGATACTTATATTAATCAATTTGGGGACAATGGTGAGAATACTGAGACAGAGGATATGAGTTTTAATAGAAATAATATTAATTATAATAGTGATGGATTTTGTAACAATGAAGGCTTTAACTCAGATGTCAATGACCATTTAGAATTTCCCTACCTGAGGAGATCAGAAAGAATACGGAACAAACCAAATGTACAATATCAATACAGGAGAGGGAGACAGACAACTGATATACAGATAAGATTTGGGGATAATGAGAATATACATTATAAATATTTTAGTACTTATCAAAATTTTAATAGCTTTAATTATAGTGGCCTTGATATAGATAGAAGATACTTTCAACTGTTTACGAAAGGACTTAAATTTGTTCCAAATAAAAATAGTGACATTAGTAAAAATTTGATTTAAAACTTTTTACAAGGAAAAAGAATCTTAAATTGATATATGATGGTAATACGAGTAAAAATGGGACTGGGACCACCAGCTTAAGAATTTTGAGAAAGTAGTGGAAACAGAACTCCGGTATAAACTGGGAAAAAAAGAGAACCTATTCGAATTTAACTAAGGAGGAGAGTCAATTGTTGAGGGAGTTAAGTGAAAGTCAAATGTTGAGGGAGCTAAGTGAGAATAAAAATATTAGGGAGATGAGACCAGATAAAGGTGGGGGTATGGTGATTATGGACCAAATTACATATGTGGCTAAAATGGAGAATACTGTAGGGGACATAGAAAGATACAATCGAGCCTCACTGAATGAAAATATATCTTATTCGAAAATAGATTTTACATTAAGGGAATTAATACATGATGGTTTAATCGACCAACCCACTTTTAATTTTCTTGTTACAGAGAAACTCTTGATCCCAAATATTTTTGGATTAAAGTGCATAAAAATATTAGTGACCCTCCATTGAGACCAATAGTTTCTGCTAATGGGTTTAAGACCCACTCTTTAGCAAAGTTTGTTGATTTGAAAAGTAAGGAAGTATGGATGGAACAAGAAGGATTTTTAAAAGTTCCTTGGGACTTTCTAAGGAACATTAGCCCTGAGGGTTACAAGTACAATATTACCTTTCTTACGGTGAACATTGATTTGTTTTCCATTACCACCCATCAAACAGGTATGGAGTGGTTTTTGGAGGCCCTTTTAGAGGTTAAGAAATTCAACTGGAAAGAAATGATGGTTATTATGGAACTTCTGGCGATGAGGTGTTTGCCTTCTGTGGAAGGTTGGGCGCTGGGCTGGCACCTCGGCACCATAAAAACTCCACTGCCAATCATGAGCAGAGAGGTGATCTGCTGTGGCGATCCATAACCGGGGAAAAAGCCGAAAGAAGATGATGATGGAACCTTTGGCACTTATACGTAGAAACTATAAGTTTCGAAGGAAAAATTTTCAAACAATTTAAAGGTGTGGCTATGGGGGCATGTTGTGCCCCCAGCTATACCAATATTGTTTTAAATATGTGGGAGAAAAAATTTCTTTTGAACTCTAGGTTCAAAGATTGTTGGTGCCTATACAGACGGTACCTTGATGACCTATGTTTCTTCTGGATTGATGAAAAATTAAGAGTTTATTCAATATATTAATGGAACAGATATTTTTAGATTCACGTATAATATTACAAAGGAAGAACTTAACTATCTAGATGTTACTTTATATAAAGAGCACAGTAAAAACGTTTTTGGGTCCAGAGTACATAGGAAACCAACTTTCTCAAACTCATACCTGTTTTTTTTTACATTTCCCATCCTTATAAACAAAAAAGAAATTTAATAAAAGGACAATTTATTAGAATATCTAGAATGACCACTAATAATGAAGATTTTGAAAAAGAATGTATGAATTTTAAGAGCATGTTTTTGGAGAGAAAATACCGTGAAAAACTGATAGAAGAGGTCATGAAAGTAGTAAGGGATGGAAGGACAGATTGTTTTAGCCCTAGGGCTAAAACAAAGTGAGAGACCCAAAATACAAACAATTGGTGACAATGTGAAAGATGATAATGATAGGTTTAAGGGTGCTTTTGTGTTGGATTATAACTGTGATTCAGGGCTGATTAAAGATATTATTCAAAAGAACTGGAACCGATTTTCGAACTTCTTTGACCTTAATAGGATTTTCCAGCAACCGGTTGTTTTCATCTATAGAAAAGACAAACATTAAGGATATTTTAGAAAAGAATAGTAAGATTTAAAGAGGATGAAAAGAAATATGGGACTTTTAAGTGTGGCAAATGTGTGCAGTGTTGTCATATCTACAATGGAGAGAACCTATACTTGGTGGGCAGGGATAGATTGTTGACTAAAGCATTTTATGAATTCTGACACTAAAGGTATTTTATAGATATATATATATAACTATACATGAAAAAAGCCCCTCCTTTTGTGTTGGGAAAATGGAGAGGGCCTTTAAAAGAAGGGTGTATGAACACAAACGATATCCGTAAGTCTGTCAACAATGCTTTGTATAAGCACACCACAGCTTGTAAGGAAGCTAAGTATTTTGCATTAGAATGTATCCCCTATGATGTAAGGGGAGGAGACTGGGAAAATAAAATTGAGGTTCGAGAACTGTATTGGCATCTGGTAGTTGATGCCTGTAGGCCCCAGGCCTTAACGAGAATGTATCGCTAATGCCTATCCTAAAAATGAGAGCAAAGTTATGATGAATTAATATAGGATTAATTAATATATAAAATTCTTTTGTGACCTTGAGGGATGTATTAGTTGGATGAGGGGTGTAAAATTTATTAGGTTTTACTTCAGGTACTGTTAACTTAGTTTATATGCAATTCTATGCCCACCCTAATGTTTTTTTTTTATTTATATATACATGAAAATGATGGCTTATTGTATTTATGTGTGTGTTCTTTTATAATATGGACCATTGTAAAGAAATGTATTAAAAAGGGTAATATATGTTTACATTTTCCTTCCAGCTTGTTTTTTGTACTATTATTTATTCAGTCACTAGATGGCAGTATAGCTATACAAAAAGTATTAGTAAGATGTAGCTAGTTGGTCTGATAAACTATTTCAGTATTTCTAGATGTATTTTTCATATGTTTTAGATATTTATTCCTTAATAACTGTGATGTTTTTTTATTTTGATAGCCTTTTACAATCGATTAGGCATTTTTTGTAATTATTTTATGGTGTGGAAAGAATGAAGTTCTCATTCATTTTTCCTGATGAGAGTGTACCTTCTATGAATATTTATGACGTTGTCAGCATTTCCTTATGAATATTCGATAGCACTTAAGATGAAATGGATTGGATAATTGCTTTTTAAATAAGTAATTAAAGGCTTAATTGATTTTAATAACTGTTTTACATCTGATGAAGTTCCATTGGGGATGAAAAACGCGGTGAAACAGTTAAGCGTTTTGGGTTTCGTTTGTAGTGCGGATTTATTGATCATTAAAAACTTTCACTTTACCCACTTGTCTGGAGCTCTGAAGTGCTTATTTCTTGTTATTTGGTTGGAGCCTTGCTCTCGTAAGCACGTTTGTTCTACTTTTGTGGTTGTATACATTTACATATATGACTTTTCACATGTTTCGTTTCTTATTTATGACTCCTGGGCTTTGGTTGTAGTTCCTGTGTACTGTTTCCTTGCCTTATTTGGGGGAAGGGAAGCTACCTTGCTTACCAGTGGGAGTGGGAAGCATTGAGCTGCCTTTTGTCCAGTTTTGTGAGGTTTCAGCCAGTAACTAGTAGTTTATTGGTCGTTTTGGGCCAGTTTCTAGCTTTTTCCAGCCCCTGGTATAAAGCGCTAAACAGCGTTAGCAGCGATTTAGCGGAGCTGCCACTGTTGCACACTAGGGCAGTGCCGGTTAAGCAGGTTTAAACTATTCGGGCTACCTAAAGTCCACTCTTCAAATTTTCCCTTAAAACTACCTTCCTCGAACTATACTACTGATCAAATCAGCGTATCCTATAACTAAAAGATCATCTCTACTTGACTCCAAGTAGACTATTCTCTATCTATTAAACCTAGCACTTGCTCCTACAGTACTTATTACCTTGATACGGCACTCTTGTCATAGATAGTACCCCAAAAAGGCAACCCCCTTTTTCTCGGTCACCCACGTCCCCGGAATCTTTTTAAAGTTTTTCGTCTACCCTTCTAGCATGTCAAGGGATCAGTTGCTAGTGTCCTCTCCTGCTCAGCTGGTGAACCTGGGAATATTGAGGCAATGTTTCAATTGCCTCATGTACACAGACAACCCTCTCCTCCTCCCACAAAATACAAATACATGCGAGAGATGCAACTATACGGCCAAACTGGAGGCTGAGCTCTCTCAACATAGGACTGGCAAGACCAGTCAGGAGGAGAAGGTTACCACACACACTATAGACCCAGTCTCACATAGTACCATTACAACCTCAAATCATACACATAAACACACAAAGACATACTCGAGGCTCTGATCAAAAATCTACCAAAACAGCAGAGGCCACCAAAGCAGACACCCAAACAACCACCACCTCAGAACACAACACCCGCAACACATAGACCTCACAGTCAGAGTGTCAAACAGTCACAGCCCTTAAGGCCAAACACAATGCCAGACACACTAGTCATTGGTGACTCCATAGTCAGACACACTGATGTCCCGCTCACCAGACTGAGTAAGGAGAAGGTCACAGTAAGCTGCCTGTCGGGCGCTAGAATCCGCCACATAACGCAAGCACTCAGGTCTCTCAACAGCAGGTACAAATATGACTCAGTCATTGTCCACGCTGGTGTAAATGACCTGAGACGCACCTCCTTGGACTACATGAAAAGAGACATTGAGGAGCTCTCTGATTATGTAGCCCAGGCAGGTATGACCCTGACCTTGAGCAGTATCCTACCTTCACCAAGAATGATGCCACAATACAGAGATAAGATGATCAGCTTTAACAATTGGCTTAAACACTGGTGTCATTCAAAGGGGATCCAGTATCTGTCTGCCTGGGATGACATGCTGGACAAGCCACGCTGCTGAGGACGGCTTGCACCTGTCACCCTGGGATTCGGATATTGGCAAAGGCTCTTGCCACCCCATAGTGCCTTTTTAGGCAAGGCTCAAATTCTAAACCTACCACCCTAGAACACAAAAAGGAAAAAACTAAGGGTAATGCTGCTCAATGCCAGAAGTCTAAATCTCAAAATGCACGCACTCGAGGCCCTTCTCAGTATGGAGAACATCGATGTCTGTGCTGTGACAGAAACCTGGTTCAAGGCTCCTGAGAGCACCCCAGCTATCAGGTTTTACCTCATATCATGCGTTCCGCCCCAAAATCCGGACAATACCAAGAAAGGAGGGGTATCCATATTCATCAAGGACACCCACACCTCAAGACTGGTGGCAACGCGATGCATCGGAGACCATCCAGGTGCAATTAACCATAGGCAAGACTGCTCTGCAAATTGTAGCATGTTACAGGCCACCCTCACAAACTCAGGAAACTCACATGGCCTTCCTGAAAACACTAGAGGGATAAATGTATCACCAAACACCATCATACTAGGTGACTTCAATTACCCTAATATAGACTGGGAACACTACTCAAGCCCAAACACCCTAGCCCAAAAGTTCCTGGAATTCATAAACTCAAATGCCATGGAACAACTAGTCACCATCCCACAAGAGGAGATAACATACTTGATCTCATCATCACGAACATGGGAGCACAATGTTCAACACCGAAGTATACCCCTCACTGGTGAGATCAGATCACAAACTAATCTCGCTGGAGGTCCTCATCCCACCCCACCTGAAATAAAAAGACCACAGTAAAGAACTTCTCAAAAGCCGACTTCACACTTCTAAAGACTAGTGTGGTCTCCTTTCAGGCCCCGAGCCATGGAAAACAATACTCAAGCCGCTGAATCACTTACAAACGCCTTCTACCAGCACCTGCAGGACTGCATGGATAAGGCAATCCCAAGCAAAACAAAGACTCTTTGTACCAAAGGCAAGCGTCCAGTCTGGTGGACCCCAGCCATAAACAAACTCTACAACAAAAGGAGGAAGCTACTACAAGATAGAGCAAAATCCTTAAAAGGTAAGACACCCTTGATCACTATAAGTAAAAACTAAGAGCTCTCATAAAATCATCCAAAGCAAATTTCGAGAGAAAAATAGCTAAAGACTCAAAAGACAATCATAAGGCCTTCTTTAGCTATGTTAGAAACCTAGGAGGAAACTCCCAGATATGCTCAGAACTAGTTCAAAATGATGTGAAGATTACTGATCCTACAGACATTGCCAACATACTGGCTGACAGGTTCAGTGCAAACTTCTCCCCATCCCCCAAAAGGAGAGATATCTATACCAAATGAGTGCAGCCCCCCAAACATCTCCAGCGCCCAAGTGAGAACTGCTCTCTCCAAAGCAAAAAACACAGCATCCATGGGACCCGATGGTGTCCCCGGCTGTGTGCTCCACGAACTCAATGAGGAATTAAACCCACAGCTAGGACAGCTGTTTAATCAAAGTCTTACCTCTGGATACGCACCAGGGAGTGGCGCACTGCAACTGTGGTCCCACTTCACAAAGGCGGTGCCTCCACAGACCCTGGAAATTACCAGCCCATTAGCTTGACAAGCCTTATCTGCAAAGCCATGGAGAGGATCATAATGGACCTCATAAATAAAGACATAGGGAATTTGCAGACTTTGGATCCAACCCAGTTTGGCTTTGTCAAAGGCAGATCATGCCTTTTAAACTTGGTTGACTTTTGAAACAGTCACCAAAGCCATTGATGAGGAAAGGCAGTCCATACAGCCTACCTCGATCTGGCTAAGGCCTTCGATACAATACCCCACTCGGGTATCATTGAAAAACTCATCAGCTTAAATGTTAACCCATACATCACAAGATGGGTTGCAAACTGGCTGAGTGACAGAACCCACAGGGTCAGAGTTGCTGGCGCCATGTCAGACTCAAAGCCTGTCACAAGTGGTGTCCCACAGGGCTCAGTCCTGGGCCCACTCTTGTTTGGCATCTACTTTTCCAGTACAAGCAAACACAGGAGGGTTATGGCTGACAAAGTTTGCAGATGACTGCAAACTGGGCCATAGTAGAAAACACATCTGACACAGATATCCTTCAGAAGGGTCTCACAGAAACGGATAACTGGTGCCAGAGCCACGGCCTAAAGTTAAATGCCAAAAATGCATAGTCATACCCTTCGAAAAACAAGGTTACCCCTAGCTACCAAATAGGTGGCAATCCACTGAGCACAGAAGAAGTTATCAGGGACCTGGGGACCCAGGTTGATAGTAGTCTGTCATTCGACACCCATGTAGCTAAAGTAGTTAGGAAGTCCTTCTACATTGCCCACCTTATCATGAAGGGATTCTCATCTAGATCAAGGGAGGTCATAGTCTCCCTTTACTCATCACTCATCAGACCAATGATTGAGTACAATGCCCCATTCGAATGTATCTGACCCGACACTTGCAGCAGCTGGAGAGGCCACAAAAGTTCCTCACCAAAAGGATAAAGGGTCTCAAACATCTGTCCTATGCTGCCCGACTGAAAGAACTCCAGCTCTATTCAGTCGCTTACCGCTTGCTCAGAGGTGACCTTTGCCTAACATACAAGGCCATGTCAAACCCAGATTTGATGAATACGCTTCACCTCAAAAAATCTAGATCCATCAGAGCCACAAGGGCGGGAGACTTAAACCTCGACACAGCTATTAATAGGATGTGCTGGAGGGATAGATTCATCACCCAAAGACTCCCTATGCTGTGGAACAAAATCCCGGTACATGTGAGGCAGAGCACCTCGCTGGCCTTGTTCAAGAGAAATCTTGACCAATGGATGGGAGATCGCAGATATACCCCAGGAATTACCTCAGTGTCACTGCTCGACAGAGGCACAGCAAAATAATGGGTATAGTTCCCCATACTAAAGGGGTGGCGTAAGCCACAAAACGATGGGCTAGGCTTATAAATGCCCTCGGGCAGATAGCCTAGTATGAACCTATGAACCTATGAACCTATGAGCACTCTGTACGAGTCTTGTAACCCTTCTGTGATGCTGCTGTTTATAACATATATGTATGTGGGTCTACATCGAAAGTAGACTTACTCAAATCGCCCATCAGCGAATTCACTTCTACGAAAGACCAAAATAACGAAATCTGGATCACAGACAAGTAAATTGTTTAATAGCTTCCATAGTATACACAATTTAGTACATCATCAAACAGAGATTCTACACAAAAACATCACAGCTATTAATTCTGGCTTCAACTAACAAGGTAAACTAAATGTTTATTGCAACATTCTTATCAAGTTATACAACTTCCTGGAAAAAAATAGTAGTAAAAGTTACTTAATGTTGTATACTGTTTAATGATCATAAGACATGACAAGCAAAAAATGAGAAAACACAGACAGGAATTTACAGATTTGGCTTAAAAGATCAACAGTGACTGAAGATAATTCTTTGCAAGTCAAAGCAATGACAACGTATGAGCTTGAGATTAACTAGCTATGAATTATACACTGTAAAAAGAAAAGTGATAGTTGTAAATGGGTTCCTGAAAATGCATGCAAGTATAAGTTAAGTAAAATGTTTACACAGCAGCTGAAAAGTAAGATATTCTGACAGTAATGTTACATCAAAAAGACCATTATTATGTACAGGCAAGTAAATCAAGGTCAAAACAAAAGATGCACACAATTATTTTAGAAGTACCTGATGGAATAAATCGGATTTTCCTCAGGATGCCTGTCCCATATTACTATTGTACTAGTATAAGTTTGAGCAATAGCAGTTGACCTTTGACAAATGTATGTCAGAATGGCAAAGACGCTTGATAAAAACTTTAATGTATAAAAGTACATTTCTGACATTCTGCATTTAAAAACACTGACAAGATTAAGTCCAATATATCTTTTAAATGTTACTTGCATCTTACTCAGTACAGCAACAGCTACACTTTGTATAAATGTGCACGATGTTTTAACTTTTACACAGAGACAGGGAGTTGTTAGTGTGTGCTTTTGTACTTTTCTTGTAAAAAAAAAAAAAGAAGGCAGGCTTACACATACAACAGATTTTCTTCAGCTTGTACATAACAGATGGCCAAACATCAAGGAAAAATAAGAAACAGCTCATGCTGACATATGGCCAAACATCAAGGAAAAATAAACAGCTCATGCTGACATGATCAAGAACTTTCCCAACTGTTTTAATACATACAGTCTATATGGAAAGCCTGGAAACTTCTAGCAAGTTAACATCTGCCTTCATAAGAGGCACTACATGAGAACCCCACTTTGGACTCTCCTTTCCGATTAGTTATAACACTATTAGCCATTAATTTTCTATGCCAGAGAAGGCTTGCTTTAGTTATCGTATAAAATGCTGGCATTTCCTGCTTAAAAGAAAAAAGTACAGTTGTGTAAGGAATTACCATAACAGTAGATGTCCTTCTGATAACCCAACAGTATTGGAATACTGCAACAGTTACCTTGCCAAAAAAAGTACAGTTGTGTACACTTACCATAAATGTAGATGTTCGAATGTATTCACTGTTGCAGTCATTACATTTGGGTACTCTGCCTGCAGGTTGCCCTTAATCAGCCTGATTAACAAAGTCTTGTGTCTTGCGTCAGTTGCTGTCTCATCTTCCATGTCAGGTTGTCAGGGGTATAAAACATGCAGCAGACGCCATTACATCGGCTTTTCTTGCCCCAGATGTCAGGTGCCCCCCTAATGGGAAGCAATTAAGTATAAAAGTACAATGATATACCTCCAACAAAAAAGCAAATACACCAAAAAGGATTTTAAGAATAGTAAAGGAAAGTAGAGGTATAGCCAAAAGAAGCTAGGGAGCTGGAGGGAGGGTAACCAGGACTGCAACACTGAATACACTAACATCTACATTTATGTTAAGTGTACACAACTGTACTATGTTCTTCGTGTTTCACTGTTGCAGTCATTACATTTGGGTAGATTCCCAAAGCTATGTTTGGGAGGAGGAATTTAGATAGCATTAGGACCAGCTATAAGGCCCTGCAAGACTGCAGTGGCAAACCAACCCTGGATTTAGAGAAAATTGGCAAATGATAATGCTTGGTGAAAGTATGTACAGAATGCCAGGTAGCAGCTTCTATGATGTCCCTGGTAGGGACGCCTCTGAGATAGGATGTTAGATGCAGCTCTGGTGGAGTGAGGTCTGATCCCCTGGGGGATAGGTTTTCCATGGTGCTTACAGCAGAAATTAATGCAATGGCCTATCCATTTAGAAATGGTTTGTTTTGAAATAGCCTTCCACTCTACCCCTGCAGCAAATGCCACCAGCAGTTCAAATTTCCTTTGAGGTTTAGTCCTGTCCAAGTAGAATCTAAGTTGTCTGTGCACATCTAAGGAATGCAGTATCTGTTCCCCTTTGTTCTGTGGATTGGGAAAGAAGGTTGGCAAATGAATGGACTGATTAAGAGCCACATTGGATACCACCTTGGGCATGAAGGATGGACTGGTTCTGAGGGACACCCTGTCCGCATGAAAGATGATAAAAGGCTCCACTGCCATAAGGGCCTGTAATTCAGATACCCTTCTAGCTGAAGTGATTGCTAAAAGGAAAGCTGTTTTCCAAGAAAGAAATTTTAAGTCTGCAGTAGCAGCTGGCTTGAAAGGAGGTTGAGTGAGTTTCTCCAAAACAAAGTTAAGGTCCCAGGCTGGGGTTGGAGCTCGCCTGGGTGGTCTCAACTTTTTGGCCCCTCTAAGGAACTGCTTGAGCAGTGGATGAGAGAGAAGAGGGGAGGTTCTGTGTTATAATGAGCTGAAATGGCTGAGGCATGGATTTTAATGGAGGAAAAAGACAGGCCCTTGTGAAGCATCTCAGTTAAGTACTGTAAAATCTGAGGTAAATTGGGTGCTGCTGTGCTCATCCCTTGAGATTGGTTCCAGGCATAGAATCTTTTCCATTTTTCAGCATAAGATTTTCTAGAACTAGGCCTCCTTGCCTCTAAAATGATATCCATCACAGGTTTACTGAGGGATGGGTAAAGGAGAGATTATGTAATTAGCCAGGCTGCAAGGTTCAGTGTTAGAAGCTGAGGGTGCAGAATCTGATTCTCCTGCTGAGAAAACAGGGAATGAGTCTGATGCAGGTGTCATAGGGATAAATGTGACACTGTGCAGGAGGGGGTACCAGTGTTGGTGTGGCCAGTCTGGAGCAATCAAAATCATCCTTGGTTTGTCCTGTTTGATTTTTAGTAATACTTTGGAGAGCAGAGGGGGGAAAGCATCGACTGATAGGTTTTTCCAGCTGAAGGACAGAGCATCCACTTTCCAGGCTTGTTTGTGGGGAGTCCCTGTGCAAAATTTGTCCAATTGGTAGTTCTGGGGAGAGGCAAACAGGTCTATATCTGGGCTCCCCCATTTGCTTGTTAACATGCTGAAAATCCTTGGTTCCAGTTTCCACTCATGTGGGTCCATGAGGTTTCTGCTTAGTCCGTTTGCCAGTGTATTTAATTTTCCTGGCAGGAATTGTGCTTGTAGGTACACTTGGTAACTCAAGGCTGTGTTCCACAATGCCATGGCTAGTCTGCAGAGGGTATAAGAATGTGTACCCCCTGCTTATCATAACAGTGGTGTTGTCTATCTTTACCATTACTTGTTCTGGAAGAATGTGGTCCTTGAAGGCTGTCAGAGCATTCTGTACAGCAAATATTTCTTTTTGATTGATATGCAGCTGCATTTGACTTGGGTTCCATTTGCCTTGAATGCACTTCCCTGCCAGGTGAGCCCCCCCCCCATGCGTAGTCTGATGAGTCTGTTAAGGTTTGGGCAGCAAGGGGTGGTGTGAAAGGTAGTCCCTTGTTTTGGTGGCAGGCCTCTGCCCACCAAAGGAACTCTAGGCATGGCAAGGTAGGATAGGAATCATTGCTTCTAGATCCTGAGAATGTTGACACCATAGGCTTTTTAGATACCACTGTAGTTTCCTCATATGCAGTCTTGCATACGGAATTAGAAGAATGCAAGAGGCCATGACCCCAAGGCTTGCAGTACTTGTCTTGCAGATAGCAGGGTTTGTGTGGCCACTTGTTTGAAGTAGGTTGTCAAATGAATTTGTTTCTCTGACGTGAGGAAAGCCATATGGGAAGTTGTACTCAAGCTTGCTCCCAGGAATATAATTTGACAGGGTACCAGGTGTGATTTCTTTTCGTTTATGGTGTACCCCAGACAAGTTAAAACCCTTTGTACAAAGGCCAGCTGATTCAAAAGTATGTCCTGGTTTTCTGTCTGAATTAGACAATCATCCAGGTATGGGTATATTTGAATATTTCTTTGCCTGCAAAATGGAGCCAAGCACTTTGTGAATACCCTGGGCGCAGTAGACAAGCCAAAGGGCAGTGCTTAGAACTGATAGTGTGTGTAGCCTGCTTTGAAGCGTAGGTATCTTCTGCAAGATTCCCGGACTGGGATGTGCAGGTATGCTTCTTTTAAATCTAGTGTTGCCAACCAGGCATCTTTGCCTAGCATAGGAAGTAACTGGTGAAGAGTCAGCATCTTGAATTTTGGAAACTCCAAAAAGGTGTTTAAAGTAAACAGGTCCAGGATAGGACGCCATGAATTGTCTTTTCTGTATACCAGGAAAAGTCTCAAGTAGAAACCTTGTCTCTCTTCCTCTTCTGGTACCAGATGAATAGCCCACATGCTTCAGAGAGAAAGTACTTGTTTTTGGGCCTCTCCCCACTGATTTGGGGGTAGCTCCGGCCACCCGCTTGGTGCTGGCAACGCGTGGAAGTGAAATCTGCATCTCTGGGACACTATTTAAAACCCATTTGTCCTGGGTAATGAGTTCCCAGTTCTTTGCATGAAGAGCAATCTTTCCCTCCAAAGGGGCAGTCAGTTGATAAGTGCTTGGAAATTTTAAAAGGAAGTCACTGAGATAGTTTACCATAGGGGAGAGTCTTATTAATCCCAGATTTGGAAGTGGACACCCCCCCCACTGCTTAGTCCTGTGTCCCTCCGTGACTGAAACTTGGGGGTTTTGCTGTGTCTGGGTTTGGCTTGAGAAGACCTGGAAAGGACCAATTCTTAGAGGGCCAGTGCCTACTAAAATCTAGGAGGCTGAACTTGTAAGAAATCTTTAACACTTTCCATAGATTTAAGCTTCATCTTCCATCTTTTTGAGAACTTCCTCAGCCTTGTTGCCAAACAGGCGGTCCTGATTTAAGGGAGCATCCAACAATTTAACTTTAACATGATCAGGCAAAGGATTGCTCCTTAAGCCAAGAATGCCTCCTGAGCACAGACCCAGTAACAGCAGCCCTGCAAGAGGCCTATAATGAATCAAAACCACATTGTAAAGCATGTTTTCCAACTTGTTCAGCAGAATGCATTAAATCCTGTAAGTCTTCATTTTCTGTTTAAGCAATCCAATAAAATGTTGCTGATACTTTAACATATGAAACTGGCAGTTTAAAGCCCTAATGGCCCAAGTTGCTGAAATGTAAAGCTTCTTACCCCCATCCAGCCCCCTGGAGTCTCTATCAGAAGGGGTAGGATTTTTAGCAGTAGAAGCCTTAATGCCCTTGGGCCCCTGTGAAATAGTCTCTGGATCCGCAATAGGATTTTTAAAAAGAAACGTGCGACTCAGGGACCCTGTAATATCTGTCAGGTTTTCTGGGAGCAGGAGGCAAGGGAATCAGGGGCCAAACTAGATTCTGAAAAAGCAACAACAATGTCTAGTACAGGAGGAATAGCTAAAGGCCTATGCTGAGGTAGGAGTAAGAAATCCCTAAGCCTCTTTTTTGAATAAGAAAAATCCTGGCTTTCCCAGTGGAAATGCTCCCTTAGAGTATGTAAGGTTTCCCCAAAAGAAAATTCCTCTGGAGGAGGAGCAGAGGGAATGGAGTCCTCTGTATCAGAATCCTCATAAGTAGATAAGGGCAAATGCAGATAATCAGAAGAATCAGAAAAAACAGAATCCTCGTCAAAAGATTCATAAACAACTTCAGTCCTAGGCCTCTTAGAGGGGGGGGGGGGGTTGGCTACCCCTGATTAGAGTTATTAGATCTTCATCCATTCTTATTTGTTTTTTAGGCATAGAAGCCTGAGCATGTGGCCTGGGCATCTTTTTTTAGACATGGTTCGAGATTTAGGCCTAAGTGAAGGAGGGGATTTAATATGCAAGTCATACCCTCAGAAGTCAGTGCCTGCACAGCGGCTCCGGACCCATCCAAGGTACAGACATCCGCAGGTTCCATAGTTGAAGCATCTCACGGCATACCGGACTCCAAATGGGTCTCAGTAGAGGCCTGCGAATCAGAAGTAGTGGGTATCGGGGGCTGCGAAAGCTCCTCACTGAGTGCCGGCGAACTGGCGACTGGCTTAGGAGAAGCGTCGGCAGTTTTGGACCTCGGCGGCCTGTCTCTGTCTTTATCTTTGCGGTTTTTTGCAATCCCGCTAGTCGGATGGGTAACCGATGACATTTCTTGATAATTAAACAGAGAACCAAAATATTTAGAGGCGAAAATATACAGACTACGGACAGTGCGCTGATTAAATAAAGCACAAAACCGACAGCAAGATAGGTTGTCGTCAGGGCCTAGGCAAGGAATACAGTACGAATGAAAATCTTTATGAGGTATTTGCTTTCCATAAGTAATGCAATTACTAACATTTACTGACATCAGAAGGAACAAGAAAAAGTTTCCCCAATGGGGTACTTTGCTTTAGTTAAAGACTTTGGTTCTGAAACTCGAAAACGAAAATTTCAGGAGTTGGCCGACCGGCACTTGCGAACTGCTTCTGCGTTGGGCACCACACGGCCAGAAAGACTGATGTAATGGCGTCGGCTGCATGTTTTATACCTCTGAAGACCTGATGTCATGGAAGATGGGACAGCAACTGACACACAACCCAATACTTTGTTAATCAGGCCAACTGAGGGCGACCTGCAAGCAGATAACCCAAATGTAATGACTGCAACAGTGAAACACGAAGAACATCTGGGATGTCAGGTCTGGGTACCAAAGCCAAAAACCTTCCATAAAGCCACACGTCCAACATATGACCTAAGCCCCTAGGCATAAAGGTTAATAAGTGGAAATATGAGCATGAAATCCTCAGACAATCTCAAAGCCAGGAGGCCTGAAGACACCCGAGAAAAAGTAACACAACCAGAAAATAAGTCAGCTAAGATGGTGAAGGTAGGGAATAGCTCCCCCTTGGTCAACAAGTAAATAGAGGACAATACATTCACAGGAAGGAAGGAAGGAAGGTATCAGTTGGACATCGCTTATGGTAAGTTCTTAAGACAACCATACTATTTCCTTCCTTAGATCACTGCTGCAGTATTCCAGTACTATTTCCTAACCTTAATATTTAGAAAGGGTGGATGGATCCGGCTTAGAAGAATTGTTAATTTGTCCAGAGAGAACAGATCTGGCAAAGGAAACTCTGGATCTTCAGAAAGTCGTCTTTTTTTGGCTTTTTCTGGTTAGGGGTCGCCACAGCGGATTACCTGTTTCCATTTCTTCCTGTCCTCTGCATCTTGCTCTGTCACACCAACCACCTGCATGTACTCTCTAACCATATCCATAAACCTCATTTTAGGCCTTCCTCTTAACCTCTTACCTGGCAGCTTCATCCTTAGCATCGTTTTCTCAATATACCCAGCATCCCTCCTCAGCACATATTCAAACCAACGCAATCTCGCCTCTCTGGCTTTGTCTCCAAACTGTCCAACCTGGGCTGACTCTCTAATACACTTATTCCTAATCCTGTCTACCATCGTGTCACACAGTGCAAATCTTAACAACTTTAACTCTGAAACATCCAGCTCCAACTCCTGCCATTTTGTCAATGCCACCGCCTCCAACCCATATAACATAGCTGGTGTCTCTACCCTTTTGTAGACCTTCCCTTTCACTCTTACTGGTACTAGTCTGTCACAAATCACTCCTGACACTCTTCTCCACCCACTCCACCCTGCCTGTACTCTCTTCTTCACCTCACTTCCACACTCGCCATTACTCTGAACTGTTGATCCCAAGTATTTAAACTCATCCACCTTCGCCAACTCTACTCCCTGCATCCTCTATCCTCCCTTTCATTCATACACATTGTCTTAGTCTGGCTGACCTTCATTCCTCTCCTCTCTAAAGCATATCTCCACCTCTCCAGGGTCTCCTCAACCTGTTCCCTACTCTCACTACATATCACAATGTCATCTGCAAACATCATAGTCCACAGGGACTCCTGTCTGATCTCATCTGTCAACCTGTCCATCAACAGTACAAAGAAAGTGCTCAGAGCTGATCCTTGATGTAATCCCACCTCCACCTGAAATGCATCTGTCACTCCCCACTGCAGATCTCATCGCTGTTGCACTACCCTTGTACATATCCTGTACCACTCTTACATACTCCTCTGCAACTCCCGACTTCCTCATACAATACCATAACTCCTCTCTAGGCACCCTGCCATATGCTTTCTCTAAGTCGACAAAGACACAGTGCAACTCCTTCTGACCTACTCTATTTCGCCATCAACACACTCAGAGCAAACATCGCATCTGTAGTGCTCTTTCCTGGCATGAAACCATACTGCTGATTATTAATCACCTCCCTTCTTAACCTAGCTTCCACTACTCTTTCCTATAATTTCATGCTGTGACTGATCAGTTTTATCCTTCTGTAGTTACTACAGCTCTGCACATCACCCTTACTCTTAAAAATCGGTACCAAAACACTTTCTCCACTCCTCAGGCATCCTCTCACTTTCCAAGATTTCATTACACAATCTGGTCACAAATTCACTGCCATTTCTCCTAAACACCTCCAAGTTTCCACAGGTATGCCATCTTGAAAAAGTATATACCCTATAATGCTTCAAGAAAGTGTGCACAGAAGACTGTCTGCTTCTAAAATAGCTCTAGAATCAATCCTTTTGTAAAAGGCTCCAGAGGAAGTAACTGCTGAATGAGCTTTAACTGAAGAACTAAGGATTTACCACTGTGGACATGAAAGGGAATGTACTTAGAAATTCAGTTGCACTAGTTTGCTTAAAGAAAGGGTTACTTAACTTGGTCTAGTTAGAATCAAACAGATGGGTCCTTTTACCAAATGTCTAGTCTTATCCAAATAAAATCTAAGCTGCCTATGTACATCTAGAGAATAAAGGACTCTCACCCTTGTTCTGAGAGTTAGGGAAAAAGGTGGGAAGATTTATTCCCTGGTTGAGAGAGCTCGCTGACCACTTTAGGTATAAAGGAAAGGTTGACCCTCAGACACACCATGTCCTTATGAAAAATAAGGAAGGGAGGAGATACCACAAGGGTTTGAAGTTCAGAAATCCTTCCAGCAGAAGTAAGGGCCACTAGCATAATGGTTTTCCATGTACAGAATTTCAGAAATGAGGAAGTCACTGTACTTTTAAGACAACATGAAGGTTCAAATGCAGGATGCCCTTGGGATACAGACTTAACTCAAGCTTAGAAAGCAGTGGACAGTCCGGAGGCAAACATGCCGAGATTGCACATAAATGCACCTCAATACTGTAGTAAGCTAGACTAGCTCTCAATAGCTCACACAAATAAGACAGAATATTAAAAACCCCAGTTTCAGTAGGATTCTGCTTGTTAGTATGACATCAGGCAGAAAATCTTTTCCATTTCCTTATACAAGACTTTCTAGTGGTAGGCTTTCTCACCTCCTGAAGAACCTATAGCACGTCCCAAGAAAACTGGTGTCAAAGGGATCAGAAATTTATCATCCACACTGCCACACAGACACAGAAAACTGCGATGAAGTAGAGAGCCTTTGTTTTGTCTAAGCAAATCTACTCTGTAGAATAACTTGCAGTGATGACCTCTAGCCAGTTGAAAGAGAAGGGGCAACCAATGCTGCCTGGGTCAAAATGGAGTGACCAGCAAGATGTCTGGCTTGTCCCTCTGAATCTTCAACAGAACCTTTGGGATTAATGGAAGGGGGCATAAAGCATGGAAAGACTGGCAAAAATATAGAACATTTTGAAAACTTTAATTTGCTTTTTAGTATGACTGCAAAGCATTCTGAAGAAGACAAAACACTAACAACTTTCAAAATAATAGTAAACACACTGGAAAATTCTAGACAGCTATTAAAGAAATCTTGCATCCTGGCCATAAATTGAACCTCAACACCTCCCCAATAACTCACCACTTGAAAAGTACAGTTTTGTACCTACCATAAATGTAGATGTTCGAAGATCCACATTGCTGCAGTCCTTACTTATGGGTAGTCCGCTGTCCTCGGTCGGCCCGAATACCAAAGTATTAGGCTGACGTCGGTCATGGCGCCTAGATCTGACATCAGAGCGTCAGGGTATAAAGGCGCATGACCGACGTCATATCCTCAGTCTTTTCTTGCCCCAGATGTCAGAAGGCCAAACCAGAAAGGCCACAGCCAAAAACAGAATACCTCCCAAAAACATGCCCAACAACAACCATCACCTAAAGCATAGCACCAAGTCAAACTACAGTGGGGAAGGAGGGAGGGTAAATTGGACTGCAGCAATGTGGATCTTCGAACATCTACATTTATGGTAGGTACAAAACTGTACTATGTTCTTCATCTCACATTGCTGCAGTCCTTATGGGTAGAATCCCAAAGCAACGGGAAAGGGAGGATGGTAAAAATCATAAAGCATTAGGGGCCGCTAAAATGCCCTGTAAAATAGCAGTGGCAAATCCAGCCCTAGACTTAGAATAGAGAGGAAGGTGGTAATGTTTAGAGAAGGTATGCACTGAACTCCAAGTAGCTGCCTCCAAAATGTCTTTTGTAGCTACCCCCTTTAGAAAGGCCGTAGAAGTAGCAGTAGCCCTAGTGGAATGAGGCCTGATTCCAGCAGGAATCTCCTTACCATGATGGGAATAACAGAAAGAAATACAAAACCCAATCCATTTAGAAATAGTTTGTTTTGAAACAGGTTTACCCTGTGAACCCAAAGCAAAAGAAACAAACAATTGCTGAGACTGTCTGAACTCCTTGGTTCTGCTCAAATAATAATGCAACTGCCTGTGAATATCCAAAGTATGCAAAATTTTCTCCCCTTTATTTTGGGGGTTTGCATAAAAAGTAGGCAAATGAATAGTTTGATTTAAGGCCACACTAGAAACCACTTTAGGCATAAAGGAAGGGTTAGTACGCAAAGATACCCTATCCTTATGAAAAATCAGGAAAGGCTCCACTGCCATGAGGGCCTGTAATTCAGAAACCCTTCTTGCAGAGGTAATGGCCAACAAAAAGCAGTTTTCCATGACAAATACTTTAACTTCGGCAGTAGCTGCAGGCTCAAAAGGTTGTAGAGTAAGTTTTTCCAACACAAAATTGAGATCCCAAGCAGGAGTAGGAGCTCTACGTGGGGGTCTTATATTCTTTGCCCCTCTAAGAAATTGCTTAAACCAAGGATGAGAGAATAAAGGAGGGTCACAATCATAGTGAGCAGAAATGGCTGCAGCATGGACCTTTATTGAGGAGAAAGACAAACCCTTGTCCAATAACTCAGTAAGATATTGAAGAGCAACACTTAAATCAGGTTTGGAGACATCAAAGTCCTTTCCTTTGCTCCAAATAAAAAATCTCCTCCATTTATCAGAGTAAACCTTCCTGGTACTAGGCCTCCTGGCCTCCAAAATAAAATTCAAAACTTGTTGTGGGAGCTGAGACCCTCCAGAGTCTAAAACAGAATTTGCCAGGCTGTTAGATGCAGAGACTGAATCTTGACATTGAGGAAGTGACTGTCCTCTTGAGACAAAAGGTGTGGAATCAAAGGCAGAGGCCATGGAGGTTCTCGTACTAAACTCCTCAGTAGTGGGTACCAGTGTTGTCGAGGCCAATCCGGTGCTATCAAAATCATGGTTGGCTTGTCTTGTCTGGCCTTTAAAAGTACCTTGGGAAGAAGAGGCAGAGGTGGAAAGGCATATACATGCAGATTGTTCCAACTGAATGATAGAGCGTCCACCTTCCAAGCTGTGTGATGAAACATTTTTGTGCAAAACTTTGGCAACTGGTAATTTAGTGGAGAAGCGAACAGATCTATGTCTGGAGTTCCCCATAACACTGTCAACTGTTGAAATACATGAGGATCCAATTTCCACTCGTGAGGATCCACTATTTGTCTGCTCAATACATCTGCTAAGGAGTTCTGTGCTCCTGGTAGAAACCTTGCCTGAAGATTGAGGTGTAGATTGAGAGCAGTTTCCCACAGAATCATCGCTTGCCTGCAAAGAGGGTAAGAATGGGTTCCCCCCTCCTTGTTGATGTACCACATGACAGTAGTGTTGTCTGTTTGAATCAACACCTGCCCTGGGTGAAGTAAATCTTTGAAAGCCATCAATGCAAACTGGACTGCTAACATTTCCTTCAAGTTGATATGCAAATGTTGGAGTTTGACAGGCCACGTGTTTTGCACCCATTTTCCATTGAGGTGTGCTCCCCAAGCCTTGTCCGAGGCATCTGTCGTTAGAATCTGACTCTCCTCTGGCCGGGTCACAGAGAGTCCCTTGTTTAGGTGACATTCCTGAGCCCACCACAAAAACTCCTTCTGAATGCAAGGTATCTGAATGACAGTGTCTAGACCTTGGCAGTGCTGTGTCCATACATTTTTGAGATACCATTGAAGCTTCCTCATATGCAATTTGGCATTGGAAAGCACCAGAATACAAGATGCCATGAACCCCAAGGCTTGAAGGACTGTCCTTGCAGTCAGCCTGGACCGTAGAGACATTTGATGGAAATAAAGAGATAGGCTTCTTTGTTTGTCCGGGGTCAAAAAGGCCATCTGGGAAGCTGTATTCAGTCTCACACCCAGAAAGCACATGTCCTGAGAGGGTACTAGACTGGACTTTGTTTCGTTCACAGAATACCCTAGGCATCTTAACACTGCCATCACATACTGTAGATGATGAAGAAGTTCGTCCTTTTCTTGTGCAATAATCAGGCAGTCGTCCAAATAAGGATAAATCTGTATTCCTCTTAGTCTGAAAAATGCTATCACTGGAGCCAGAACCTTTGTGAACACTCTGGGCGCAGTAGATAAGCCAAAGGGCAATGCAGAGAACTGATAATGTAAATTTCCAGCCCGAAAAAGCAGGTACCTCCTGCAACTGGGCCTGATAGGAACATGAAGGTAAGCCTCTTTGAGATCCAGAGTAACCATCCAGTGATCTTTTCCCAACAGAGGTAAAAGTTGTTGTAAAGTCAGCATCTTGAACTTTGGAATGTCCAGGTAAGTGTTGAGGATAGATAAATCCAAAATTGGTCTCCACGTGTTCCCTTTCTTCGGAACTAGAAACAGGCGAGAACAAAATCCTAGGCCCATTTCTGACAGAGGAACTGGCTGTATAGCTCCTATTTGAAGAAGTAAAGAAATTTGTCTGTGAGCCTCTATCCTTTGCCGAGGAGGACGTCTGGCATGCCTTTGAAAGGAGGCATGGTATGGAAATAGAACTTGTAACCTCGGTTTATAATGTCCAATACCCATTTGTCCTGGGTGACTAAATGCCAATTTTGCTTGAAAAGAGCCAACTTTCCTCCCAAAGGAGCTGCCAGGCAAGAAGAATCTGGCAGCTGAAAATGCAGGTCATTGGGCCTGTTTACGAAAGGACTGGCCCCTGCCCTCACCAGCAGATTGAGCAGGCGAACTCCATTGTCTCGGCCTGAAGGTACTCTGAGCTCTGCCCCTACCACGCCTTGATCTACCCCTAGACTGAGATTCAGAAGAAGGGTACGTCCACCCCTTAGTAGGCCAATTTCTACTAAACTTTGGAGGTTATACCTGCAAAAAATCTTTAACAGTCTGCATAGACTTAGCCTTGTCTTCCATTTTCTTTAAGACTGACTCCACAGGAGGACCAAACAAAACTTCAGACTGTAAAGGGGCATCCAGAATTCTAGACTTAACATGCTCAGACAAATTCTGATCCTTAAGCCAGGCGTGCCTACGAATAACTGAACCAGTGGCAGCCACCCTAGAAGAAGCCTGTAAAGCATCAAAACCACATTGCAAAGAGTGCTTACCCACCTGTTCAGAAACATGCACTAAATCCTGCAATTCTTTACACTCTATGCCCTCTGCCAAAGCATCCACTTTAGATCTTAACTGAGAAAGGAGGAAATTCTGATACTTCAACATATGAAACTGGCAGTTCAAAGCTCTCATTGCTAAAGTAGAAGAGGTATACACCTTCTTACCCCATCTATCCAAAGCTCTAGCTTCCTTATCCAGAGGAACCGGATTCTTAACAACGGAGGCTCTAACACCCTTAGGCCCCTGACTAATAGTTTCTGGGTCCGCCCTAGGACTCTTATACAGATATTTATGAGCCTCAGGCACCCTGTAATACCTGTCCGGTTTAACTGGGGCAGGAGGCACAGAATCTGGATTAAGGGAAGCTTCCGAGAAAACATCTGAAACAACATCCAAAACCGGAGGTATAGCTAAGGGTCTATGCTGTGGTAAAAACAAGAACTCCCTAAGTCTCTTCCGTGAATCAGAGTAATCCTGTCCCTCCCACTTAAAATGCTCCCTCATGGAATGCAGAGTTTCTGAAAATGAAAAATCCTCTGGAGGAGAAGCAGAAAGAGTGGAATCCTCTGCATCAGAATCAGAATAAGGAGGGAAATCTTGAATGTCTTCAGCAGAAGACTCTGAATCATCTGAGGCCTGCTCCAAACTTTCCAACTCTGGCTCCATCCTGGGCCTCTTATCAGGAGGGGGCATAGAACCTCTAAAGTAATCAAATCCTCTGCCATTTTAAGCATGTGCTTTTTAGGCACAGACCCTGAAGAACCAGAACTGACACCAGAGGAAGGCAAGACAGACCTGCCCTTAGAAGGAACCTTAGAAACAGTAGCAGAAGGCCTAACCACCTTAGGCATAGAAGGGAGAATAGTAACCTGAGAGGCCCCTTCAGCCTGACCTGCCTCCTGAGAGGCCACATCCTGTAAAATCAAAGTTTCCCCCTGGGACTCAACAGAAACTTCAGCCGGATCCACCTGTTCAGCTGTAGCTTCTATAGGTCCGGCGTCCGAAACGGACGAATCATCCTGCCTAGGCTTTAAAGATTTGTCTTTGCGCTTCCTAGTAGAAGCAGGCGTCGGAACATCCGATGGCATATTATAATTACACCTCTTGCCAAAGACTAACCTAGCGCAATCTAACCTCCGTTTTATAGTGCGCTTATTAAACCTAGCACAAAACCGACACCCAACTACGCGTGCTCGGTCCCAAACAAGGAATACAAAGCGAGTGGTAATCCCTATGCGGTATCTGTTTCCCACAAGAAATACAATTATTCACTTTTTCTGACATCCGGTAAGTAACTGAGGCAAGAAAAAACAAAAATATTCCCCAACGGGGTACTTAGCCCAACTTGGTATCGGTCTGAAACTCCGAAAACAAAAAATTTCAGAACGCCGAACGGCACTTGCAACGCTGCTTCTGCATCGGACCATGCGGCAAAAAAGACTGAGGATATGACGTCGGTCATGTGCCTTTATACCCTGAGGCTCTGATGTCAGATCTAGGCGCCATGACCGACGTCAGCCTAATACTTTGGTATTCGGGCCGACCGAGGACAGCGGACTACCCATAAGTAAGGACTGCAGCAATGTGAGATGAAGAACATCCACAATACAGTTCAACTCTACTTCACAGATAGTACAGCATCTCTAACCAAGGATTCTCCAACGTCTAATCCTAACCCTGCCCAGCAGCAATGCTATCAACACATCCTATATAAAACTGCTCAGATGAGACCATGCCCTACTTCAGATGATGGCCTTCATAGCGAATTCCTTAAAATGGCAACCAATAGCATTGCTTACCCTGTCTCGATCCTTACAGATAGGTCAATCCAAGAATCCCATGTTCCCTCTCTCTGGAAAATGTCACATTATCTTTCTGCACAAAGGAGGAAATTCAACAGAGATAACTAACTTTAGACATATAGAAATCTTATCCCCCTTCTCCAAAATACTTGAAAAATGTATTCAAAAACAATTGCTAAACTATCTCCTGCAGGAAAAACTCCTACCCCCTCACAACATGGCGTCTGTCCTTCCCACATTACTAACACTGCACTTTTAACCTACTATCAATAAAGCTACAGATAACTGCGAACTAATTGTCTCCTTATGTCTAGACCTGTCTAAAGCCTTTAACACAGTCTGCCACAGCAAACTTGTATTTCAAATGTCCTCTTTAGGTCTCGCTCAGTCCACCCTTCTATGGTTAAAAAACTACCTATCCAATAGGTATCAGTCATTAAGTGGCACTCCACCCTCTCCATATCTACCAGTCACCACCAGTGTACCAACAAAGCTGTATACTTGGTCCCCTCCTCTAACATTCTCACCAGTACCCTTCACACATATCCAGACAACATGCCTCCCTAATCCAGTAAGCAGAGGACTCCACACTCATAAGCAAATCTGACAACATGGCGCACCTCCAAAAAATTAATTGGGGAAGCTTAAACAGTGACTGAAACATGGCTTTGTAATTCGCATCTCATGCTCAACCCTATAAAAAATACTACCCCCCCCCCTCAAATTTCTCTTCCATGAAAAACAAATTCCTCTATTTTGATAAATACAACCACTGAAGTCACTTTTAACTGCAAATTATTAAGGATGATAATCTTAAATTTGACCTGCTTATACAAAATTGCATAAGAAAAATTCATCAAAAGCCAGGAATGTTTTATAGAGCCCAAAACATTATCACTAAGACAACTAAAGCTACACTTGCCACTACTTATCACCTCCCCACACTTCTTTATGGTATTCCCATCCTTAACCTTCAGGCATTACGAAAATCATAACTTGAACAATGATATAGCAAAGTTGATACTTCCGCGGCTAATACCCCTTTCAGAACCCAACACTGTATATAGCATAGTCTGAAGCATCCATGGTTACAGAATGGGAAGGGGCTGAGAGAAAAATTGGAAGACCTGGATTATGAAGCAGTTGATCTAACAGTGAAGTTCCTTCCTGATAAAGTTCAGCACAGTGATTTGAAAAGATGGTGGGATGATTGTGCTCGGTCCACACGGATTTGAGGCACCAGAGAATTTTTCCCATGTGTAATCTGACTAGAGGAAAAATGAGAATTGCAGAAGCCATGTATACCAAAATACCAAGAAGCATCCACAAGTGCCAAATAAACTCTTCTGAGAAAACTATAAAACTGTTCTTGCTAAAAGTTTTTTTTTTTCGAGTAAGGAATGCCATTATGTGGGAAGTGTCTAGTAGGCATCTCAGAAAAGTAAATCTGGGGGAAGGAATGAGAAATGACTTCTCCAGACTGAGGGGAAAACTTATGCTCTAAAACAGATTTCTGATGCAGAGAGGAAACTAAGGACAGTTTTGAGGAAAATCTCCAAAAATAAGGCAGTCATACAAACAGGGAAAATAACTGAATACATTGTAACCTGCAAAAAACAATTACTTGTGCTATACACTTTATGAACACCCTTGGTAGTCAAACCAAGGGGTAGCAGAGAGCTGAAAATGCAAACCAGATATAAAAAAATCTTAAAAAGCATTTGAAGTTTCTATGAATGGGTACATGGTGATATACATCTTTTAGGTCAAGAGTTACCAAAAAATATCAAGGAGAAATCAGGGAAAAATGGACTGCAAAGTGAGCATTTTGAACTTTGGAACCTTGCAGAAAGCTTTAATAAGGACAGATCAAAAACACGTCCTCCAGGTACCCTCCTTTTTTTGGGCATTAGAATATACTTTACTTTCTTTCTGGTACAGTTCTGTCATTCCCTGGGAAAGTATATGAGCAATGATGGAGGAAAAAGGTGGTTCTGACACTGAGGATGGTGTGAAACTCCTCTTCAAGCACACTTGCAATGAGTGAAATCATCTAGTACACTACACCACTCTACAAATAAATATGTTTTAGTGACTGATGATTATAATCATGCACACTAATTCCACACTCACTAGTCTGAATAAAGACAAGGTGACAGTGAGTGGTCTTTCAGGTACCAGGCTCTCTCATATCCCAAAAACTCTTTCACCTAACAAATAGGACTACAACATGGTGGTGAACAACATGGGATGCAAAACCTTTAAGGATCTACAGAAAGACATGCAAGAACTCCCCAAATTCAAGCAAGACTCTGGTCCTAAATAAATAGTTGGTGCCATTCCAGGGAGATCCAATATGTGCCAGCATGGAATGAGATTGTACTACAGTCCTACCTGCTTTGAATGGATGGCCTGCAGCTTCTACATACTGGCTAAAACCTTTGCTGCCCCCATGGTGTTCCCTTTTTTTTTTTTTTTGTTAAGGAAGATTCCAGACAACATACATCTCAATGTAAATCATATCAAATCCAAAACAGGACCACGTTAAGATGGCTCTGCTCAATGTCAGAAGTCTCAACAACAAATTGCTCAACCTTGAGGTCTACTACATCTGGAACACATCCATACCTGTGTAATTACATAAACTTGGTTTAAATGTACAGAAAACATCCTCTCCATACATGGACTGGACACCTATCATGTCTTCGGAACCAATGGCAGCTGTGATAGCATCTCCATATTTTTCAAGTACCATACCACCTCCAGACAAATTCCCAGAGAGCCATAAAATTAACTCCTGGAAAGATTTGTGCAAGAACTTAGCATAATGATAGATGTCCTCCTCTTCTCTGTTGCACTATTCTTTACATGAGGGAGTTGTCTGCCAAGGTGACCTGACGTTGGGTAGTACATCAGTCTTTTACTACCACGGGATGCACGGTATACATGTCTGCCATAGGCTGCTATTGGACATAGGCCACAAAAGTGACATACGTGCGCACCATCCTCAGAACTGAAGCCCCAGGCAGAGAGACAGTCCAAAGGAAACAGAATCAATACATCCAAGAAAAGAAGGAAGTGGGGAAGAAGGGCTGGACAAAATACTGCAGAGAAGAGGATGACATCTGCGAAAAACTGAGGGGCTGCCAACCCAGCCAGATAGAATTTTATAATTAATTCTATGTCACTGTAAATATTAATATGATCCACAGGCTTGTGTAACAAATGTTAGAATACTGTGTTATGTTCTGCGCTACAAAAATGTAACCACAGTGCCCCCTACTGGAAGAAAGCTGATGAGTAAAGCACTTTATGACTGATCTCAAGCTAGGAGACAGGATGTCTGAGTTAGGAAATTCCTTCTATTGTTCTAAGACTAAGATAATTACTTGGTTTTACATGCAAAGTATCTTTCATTGGTGTGGCTTCCTGGCAGGTGCAGACTACAAAAGGAAATATTTTTTTAAGTTCTGTGAGCCTGGGAAACTTAAGTAGAAGTGTCAAGAATTATGTAATCTGAAATGACTCAGCAGTAATGTGCATCATCAATTTAAGACTTTGAGAGAGAACAATTTTGCATTTTGTATTTTGTTCTGAAGCTGACAACTCACCAGCACTTTGCCTTGTAAGTAGAATTTAGAACATAGTTTCTCTTAGAGACAGATATGAATATAGCCAAATTAGTCTAGCTGTTTTCTATATTTATGTCAGACTATCCTACAATATTGTTTTAAAGTATTTTCTTGTAATTTCTGAACTCTCTATTAGCACTGTGTTTAATGAATACGTATTGTCTTGTGTTTTTTATTAATAAATATTTTAAACCTTTCAACTGTGGTTGTTTTGTGTAGAGATAATTTAAGTTCTTAAAGTACTTGCATTACTTGGTGATACTGTATGAGCCACACTCCAATAGCCTTAGACCTGGGTTACACTTACTATTTGGATAACAATAATATTACACAGTGGAATTGGACACCCTTTGATAAGGGCTTTTATTGTAAGATAAGAGTAGTTGGTGGCAGTGGATTACTGGGCAGAAGGGGGAATAGCTAGTGAACCTGTGCCAGCCTTCCCCAGGAGTGTCTGTGCGTTTGTATATAAACCAGATTTCAAAGAGTGTGTGTCTGCTACTTGGGCAGGGACACAACGCGATGATTGGATAGAGAGGGTAGTGAAGGCTTTGGCTTGACTACTCGGCTGAGATCTGAACCATATAACTGTGCCAGTAGGGAGTCTTATTCAGGATCTGGAGAGAAAGGGAGAAACCGGCCCCAGACTGACTCTAACCTTTGTGTGCTCTTAAGGGAAATTGTACTTTGGGAGGATAACAAGTACACACACAGCAATGTGCACGCCCCTCACTGGTGCTAGTGGTGAGGATCAAGGCTCCTTGATTACTGGGCCAGTATACAAGCATCACATTATCGTTATGGTAAGTTCTTACACAACTAATCTATGTCCCTCTATTCACCTGTAGCAGTATTCTTTACACGAGGGGAAATACCAAAGCTTATGCAGAAAGGGAGGTGGAGGTAGCAGAAGAATTTTCCAGGAAACCATGAAGAATGGCCCTGGCAAACCCTGCCCTGGATCTGGACATAGAATCCAGTTTGTAACGTTTGATGAAGGTGTGGACAGATGTCCAAGTAGCTGCTTCTAGAATGCAATTAGTATCCAGCCCTTTGAGGAAGACCCCTGGGAAAAACACTGCCTGAGTAGAATGAGCTTTGACTGAGCCAGGAAGGGGCTTTACAATGGTAGGCATAGCAGAAAGAAATGGATTTGGAAATCCAGTTGGAGATGGTCTGCTTGGATACAGGCAATCCCAGAGCCCTGGGGTGGATGGACAATAGTTGGTCTGATTTCCTAAATGGTTTAAGTCTTGTAGTGGTAGAAAGTACAGTTGTGTACCTACCATAAATGTAGATGTTCGAGTGTATTCACTGTTGCAGTCATTACACTTGGTTTATCCTGCTGGCAGGCTACCCGCAGTCGGCCAGAATTCCAAAGTTTAGGTCCGGCGTTGGTCGCTGTCGCCTCCTCCCTAATGTAAGTGCGTCAGAGGGTATAAAAGATGCAGCCGACGCCATTTTCTTCAGTTTTTCTTGCCCCAGATATCAGGTGCCCCCATATAGGAAGGCTAAAAAATTATGCCAATAAGTATGCATGCACAACAATAACACTTCCTTCATCTACAAGCAAATACACCACATAGGTTGTATAGGATGGAGAAGTACAAAAAAGTCCCAGCAAAGAAAGGGGGATGGTGGGAGGGTAACCTGGACTGCAACAGTGAATTCACTCGAACATCTACATTTATGGTAGGTACACAACTGTACTAGGTTCATCGTGTTTCACTATTGCAGTCATTACACTTGGGTTGAATCCCAAAGCTGAGGTTGGGTGGCTGGGTCTAAACAGGATTAGGAGAGGCTACAAGGCCCTGCAGAACTGCAGTTGCGAAGCCTGCCCTGGATTTAGAGCAGAGAGGTAAGTGGCAGCGCTTGGTAAAAGTGTGCACTGAACTCCAAGTTGCAGCCTCTAAAATGTCTTTGGGTTGGTACTCCTCTGAGGAAGGCTGCTGAAGTGGCTGCTGCTCTAGTAGAATGTGGCCTAATGGCCTTAGGGATTGATTTGCCATGTTGTGAATAGCAGAAATTAATGCAATGGCCTACCCATTTTGAAATAGTCTGCTTTGAGAGATAGCCTTTCCTTGTGATCTTGCAGCATTTGCCACCAAAAGTTGCTCAGTCTTTCTGAAAGCTTTAGTTCTGTCCAAGTAGAAGCGTAGCTGCTTGTGTATGTCCAAAGAATGCAGGAGTCTCTCACCCTTATATTGTGGGTTTGGATAAAAGGTGGGCAAATGAATTGTTTGGTTAAGGGCCTCACTGGACACTACCTTAGGCATGCAAGTTGGGTTTGTCCTCAGAGAAACCCTGTCTTGATGAAAAATGATAAAAGGCTCCACAGCCATGAGTGCCTGTAACTCTGAGACTCGTCTTGCAGAGGTTATTGCTAGGAGCAGAGCTGTTTTCCATAAGAACTTTATTTCAGCTGTGTTGGCTGGCTCAAAAGATGGCAGTGTTAGTTTTTCCATGACATAATTGAGATCCCATGCAGGTACTGGTGCTCTCCTTGAGGGTCTTAGGTTTTTGGCCCCTCTGAGGTACTGTCTTAGCAATGGATGTGAATAGGTGGTTCCATATTGTAATGAGCTGAAATGGCAGAGGCATGGATTTTAATTGATGAAAAAGATGGCCTTTGTCCAGCATCTCAGTTAGATATTGTAAAATCTGAGGAATATTTGGTACAATCGTGTCAATTCCTTGTGCCTGGTTCCAGGCACAGAATCTCTTCCATTTTTCTGCATAAGATTTTCTGGTACTGGGCCTCCTGGCCTTCAAAATAACATCCATCACTGCTTTAGACAGAGTTGTGTTATGAATGGCTACATTATCCGCCATGCTACCAGATTTAGGGTCCTGAGTTGGTTGTGCCAAATCTGATTGTTTCGTTGAGTCAGTAAATGAGGAATCAGAGGTAATGTCCAGGCTGGGCTTTGAGACAAGCTCTTTAGGATTGGATACCAGTGCTGGCGGGGCCAGTCTGGGGCAATCAAAATCATTTTTGGCTTCTCTTGTCTGACCTTTAGGAGTACCTTGGGGAGGAGAGGCAGAGGTGGAAAGGCATACACTGTAAGGTTTTTCCAGCTTAATGACAGTGCATCCACTTTCCATGCTTGCTTGTGATAAGTCCTTGTGCAGAATCTTTGTAGCTGGCAGTTGTGAGGGGAGGCAAATAGATCTGTGTCCGGGCATCCCCATTTCTTTGTTATCATGCTGAAGACTTGTGGATCCAGTTGCCACTCATGGGGATCTGTGGTCTGCCAGAGTATTTTTCTTTCCTGGCAGGAATTCTGCTTGCAGGTGTACTTGATAAGGCAATGCTGTGTCCCACAAAGTCATGGCTTGTCTGCAGAGGGGGTAGGAATGTGTGTCTCGTTGCTTGTTTATGTACCACATGACTGTAGTATTGTCTGTCGTTATCAGAAGTTGTCCTGGAAGAAGTAGATCCTTGAAAGCTGTTAGGGCATTCTGAACAGCCAGCATCTCTTTCTGATTGATATGACGATGCATTTGGCTTGTGGACCATGTGCCCTGAATACATTTTCCTGACGTGTGCTCCCCAGGCATAGTCTGATGCATCTATTGTTATTGACTGCCTGGCTGTGGGTAGGGAGAATGGCTGTCCCTTGTTGTGGTGATAGGCCTGTGCCCACCATCGAAATTCTTGTTGCAGGCAAGGAATGAGGGTTACTAATGTTTCCAGGCTGTAGCAATGTTGAGTCCAAACACTTTTTAGATACCATTGTAGTTTCCTCATATGCAGTCTGGCATATGGTATTAGAAGAATGCAGGATGCCATGAAGCCCAAAGCCTGCAGAATTTTTCTTGCAGATAACTGGGTCTTTGTTGCCAACATTTTGAAGTAAGAAGTTAGTTACCTTTGTTTGTCTGGCGTGAGATAAGCCATCTGGGCGGTTGTATTTAAGCTTGCACACAGGAATATTATCTCTTGAGAGGGTACTAGTTTTGATTTCTTTTCGTTTACTGTGTACCCCAGGCAATTTAGCAATCTTTTTACAAACACCAGATGTTTCAGTAGAATGTCCTTGTTCTCTGCTTGAATAAGGCAGTCATCCAAGTAGGGAAATATTTGAATTCCTCTTTGTCTGCAGAAAGCAATTACTGATGCAAGGCATTTTGTGAAGACCATGGGAGCAGTAGAGAAGCCAAAGGGCAGCACAGAGAATTGGTAGTGCATTGAGCCAGCTATGAATCTGAGGTATCTTCTGCAAGATAGTCTGACTGGAACATGCAGGTATGCCTCCTTTAGGTCCAAAGTTATGAGCCAAGCCTTGTTGCCCAGCATGGGCAGAAGTTGCTGCAGAGTTAACATTCTGAATTTTGGAACTTCCAGAAAAGTGTTTAAAATAGACAGGTCCAGTACTGGTCTCCAGGCTTTGTCCTTTCTGGGTACCAAAAAGAGTCTTGAGTAAAATCCTTGTCCCTGCTCCTGAAGTGGTACTTGCTGAATGGCCCCCATGTCCATGAGGGAAGAAACTTGCTTTTGTGCCTCTGCCCATTGGTTGTGTGGCAGGTCTGGCATGCCTCTTGCCTTTGGCAGGGTATGAAAGTCGAGCCTGTAGCCGTAAGACACTATATTCAAGACCCATTTGTCCTGTGTAATCATGTGCCAGGTTTGTTGATAAAGTGCTAGTTTTCCCCCTAAGGGAGCTTCCAAAAGGTAAGTGCTTGGAAGTGGTAGAGGAAAGTCATTGCGACTGTATCCTATAAGGTTGAGATTTGTCTTCTCCACTTTTGGAGGTGAAAGCACCCCATTGTTTAGGCCTGTATGAGCCTTGGGGCTGGACTCTGCCTCTAGGGCGTCTGTATCTGCCTCTTTGTGGCCTGTCTGATACTGGAAAGGACCAATTTTTTGAAGGCCAGTTTCTGCTAAATCTGGGTGGCTGTACCTGTAAGAAATCTTTAACTGCTTGCATAGATTTCGCTTTATCCTCCATTTTCTTCAACACCTCTTCTGCCTTAACACCAAACAAAGTATCATGCTGTAATGGAGCATCTAATAATTTTGGTTTAACATGATCAGGCAGATTCTGTTCCTTTAACCAAGCATGCCTTCTAATCACAGAACCCATCACAGCGGCCCTACAGGAGGCCTCCAAATAATCAAAACCACATTGCAAAGTATGCTTTCCCACTTGTTCAGCTGCATGCAATAAATCCTGCCTTTCCTTGTTGTCTGGACAGTCAGAATTAGTCATCATTTTTTGTTTTAATAGTGACATTAAGTATTGCTGATATTTAAGCATATGAAATTGACAATTTAAGGCCCTTACGGCCAAAGTAGCTGAAGTGTAAACTTTTTTCTCCCATCTGTCCAGTGCCCTTGAATCTCTATCAGAGGGGACAGGGTTTTTTGCAGTGGAAGCCTTGACACCCTTAGGACCCTGGGAAATGGTCTCTGGGTCAGCTGCAGGGTTTTTATATAAAAATTATGGGAATCTGGAAACATGTAGTATGTCTGGCTTAGCTGGTGCAGGAGGTATGAGTCTGGAGACAGGACAGACTC
This sequence comes from Protopterus annectens, assembly GCF_019279795.1. NCBI lineage: Eukaryota > Metazoa > Chordata > Ceratodontiformes > Protopteridae > Protopterus > Protopterus annectens. The sequence continues at coordinate 366,142,612 of NC_056734.1, forward strand.
TCAAAAAAACATCATCCACAATGTCCAGAACAGGGGAAATAGCAAGGGGCCTGTGCTCCGAAGTAAAAGAAAATCTGAGCCTTTTCTTAGATTCTGAGTAATCCTGGCTGAAGGAATAGATTCTTCAACATCAGAATCCTCATAGGGAGGAAGAGACTATTCTACAACAGAGGAGGAATCAGAGGAAATGGAAACCTGATCTGAAGATTCATATTCAGTCTCTTGCCTAGGTCTCTTATCAGGTGGGGGATGGGAACCCCTGATCAAAGTAATAAGGTCTTCGGCCATTTTGAGCAATTTTTTAGGCATGGAAGTTTGTCCTGGAGAATGCTGTACTTGTTTTTTTTTGTCTTTACAGCTGCTTTAGTCTTTGGCTTTGAAGATGAAGATGGCTTTACATATAACTGTGTTGGCCTGAAAACACCCTCAGAAGCCGATGCCTGCACAGCAGCTCCGGACCCATCTGAGGGGACTGTTTCCGAGGATCCAATACCTTGAGTTTCCAAAGGCCAGGTCGGCTCCACGTGGGAGTCGAAAGTGGCCTCTGGCTCTGAGGTAGCGGGTGCCAGGGGCTGCGAAAGCGCCTCACTGATAACCGGCGAACCGACAAGTAGCTTAGTGGAAGCCTCGTCGTCGGTTTTGGACCTCGGATGCCTGCCTTGTCTTTATCCTTGCGTTTTTTAGAAACTCCGTTCATCGGTTGTTCCAACGGCAGAGTATAATTAAATCTTCGGCCGAAGTAATGAAAGGCAAAATTGTACCAACGCTTAATAGTGCGCTGGTTAAATCTAGCACAAAAACAAGCAGCAACGTTGTGGTCTGGGCCTAGGCAAGGTATACAGTAAGAATGAAAATCCTTATGAGGTATTTGCTTCCCACGAGAAATACAATTAACTTTTTCTGACATCAGTCTGGAGCAAGAAAAATGTTTCCCCAACGGGGTTACTTAACTTTAATGAAGACTTCGGATCTGAAATTCGATTCTGAAAATCTCAGGAGTCGGCCGACCGGCACTTGCGAACTGCTTTTGCTTCGGGCACTGCGTGGCAAGAAAGACTGAAGAAAATGGCGTCGGCTGCATCTTTTATACCCCTGGCACACTTGCGTCAGGGAGGAGGTGACAGCAACCGATGCCAGACCTAGACTTTGGAATTCTGGTCGACTGCGGGTAGCCTGCCAGCAGGATAACCCAAGCGTAAAGACTGCAACAGTGAAACATGATGAACATCCTAAGTTGTCTATGTATATCAAGTGTGTGTAGGATTCTCTCACTATTACGCTGAAGACAGGAGAAAAAGGTGGGTAGATGGATGGCCTGGTTTAAGGACAATTCTTAACTACCTCTGGCATGAAGTAAGGGTTGGTGGAAAGGGAAACCCTGTCTTTGTGGAAGCTCAGGAAGGGCAGAGAAACTATTAAGGCTTGAAGCTCCAAAAATCTGCTTGGCAGAGGTTATAGCCACCAAGAGAACACTTTTCCAGGTATAGTGTTTGAGGGAGCTAGAAGAGGCTGGCTGGCAAGGTGCTAGAGTCAGTTTCTCTAACACTAAGTTAAGATCAAGGGGGGAGCTACAGGTCTTCTGGGAGGTCTAATATGGAGGACGTCTTTTAGAAATTGTTTAGCCTCGAATCTGGAAACTGATGGACGTGAATGAGGCAGACATGCAGAGATAGCTGACAAACATGCTTTTATAGAGGAATAAGCTAAACCCGCATTGAGCAATTCACACAGACATGAAAGAACCATAGGGGGATCTACCGTAAGTGGGTCCAGGTTTCTAGCAAGACGACAAAGGGAAAAATCTCTCCATTTGGAAAAGTAAGATTTCCTTGTTCTAGGTTTCCGGGCCTCGTTCAGAACTTGAAGCACTTCCTCAGAATAAAGGTGTCTGAAGGGAATCAGGGCTCTATCACCCACAGGGTCAGTTGAAGAGTTTCCAGGTGTGGGTGGATGAGGGAGTCCTTGTTCTGTGTCAGTAAGTCCACTCTATGAAGTAACATGTGAGGTGTAGAAGGGGGGAACCAGTGCGGTCTTGGCCAATAGGGAATCCAACAAGATTTTTGGTCTGTCCTATTGAATTTTCAGCAGGACTTTCGGGATGAGTGGTAGGGGAGGATATGCATAAAGAAACTTCCCCTTCCAAGAGATGGACAGGGCATACATTTTCCATGCCTGAGGATAAGGTTCTCTGGCACAACATTTTGGAAGTTGCTTTATTGGGGAGGCAAACAAGTTTGTTTGTGGAATACCCCACTAGTGGATGATGTCCACGAACCTATCCCTGTGAAGCATCCATTCATGGGCCTGTGTTCAGGATTTGCTCAGTGTGTCTGCCACAGAATTATGATGGAAGGGATGTAGACCACCTGAAGAGATTTCCAGAAGGTGAGCTAATTCCCAAGCTTGTAAGGCTAGCCTGCAACGGAGGTAGGATCGTGCCCCCTCCCCGCTTGTTTAGACACCACAGAACTGTCGTATTGTCTGTGTAGATACACAACCTTCAGGACCTCAGGAGAGGTTGGAAGGACTAAGGCTAGGATCAGTGCATTCATCTCCTTTACACTTTTGTGGTCTTTGCTCTGAGAAGGGGTCCGCAGGATCATAGGACGTTACTAGGCTTATGGCCCTAGGGTCCTTACAAATATAGTAAAATTTTACCCTTATTACCATGATCAGCATATATTGCCTCTGTCCAAGAGGGACACAGGTGAAAACTCCCAGAGTGAATTTACGGCTAGCCATCCATTGTCCAGACTGTGTTTGAAGATGACCAATGAGGTGCTCTGATATAAAGTGCATGTCTATTCCAAAGGTGTGGTAACCTCTGGGAGACAAATCTGTCCCTCAATCACGTTCTTTTGATGTCAAATACCAGGTTCAGGTCTTTAGAGCAAGTAGCCAGGGTGCCATTTGACTTACAGATGTGTAGCATTTCCAATAAAGTGAGGTCAAAAATCGCCTCTGAGCAATCTCTAAGAAACAGAAGAAAGTGACAGTAATTTCAGCAGATCCACATAGGATAGCTGCAGAAGACCTTGCATTTTCTTTGTGAAGAACCTTGTGGTCTCTCCACTGATCTTGAACAGTGTGTGTGAGCCCAGAGCTGCTCCGCAACCTGTATCCGAAGCATCTATGTACTGGTCCCGTGCTGGGGTCCATGGGAAGTCCTGGGTTTATGGACAATTGTTGTATCCACCACCGGAGCTCCTCCTTGAGGCAGATAAAAGTGGAAATTGAAAATCTAGTGGGTGAGCATGCTAAGACCACACTGATTTCAGGAACCATTGAAATTTCCTCATGAGGAGCCTTGCCAGGGATGGCAGAGACCATCAGTCTTAGGATTTGTAGAAACTGTCCTGAAGACAAGAGTTTGGGGGGAGAAACTCTGAGAAAACTAGGGTGATCTCCTGGGCCTTCGGGGGGGGGGGGGCACACCATAATTTTGTCAGTTTGGAATCTGTACCCCAGAAAGACCATCTTTGGATGGGGGAGAGTAGATTTCTTGAAGTTGACTGTGAATCCCAGGTGATGCAAAATGGCCAAGGCTAAGTGGAGGTTGTTTCTCAGAACCTCCAGAAAGTTGGCTTGGAGCAGAAGGTCGCCTAGAAAAGGGAAAATATGAATGCCTTTGAGTTTGCAGAAGATGACCACTGGTGCTAGACATTTTGTGAAGACTCTTGGGGCAGTGGAGAGTTCGAAAAGCAAGGCATTTAATTGAAAATGCTAGGAGCCCAAAGAAAAGCGTAGAAATTTCCTGTATTTTGGATGAATGAGGATATGGAGATAAGCATCACTGATGTCTATGGATGCTAGGAGGGCCCGAGGGAGAATAAGAGGGAAGAGGGTCTCTAGAGTTAGCATTTTGAAAGAAGGCACTTTCAAATAGTTGTTTTTATAGGAGAGGTCTAGGATAGGTCTCCATAGGCCTTCCTTCCTGGGAACCAGGAACATGCGTGAGTAGAAGCCTATTCCTTTTCTGGGTAGGGAGTACAGGTTGGATCATGCCCTTTTCTAGCAGGTTTTGCAATAATGGGGGGATGAGTGGTTTTGGTTCTTTTGGGGTTGAGGGATACCTCTAAAGGAGGTACTGTGTGCCACACCATCTGTTTTTTTATAATGCTGAGGACCCAAGTGTCTTGACTGATGGACTCCCAGCTGGGAAGGGAGAGAGGGAGGTGAGCAAGGACTTTGAGGAGTCAGGAAGGACAGTCTGTTCTATTAGGAAATGGACTGCTTAGCCAACTGGGAAGCAGAGGAAGAAAATGAAAACTGATGTGTTTTCTTGGTCCGTTTGGAGGATTTGGATTGGGGTGTCTAGGACTGCCTGTGTACAAAGACCTGTTTCCCAGGGTAGTTCCTGTGAAATTTAGGTACTGGAGAGCTAGATACATTTAAGGTCTTTTAGCTCCTTGCTCTCTTCCTGCAGGGGCTTGAACAGTTCTGCAGATGCTTTTCCAAATAAAGGGTGTTGTGAAGTGGAGCATCCATAAGTTTTGCCTTGATGTCCTCACAGGAAGGGGGTTGAAGCCTCAACCAAGTGAAACTTCTTAATGCAGAGGAAGAAGCTGCAGCTCTGGAAGTGGCCTCAACTGGACTGTAGCTGCACCTGATGGAATGTCTGGCTTTATTCTCAAGAGTCTGGCATGTTGGACACTATCAGTTGTAACATAAGTTCCATGGCGTACTTAACCATATGGGTCTGGTAATTCAGGGGTCTGTAAGCTAAAGTAGCTGAAGTATACATTTTCTTACCCAGCTTCACCACAACTGCCTACTCTCCTTGTCTAAGGGGAGGAAAGAAGTAGAAGGAAGTGATCTAGAAGCCTTATCAGAGGCTACTGAAATCCTAGAGCAGTCTGCCACTGGGGCTTGAAGAGGAAAATGAAATCCTAAGGCACTTTGTAATACCCGTTGACTTTTTAGGGGCCAAAGGCTGAGAGTCAGGGTGTGAAGACATGGAGGCAAAAGCATCCAAAAAAACTAACTTCAGTGAATGGCTGTTCATCGAACATAAATCAGCGAGTGGCCATTTACAGAATACAATGGGGAAAAGGGCAAAGTAACTCACTGCCCTATGATGTGAACATTCAATGAACTTTCACTGATTTATGTTCGATGAACAGCCGTTCACTGAAAGTTAGTTTTCAAAACTAAAATAGACCCTCAGCATTTACTTTTCCTGATAAAGGCTTTGAACCAGTTTGTGGAGGACTGCAAACTGGGAGTCATTAACAAGTCCCCCTTGGCCCTCAGATGCGCAAAAACTTTGCAAGAACTGATGCTCGTAAATATCTGGTATACTAACAATGGGCTCAAATAAAAGTGCAATACTGTAGACCCCCCCACACACACAAACCACTACACAGCACAGACAACACCCAGTTTTAAAATGAAAATTATGTTAAAACCTTAGAACTTGGGTTGATAATCCCCTTTCCTTTGATCATGTAACTAAATCAGTCTAGAAGTCGTCCTAATTAACTTAGCTAATTACAAAGGGAGTATAATCCAGATCTAGAGAGGTTACTGTCTTCTTACATTTAGCACTAATTAGGCTAATTATAAAATGCTCCCCTTGGGCTGTACCTCACTAGATGTATGAAACTAGAAAGACCCCAGAGGTTGCCAGATACGATCACAGGCCCCAAAACCCCATGCTAACAGAAAAGGCTAGAAGTACTGATCTTTTAAGTATCTTAACGATGCCTGAAGGGTGAACTGTGTCTTGCTTTCCTTACCATTAGGGACAAAGTGTTCTTGTACCTTCTCAAATCAAACATTCCCACTAAGACCTGAACCAGGTATTGAAGTAGTTGCTGTTTACAGACACCACTGCTTTATTACAATAATGGGGCAGACATGTAATATACAATGAAATGCAGATGACATGTAATATACAATAAAATGCAAAAGGGATATGAAACCAAATCTTGCAAACCTTGTGCAAGAAAAGCCAAATCATTATTGCAACACATCTCATATCATCTTATCTAGGTCTTCCACTTTTGTAGAAAAAACAAAGTCAGTCTGCATTAAGGACAGGACTTCGGAAAAAAAAATGATTACACTCTGATCAGAAGAAAAAAAGTGTAACCTGATCCTGGTTTTCAGTGTTCTACTTCAGCAGCAATGAACATTATAAAATGACAGAATGTGCCCAGTTTATACAACTAGATTAAAGTTACACCTCACATTGAAACATACCACATTCTAATAACAGCAACAGGGTGCACACATATGACTAAGAAGACTGTACATTTGATAAAAGATTTATTAACAGTCAAGCAAAGTTAAAGCCAGTACTTACTGCCTGCCTCTTTCCACAAGTGTCTGACAGAGGTATTTTCTTGCATTCCTGTGGGTTGCACAATTTTCTAATGCCATCTCAAAGTCATCTATGGCTTTATTTAAGCTTCCTTTTGTTGCAAAACTAGAATATTCAATAGAAATTAAAAAAGAAAATTATGTTTAAAAACAAAAAGTAAAAAAGGTTACTGATGGATAATTGGAACAAACAAGCAGACAAAGCAGGTAAATCCTTTAATGCAATAAGAATAAAAAAAGCACACTTATCTGGCGTTACAATATTGAGGATCCAAGTACGGCAGTATGAGACACATTAACAGAAGATTTTCAAGAACGGGTGAACGTAGTAGTAAAACATTACATTTGAGTTTACTCAGTAGTACAGCTGTACTGGTCTAGCCATTTTCCAAAAGGAGTCTCACTTACTTGCAAATGCCAGAGATGCCAACACAAGTACTGATGATAGGTGGCAAAAGGACATATGTACACACAAATATATATGGATATATATTGTGTTGGCATATACCCACTTTGCTTCTTCAAAAACTAACCTCTGCAGGGACTACATGGTTCTGGTAAATAAATCCGAAATGCATCTATATTGCAAGTAATCAGAAAATTACGATCTGCAAAAAGCTGCTCTAAACTCACTTGTGGAAGCATATGCAACACCACCTACGAAAACAATTTTCATCAATCCCCAGACTATACAGAAAAGGACAGATGCTAGTTGAAAATCCATGGCAGGCAAGTCCAATTCTCAAAACAGTGAAGCTATTAAGAGTGATGAGGAAAACTACACTAATTCCTAAACAGCAGCATCTCTCATTATTTCTTATTCGTTCAGGTACATTCAAGAGTTAGTATTAACAGGGAACAGAGATGTGTGTGTATGGGAGGCAGTTTGCCTTGCATGTCAAAGGATGCAAAAATGCTTTAAAGGATATAATAGCAAGGTTTGAAATGCATCCTTTTTTTTTTTTTTTTTTAAAGGTTGTAATTCGGACACCGTAGCGGTATGAGAGAGACAGGATGGAGAAAATACAAGGAAAATCAAGTACGTTTCTTTAGTTTTGAATAACCTACCTGGATGTCCTAGTATTTTCTCCTTTCAGTCTCTATTGTACCTCCAGACTGTCTGGATTTCAAATTTGAATTTTTTTTTTGCAGTCAAGAACAATTAATAGGTTATAGCATATATTGACAGAAAAAAGGCCAGGTGACCAGACTTTCTTCTATTGGTATATGCTCAATTTACAACGGGCACACTGGTTGGCTGACCAATTAGCGTGCTCGTTTTTGAATGCTAATGGCCAGTCATTACATAATTAAGCAATAACCCACGCCTGGGTGTGGGTAATGCTGGATTTACCAACGGTTGGTGTGGTTTGGTCACATGGGCGAAGCCCGAGTGATCAGACAACCGTGGGTAAATCCAGCACTACCCACACGTAGGCGTGGGTTATTGCTATTATACAATGACATTAAGAAAAAAAATACTTACTTTTCTTAAATAATGACATTGTATAATGCCTCCTTGCTGTCCTTCCGCAGTTCGTAAAGATCCTCTTCCTATTTCTGATGTACTGGGCATGCGTATGGGACTTGCATCCCCACGCATACCCAGTACATCAGGGCTTCAAAAAGTAAGCAACGGAGAAAAGAAGATCTCTGTTTTGTTCGTTTTCCTTTTTTAAATAAAAAAAATACTTTGGGGCAATTTAGGGGTAGGAGAGCTGCAATCCCAACTCTTCAGGTACGAGAAAGACAGCTTGAAGAAATACAAGGGGAATCCGGCATGTTAACACATACCTGACTCCCCTTGTATTTTCTTCAAGTTGTCTTTCTCATGTCTGCAGAGTTGGGAGTACAGCTTTAATTTTTTTTTTTTTTAATAAAAAAAAATTAAAACTTGGACAATATACCAACGGAAAAAAAGTCTGGGCGACCGGACCTTTTCCTTTGGTATATTGTCGGATTTACAAAGTACAGTTGTGTACTACCATAAATGTAGATGTTCGAGTATATTCACTGTTGCAGTTATTACAACTGGGTTATCCTGCTGGCAGGCTACCCGCAGTCAGCCCGAGTTCCAAAGTCTAGGTCCTGCAGGGTTGCTGTCACCTCCTCCCTGACGTCAGTGCGCCAGGGGTATAAAAGATGCAGCAGACGCCATTTTCTTCAGTTTTTCTTGCCCCAGATGTCAGGTGCCCCTAAAATGGTAGGCTAAATTATGCCAATAAGCATGCATGCACAAAAAAACAACTTTTCCTTCATCTACAAGCAAATACACCACATAGGTTGTATAGAATAGAGAAGTACAGATAAGGCCCAGCAAAGGAAAAGGGGGATGGTGGGAGGGCAACCTGGACTGCAACAGTGAATACACCAACATCTACATTTATGGTAGGTACACAACTGTACTATGTCCATCGTGTTTCACTGTTGCAGTCATTACAATTGGGTTGAATCCCAAAGCTAAGGTTGGGATGCTGGTGCTAAATAGGCTTAGGAGAGGCTATCAGGCCCTGCAGAACTGCAGTGGCAAAGCCTGCCCTGGATTTAGAGTAGAGAGGAAAGTGATAGTGCTTTGTAAAAGTATGCATTGAACTCCAAGTTGCAGCCTCTAAGATGTCTTTGGTTGGTACTCCTCTGAGGAAGGCTGCTGAAGTGGCTGCTGCTCTGGTTGAATGTGGCCTAATGCCCTTAGGCACTGATTTGACATGCTGTGAATAGCAGAAACAAATGCAGTGGCCTATCCACTTTGAAAAAGTCTGCTTTGAGATGGGCTTTCCTTGTGATCCTGCAGCATATGCCACTAGAAGTTGTTCAGTCTTTCTGAAAGCTTTGGTTCTGTCCAAGTAGAAGCGTAGCTGCCTGTCAATGTCCAAACAATGCAGAAGTCTCACCCTTATTCTGTGAGTTTGGATAAAAGGTAGGCAAATGAATTGTTTGGTTAAGGGACACACTGGACACTTCCTTAGGCATAAATGTAGGGTTTGTCCTCAGAGAAACCCTGTCAGGATGGAAAATGATAAAAGGTTCCACAGCCAAGAGTGCCTGTAACTCAGACTCGTCTAGCGGAGGTTACAGCTAGGAGCAGAGCTGTTTTCCAGGATAAGAATTTTATATCAGCTGCAGAGGCGGGCTCAAACGGATGCAGTGTGAGTTTTTCCAAGATATAGTTGAGGTCCCATGTAGGTACTGGTGCTCTCCTTGGAGGTCTTATGTTTTTGGCCCTTCTGAGGTACTGCCTTAGTAATGGATGAGAAAAAATAGGTGGTTCTGTATTGTAATGAGCTGAAAAGGCAGAGGCATGAATTTTAATTGATGAAAAGGAAAGGCCTTTATCCAGCATCTCAGTTAAGTATTGCAAAATCTGAGGAATATTTGGAACAATCGTGTCAATACCTTGTGCCTGGTTCCAAGCACAAAACCTCTTCCATTTTTCTGCATAAGATTTTCTGGTGCTAGGCCTACATAATAACACGCATCACTGCTTTAGAGAGATGTGTGTCTTGAATTGCTACATTACCCGCCATGCTGCCAGGTTTAAGGTCCTGAGTTGGCTGTGCAGTATCTGACAGTCTTGTTGGATCAATAAGTGAGGAATTTGAGGTAATGTCCAAGCTGGGCATTGAGACAAGCTCTTTAGGATTGGGTACCAGTGCTGGTGGGGCCAGTCTGGGGCAATCAGAATCATTTTTGGCTTCTCTTGTCTGACCTTGAGGAGTACCTTGAGGAGGAGAGGCAGAGGAGGAAAGGCATATACTGTTAGGTTTTTCCAGCTGAAAGATAGAGCATCCACTTTCCATGCTTGCTTGTGATAAAGTCCTTGTGCAGAATCTATGTAGTTGGCAGTTGTGAGGGGAGGCAGATAGGTCTATGTCCAGGCATCCCCAGTTCCTTGTTATCATGCTGAAGACTTGTGGATCCAATTTCCACTCATGGGGATCCATTAGGTTTCTGCTTAGTTCATCTGCCAGAGTATTTGTCCTTCCTGGCATGAATTGTGCTTGCAGATGTACTTGGTAAGTCAATGCTGTGTCCCACAAGTTCATGGCTAGTCTGCAGAGGGGATAGGAATGTGTGCCTCCCTGCTTATGTACCACATGACTGTAGTATTGTCCGTCTTCATCAGTAGTTGTCCTGGATGAAGTAGATCCTTGAAGGCTGTCAGGGCAATCTGAACAGCTAGCATCTCTTTTTGATTGATATGTCAATGCATTTGACTTGCAGACCATGTGTCCTGAATACATCTTCCTGCCATATGGGCCCCCCAAGCATAATCTGATGCTTCTGGTGTCAATGTCTGCCTGGCTGTGGGTAAGGTGACTGGCTGTCCCGTGTTGTGGTGACAGGCTTTTGCCCACCATCGAAACTCCTGTTGCAGGCAGGGAATGAGGGTAATTATTGTTTCCAGGCTGTGGCAATGTTGAGTCCAAACACTTTTTAGACACCACTGAAGTTTCCTCAAATGCAGTCTTGCATATGGAATTAGCAAAATGCAGGATGCCATGAAGCCCAAAAGCCTGCAGAATTTTTCTTGCAGATAACTGTGTCTTTGTTGCCAACATTTTGAAGTAGTCAGTTGTCCGTGTTTGTCTGGCGTGAGATCAGCCATCTGGGCAGATGTATTTAAGCTTGCACCCAGGAATATTATCTCTTGAGAGGGTACGAGTTTTATTTCTTTTCATTTACTGTGTACCCTAGACCTGTTAGTAAATCTTTTTACAAATGCCAGATGCTGTAGTAGAATGTCCTTGTTCTCTGCTTGAATAAGGCAGTCGTCCAAGTAATGATATATTTGTATTCCTCTTTGTCTGCAAAATGCAATTACTGGTGCCAGGCATTTTGTGAAGACCCTGGGCGCAGTAGATAAGCCAAAGGGCAGTGCAGAGAATTGGTAGTGCATTGAGCCAGCTATAAATCTGAGGTATCTTCTGCATGATTGTCTGACTGGGACAAGCAGGTATGCCTTTTTTAGGTCTAAGGTCACAAGCCAAGCCTTCTTGCCCAGCATGGGAAGAAGCTGCTGCAGAGTTAACATTTTGAATTTTGGAATATCCAGGAATGTGTTTAGGATAGACAGGTCCAGTATTGGTCTCCAGGCTTTGTCCTTTCTGGGCACCAAGAATAGCCTCGAGTAAAATCCTAGTCCCTGCTCTTGCTGTGGTACTTGCGGAATGACTCATGTCCATGTGCCTCTGCCCATTGATTGCATGGCAGGTCTGGCATACCATTTGGCCTTGGCAGGGTGTGAAAGTGGAACCTGTAGCCTTGTGATACGATATTTAAGACCCATTTGTCCTGGGTGATCATGTACCAATTTTGTGAAAAAAGTGCTAGTTTTCCCCACAAAGGAGCTGCTAGAAGATAAGTGCTTGGTGCTGACAGGGGAAGTCATTGAGACTGCTTCCTGTATGGCTGTGATTTTTCCTCTCTGCTTTTGGAGGTAGAAGCGCCCATTGTTTAGTCTGTATGAGCCTTAGGGCTGTGATCTGCCTCTGGGGCATCTGTATCTGCCTCTTTGTGGCCTGTCTGAAACCGGAAAGGACCAATTCTTTGTAGGCCAGTTCCTGCTAAATCTGGGAGGCTGTACCTGCAAGAACTCCTTGACTGTTTGCATAGATTTAGCTTTGTCCTTCATATCCTTCAACACCTCTTCTGCTTTAACACCAAACAAGGTATCATGCTGTAATGGAGCATCTAATAGTTTTGCTTTAAAATGATCGGGCAGATTCTGTTCTTTTAACCAAGCATGCCTCCTAATGACAGAACCTGTAACAGCGGCCCTGAAGGAGGCCTCTAAAGAATCAAAACCACATTGCAAAGTATGCTTTCCCATTAGAAATGCAATTAACTTTTTCTGACATCGGTCTGGAGCAAGAAAAAAGTTTCCCCAACGGGGTACTTAGCTTTAATGAAAACTTCGGATCTGAAATTCGAATTTGAAAATCTCAGGAGTCAGACGACTGGCACTTGTGAACTACTTTTGCTTCGGGCACTGGGCGGCAAGAAAGACTGAAGAAAATGGCATCAGCTGTATCTTTTATACCCCTGGCGCACTGACGTCAGGGAGGAGGCGACAGCAACCGACGCCGGACCTAGACTTTGGAACTCGGGCCGACTGCAGGTAGCCTGCCAGCAGGATAATCAAATTGTAATGACTGCAACAGTGAAACACGATGAACATCAGGCATGCTGGCCAATCAGCGTGCATGTTTTGAATTATTAATGGGGGGGTCATTGTATAATGGACATTATACAATGGTAGCTCGTTAGTATGCAAAACCGTGCACTCTGATTGGTCAACCCAACTTGCATGACCATTGTAAAATCTAGCATATGCCAACAGAAAAAAGTCTGCCCACTGAAGTCCAACTAGACTTTTTCTATTAATATACGAGATGGAACTCAATACCCGATAGCATAAATCCTGTTACTCTAGCAGCTTTCTAAGTTAAGAGTAACATTTATAATAAGGATATTTCTCCCCCTTATTTAAGGCTTTGCAGTTTTCTTGAGTTAACAGGTTTGAGAGGTATGTAGGGAGGCCAGAGAAAATACAAGGAATATCAGGTACGTTATGCAAAACTAAATATCTAGTTTTCCTTGCATTTTTGCTCTCTCTTGTACCTCTAAAAAAGGCATAGGAGATCTTTCTCCATTGCAGGTTTTCCAAAGGACTGATGTACTCTGTACGCGTGGGAACACAAGTCTTATATGCATGTGCAGTACATCAACACAGCGGCAGACTGTGGAAAGGGCCTCGCCCTTGTGATTAAACCACACCAACCATGGGTAAATCTGCAATACACCACACCCACTCATCAGTTATTGCTGAAGTAGACCATGCTGTTGTCTCTGTATCCTGAGTGGAACTATTCCTAAAACATAACAAAGATGTATTTTTAGCCTTTGCAGAAAGCATTTGCAGTGTTTGTTTTTTTTTTATCACAGCAAAAGGTTAAACAATGATGAGCCACTTTGACACGTTTTGTATCAAGCAGGCTTTCCTCACATTTTTTGAAGGAAACTAATCCACATATGCCGAAGTTCTCACTAGAAGCATACCTTAACACCAGAGACCTCCCAAATACAAACACAAGCACACTATACATACTTCCTCTACAGAACACAATACATATTAATAGCTCATGCACCAGTGTCCCACCTGTCAAGCCCTTAAGGCAAAACACAAAACCAAACATATTAGTCATAGGTGATTCCATCATAAGACACAGATTTCCCTCTCACCAGGCTGGATAAAGAAAAGGTCATGGTCAGCTGTCTGTCAGGTGCTAGCATCCACCATACCAAACATGCACTCAAGTCTCTCAATAGCAGGTACTGTTGACTCCATCATAGTCCATGTTGGTGTGAATGACTTGAGACAAACCTCTCCGGACTACATGAAGAGAGACATGACTGACCTCTTGGATTGTGTGTCTCAGGCAGGTATGTCCCTAGCCTTAAGCAGCATTTTACCTTCACCTAGGATGATGCCTCACTACAAACAGAAAATGACTGACTTCAATAATTGGCTTAGTTTCTGATGTCATTCTAAGGGGATACAGTATCTGTCATCCTAGGAAGACATCGACAGACCCCGATGCTTTGCCAGAAATGGTCATCTGACACCCCTGGGATATCGGCTACTGGCTAAGGCTCTTGCCACCTCAATGTAAAAACTCCATCTAAGAACAACCTCAAGGTTATACTGCTAAACACTAGGAGACTTAACATGAAACTGCACAGACTGGAAGCAGTCCTCACCTTGGAAGACGCAGCCATTTGTGTAGTCACAGAGACCTGGTTCAAGGCTGTGGAGAGTACTCCAGCCATACCAAGTTACACCTCCTTCCATGCGTTCACACCACAAACTGAAGACGTGAAAACTAAAGGAGGTGGTGTATCAATATTCATTAAAGATAAATATACCTCCAGATTGGTTAAACAGTATGATTCCCCGGAGATACCTCAGGTGCAATTAACTGTTGCTAAGACACCTATTCAAGTCATTGCCAGATACAGGACCCCCTATATGAATCAAGTCATCCACTCTGCCTATTTGGATCTACTTGAGTCTATCAAGATACATCTGTACACCATGGATGTTCCTCATCTCACATTGCTGCAGTCCTTACATATGGGTAGTCCGCTGTCCTCGGTCGGCCCGAATACCAAAGTATTAGGCTGACGTCGGTCAAGGCGCTTAAAACTGACATCAGGACGTCAGGGTACAAAAGCGCATGACCGACGTCATTTCCTCAGTCTTTTTTGCCGCATGGTCCGATGCAGAAGCAGCGTTGCAAGTGCCGTTCGGCGTTCTGAAATTTTTCGAGTTCGGAGTTTCAAACCGAATCCAAGTTGGCTAAGTACCCCGTTGGGGAATATTTCGTTTTTTTCTTGCCTCAGTGTATTACCGGATGTCAGAAAAAGTGAATAATTGTATTTCTTGTGGGAAACAGATACCGCATAGGGATTATCATTCTTTGTGCATTCCTTGTTTGGGGCCTGAGCACGACGTAGTCGGGTGTCGCTTTTGTGCTAGGTTTAATAAGCGCACTATTAAGCGAAGGTTAGATTGTGCTAGGCTGGTCTTCGGTAAGCGGTGCAATTATAATATGCCGTCGGATACTCCGACGCCCGCTTCCACGAAGAAGCGCAAAGACAAAGCGGTTAAACCCAGGCAAGATGAGTCGTCCGTTCCGGACGCCGGTTCTTTAGAGGCTTCAGTGGAACCTGTGGTTCCGATGGAGGCTTCTCTGGAGTCTCAGGGGGAGACTTTGATTTTGCAGGATGTGGCCTCTCAAGAGGCAGGTCAGGCTGAATGGGGCTTCTCAGGTTTCTGTACTCCCCTCCCTTCCCTGGGTGGTTAGACCCTCTCCTTCTGTTTCCAAGGCTTCTTCCAGAGGCAGGCCAGGTTTGGCTTCTGTTGGTGTCAGTCCTAGTTCTGCAGGGTCTGTGCCTAAGAAGCACATGCTTAAAATGGCAGAAGATTTGATTACTCTGATTAGAGGTTCTTTGCCCCCTCCGGATAAGAGGCCTAGGGTGGAGCCAGAGTTGGAAAGTTTTGAACAGGCTTCGGATGTTTCAGAGTCTTCGGCCGAAGACTTGCAGGAGTACACTCCTTATTCTGAATCTGATGCAGAAGATTCCACTCCTTCTGCTTCTCCTCCAGAGGATTTTTCTTTTTCAGAGACTCTTCATTCTATGAGGGAACATTTTAAGTGGGAAGGTCAGGACTTCTCTGATTCACGGAAAAGGCTTAGGGAATTTTTGTTTTACCTCAACATAGGCCCTTAGCTATACCCCCTGTTCTGGATGTTGTGCAAGATGTATTTTCAGAGGCTTCACTTAATCCTGATTCTCTGCCTCCTGCGCCTGTTAAACCGGATAGGTATTACAGGGTGCCTGAGGCTCATAAATATCTCTATAAGAGTCCTAGGGCGGACCCAGAAACTATTAGTCAGGGACCTAAGGGTGTCAGGGCCTCTGTTGTAAAGAATCCGGTTCCTCTAGATAAAGAGGCCAGAGCTTTGGATAGATGGGGAAAGAAGGTCTATACATCTTCTACCTTAGCAATGAGGGCTTTGAATTGCCAGTTTCATATGTTGAAATATCAAAATTTTCTTCTTTCACAATTGAAATCTAAGGTGGATGCTCTGGCAGAAGGCATTGAGTGTAAAGAATTACAAGATTTGGTGCATGTTTCTGAACAGGTGGGTAAGCATTCTTTACAGTGTGGTTTTGATGCTTTGCAGGCCTCTTCTAGGGTGGCTGCTACTGGTTCAGTTCTTCGCAGGCACGCCTGGCTTAAGGATCAGAATTTATCTGACCATGTTAAGACAAGGATTTTGGATGCTCCTTTGCAGTCTGAAGTGTTGTTTGGCCCACCTGTGGAGTCAGTCTTGAAGAAAATGGAAGACAAGGCTAAGTCCATGCAGACTGTTAAAGATTTTTTGCAAGTTCAGCCTCTGAAGTTTAGTAGAAATTAGCCTGCTAAGGGGTGGACGTATCCTTCTTCTGATTCTCAGTCTAGGGGTAGATCTAGACGTGGTAGGGGCAGAGCTCAGAGTTCCTCCAGACCTAGAACATGGAGTTCACCTGCACAATCTTCGAGTGAGGGCAGGGGCCAGTCCTTTCGTAAACAGGCCCAATGACCTACTTTTTCAGCTGCCAGATCCTTCTTGCCTGGCAGCACCTTTGGGAGGACGGTTGGCACTCTTCAAGGAAAATTGGATTTTTATTACCCAGGACAAATGGGTATTGGATATCATACACCAAGGTTACAAGTTTTATTTCCATACCTTGCCTCCTTTCAAAGGCATGCCAGACATTCCTCCTCAGCAAAGACTAGAGGCTCACAAACAGATTTCTTTACTACTTCAGATAGGAGCTATACAACCGGTCCCTCTACCAGAAGTGGGCCTAGGATTTTATTCTCGCCTGTTTCTAGTACCAAAGAAAGGGAACACGTGGAGACCAATTTTGGATTTATCTATCCTCAACACATATCTGGACATTCCCAAGTTCAAAATGTTGACGTTACAACAGCTTTTACCTCTGCTGGGCAAAGATCACTGGATGGTGACTCTGGATCTCAAGGAGGCTTACCTTCATATTCCTATCAGGCCCAGTTGCAAGAAGTATCTGCGTTTTCGGGCTGGGACTTTTCATTATCAGTTCTCTGCATTGCCCTTTGGCTTATCTACTGCGCCCAGAGTGTTCACGAAGGTTCTGGCTCCAGTGGTAGCTTTCTTCAGGCTAAGAGGAATACAAATCTATCCTTATTTGGACGATTGCCTGATTCTGGCTCAAGGAAAGGACGAACTTCTTCATCATTTACAGTATGTGATGGCAGTGTTAAGATGCCTAGGGTATTCTGTGAACGAAATAAAGTCCAGTCTAGTACCCTCTCAGGACATGTGCTTTCTGGGTGTGAGACTGAATACAGCATCCCAGATGGCCTTTTGACCCCGGACAAACAAAAGAATCTTTCTCTTTATTTCCATCAATTGTCTCGTCAGTCCAGGCTGACTGCAAGGACAGTCCTTCAAGCCTTGAGGTTCATGGCATCTTGTATTCTGGTACTTCCCAATGCCAAACTGCATATGAGGAAGCTACAATGGTATCTCAAAATGTATGGACACAACACTGCCAAGATATGGACACTGTCATTCAGATAATACCTTGCATTCAAAAGGAATTTTTGTGGTGGGCTCAGGAATGTCACCTAAACAAGGGACTCTCTGTGACCTGACCAGAGGCGAGTCAGATTCTAACGACAGATGCCTCAGACAAAGCTTGGGGAGCTCATCTAAATGGAAAATGGGTACAAGACACGTGGCCTGCCAGACTTCAACATTTACATATCAACTTGAAGGAGATGTTAGCAGTCCAATTTGCATTGATAGCTTTCAAGGATTTACTTCTTCCAGGGCAGGTGTTGATTCAAACAGACAACACAACTGTCATGTGGCACATCAACAAGCAAGGGGGGACACATTCTTACCCTCTATGCAGACAAGCAATGATTTTGTGGGAGACTGCTCTCAGTTTGCAGCTAAATCTTCAGGCAAGGTTTCTGCCAGGAGCACAGAACTCCTTAGCAGATGTGTTGAGCAGACAAATCATGGATCCCCACGAGTGGAAATTGGATCCTCATGTATTTCAGAAATTGACAGTGTTATGGGGGACTCCAGACATAGATCTGTTCGCTTCCCCACTAAATTACCAGTTGCCAAAGTTTTGCACAAAAAGGTTTCATCCCACAGCTTGGAAAGTGGATGCTCTCTCATTCAATTGGAGCAATCTTCACGTGTATGCCTTTCCACCACTGCCTCTCCTCCCAAAGGTACTCCTGAAGGTCAGACAGGACAAGCCAACCATGATTTTAATAGCTCCGGATTGGCCTCGACAGCACTGGTACCCATTACTGAGAAGTCTGGTACGGGAGCCTCCATGGCCTTTGCCTTCGATTCCACACCTGCTGTCTCAGGAGAACAGTCATTTACTCAATGTCAAACTTCACTCTCTGCATCTGACAGCCTGGCATATTCTGTTTTAAACCCTGGAGGGTCTCAGCTTCCACAACAAGTTTTGAATGTTATTTTGGAGGCCAGAAGGCCTAGTACAAGGAAAGTTTACGCAGATAAATGGAGGAGATTTTTAATTTGGAGTACAGCAAAGGACTTTGATGTTTCTAAACCTAATTTGAGTGTTGCTCTTCAATACCTTACTGAGTTATTGGACAAAGGTTTGTCCTTCTCCTCTATAAAGGTTCATGCTGCAGCAATTTCTGCTCACTATGACTGTGACCCACCATTATTTTCTCATCTTTTGTTTAAGCAATTCCTTAAAGGGGCAAAGAATATAAGACCCCACGTGAGCTCCTACTCCTGCTTGGGATCTCAATTTTGTGTTGGAGAAACTCACTCTACAACCTTTTGAGCCTGCAGCTACTGCCGAGTTGAAATATTTATCATGGAAGACTGCTTTTTTGTTGGCCATTACCTCTGCGAGAAGGGTTTCTGAATTACAGGCCCTTACGGCGGTTGAGCCTTTCTTAATTTTCCACAAGGATAGGGTGTCTTTGCGTACTAACCCTTCCTTTATGCCTAAAGTGGTTTCTAGTGTGGCTTTAAACCAAACTATTCATTTCCCTACTTTTTATGCAAACCCCCAAAATAAAGGGGAGAAGATTTTGCACACTTTGGATATACACAGACAGTTGCGTTATTATTTGAGCAGAACTAAAGGGTTCAGGCAGTCTCAGCAGTTGTTTGTTTCATTTGCTTTGGGTTCTCAGGGCAAACCTGTTTCAAAACAAACTATTTCTAAGTGGATTGGTTTTTGTATTGCTTTTTGTTATTCCCATCATGGTAAGGAGATTCCAGCTGGGATTAGGCCTCATTCCACTAGGGCTACTGCCACTTCTACAGCTTTTTAAGGGGTGGCTACTAAAGATATTTTGGAGGCAGCTACTTGGAGTTCAGTGCATACTTTCTCTAAGCATTACCACCTTCCACTTTACTCTAAATCTAAGGCTGGTTTTGCCACTGCAATTTTACAGGGCATTTTGGCAGCTCCTAATGCTTTATAGTTTTGCCATCCTCCCTTACCTCTGCTTTGGGATTCTACCCATATGTAAGGACTGCAGCAATGTGAGATGAAGAACATAGTACAGTTTTGTACCTACCATAAATGTAGATGTTCGAAGATCCACATTGCTGCAGTCAAATTTACCCTCCCTCCTTCCCCTCTGTAGTTAGAGGTGGTTGTGTGGTCTGGGTTGTAAATATTGTAAATATATGGTTAGTGCAGGGGGTGGTTGGTTGTTCTTTGCTGTTTTTTGGCTTTGGCCTTTCTTTTTAGGGCCTTCTGACATCTGGGGCAAGAAAAGACTGAGGAAATGACGTCGGTCATGCGCTTTTGTACCCTGACGTCCTGATGTCAGTTTTAAGCGCCTTGACCGACGTCAGCCTAATACTTTGGTATTCGGGCCGACCGAGGACAGCGGACTACCCATATGTAAGGACTGCAGCAATGTGGATCTTCGAACATCTACATTTATGGTAGGTACAAAACTGTACTTTTTGGGCAACTTTAACTAGGGTAAATTACTCAAACTCACTTGCCCAAAGGGTCCTTGACTTTGTTAACTCCACAACCCTGGATCAGCTGGATGACACCCCAACAAAAGATACCAACATCCTGGAACTGGTGCTTACTAATATGGGGGACCACTGTAGCACCTTCCCTGGTGAGATCTGACCACAAATCAGTCTCATTCAAGTTAACTATTGCACCTGCTCCCCCCCAGCAGCAATTAAACTAGAAAACTTCGTCAAAGCAGATTATAACTTCTTACGGGATGGTATAAATAGCTTCAGTGCACTCCCCATCCCTGATGGAATTGGCACCTGTGCTTTACTGGAAATGCTGCATATCCACAAGTCAAATGGTACATGGGCAACTCACTCTAAAGACCTTAACCTGGTATGTGACATTAATAGAACCTGCTGGAGAGAGAGATTAGTCTCCCAGAGGTTACCACATCTTTGGAACAGACTCCCACTTCATGTCAAACAGAGCACCTCATTGGCCCTTGTCAAATGCAAACTGGATGAACGGATGCGCAACTGTAAAGTCACCCCTGGGGTTCCACCTGTATTCCTCTTGGACACAGACATTAGGTGCTTATTGTGGAAATAAGGGTAGAATTTGGTTAGGCTTGTAAGGGTCATGGGGCCATTAGCCTAGTTACTTCCTATGATCAGAATTAATTTAAACAATAAGCCATTATAATACAATCACAACTGCCAGAGGACATCTGCAGTATGCAATACGAGCTTTCCAGGATTCTTGTAATTTGGGTAGCAACTTTCTACTGAACAGAATTATTCAGTGAGATTTATTTATGTTGTTAACCATGACATTATCTCGAGTCATTAAAAACCCTTTCCATTACTGTCTCAGGGACAGAAACACCAGTAAAAAGTTAATGAGAGAATTAATTTAATATACGGAAGGACCAAATTACATCAAAATGAATGGAATTTGTGGGAAGAATACACAAAAAGTTAAGTTCAGGAGGAGGAGTAAGGTTTAAGGGATGACAGCAAATGAACAATTTACGTAATGTTAAAGTAAATGACAGTTGTAAAGAAAGACAAGATGCAATGTACAATGCCATGTAAATGAAAAAACAATATGGTTTTCTTTCTTTTCTATTAATTTGTGTGTCTATTTTTAAGTGATAATTTAATAAAGGTGTTTAAATGTAAAGTACTTATGTTAAGGATAATAGTAATAGTAAACTGACTGATGTAGCCTGCTTTAGCACAAGGGCATGGTCATCACTGCCATCCAAACATTGTGGAAAAAAATGTGCATGGTGATCACATATCACTACCTACAGTTGATGAACTCTTCCTAAATTAACAGCTACCAAGAACATGGGTTTGCATGAAAAATACTTAAATGTTTACTGTATCTGCAAGCTTAAACAGGAGTAAAATCCCTCAAGTATAATGTTGAAGATCTATAACGCAAACCTTTTCTAGAGGCCTTAAATGCAAACCCCCTTTAACGAAAGGCATAAATGAAGAATTTGCTGCCAACCCTGAAAAAGCAGGAATGCACGCTGATAATGCAGAAACTTAACTTTTGACTGAAAAGCAGATTAAATTAGCTTCAGAAAGATGGCATACACAGTATTAACAGTTTTGGAAACAATTTAAAAGACTGAGCCCCATAAGATAACGTCCGAATTACAAGCGTCTTCTACTTTTGAATGTACAACTTTTGTTTATTTGGTCTTTTAGGCCTTAGCAAACATTTAAGTAGCTTTTTGGAATCAGTTGAGAGGTTTCAGACTAGAATGCAGACCTTTACTTGCTGCTGAGTTAGCAATGCTGCTTTAAGAGGAAGATGAAAAGGTAGCTAGCTGTAAGATGACTTGTACAAGAGAAAAAATAGTTAGCAACTCACCCCAATGGTAGATGTTTAAGTAGGAGGATCACACCACTGCTGCAGTAAGATTTCTTATATATGAAATTACTTCAGGTGGACAATCGCTCTTCTAATTCTTCTAATCTTACTTCTAAAGATTTTGCCAATATCCCCAGAGTAGAAATGGACTCTAATTCCTAAGCTCAGGATGCTGGCCTGGACTGCTAAAAGGTGGCAAAGCTCATGCCTTTTTTCAGTTCTTTTGTTGTAAAAGGAATAGTGTGCGTGCCATGGTTATGGATACATACTGATGCTGGACCCCAGACTGCAAAATTTCGAAGGACTCATGCCTAGAAATTTGCAACTATGGTACTTAGGGTGGTAGCAGGACCATTAATAATAGAGGAAGCAATAGTTAATGTTCAGTCTTGACCACTCTCTCACCCACATTTTTTTCTTTTTTTTAAAAAAATAGAATTATACAATTATACTGGTGAGGATAAGCATCACCTTTCTCCCAACTCCCAGGCACTTACAGAACTGAAAACGAAGATCAATTCACAGCAAAAGGAAACATGTACTCCAGCAGTGATCTTCTATAATTATCACAATTGCATAAGCCTACTTACCCTTATGAAGAGTACTAAAGCAGTTCTGTGCCCCAGTGGCGTAGTGGCTCTCGTAACATACCTTGCAAAAATACAGTGGCAAACCCCATCCTGGACTGCAGATCTCATTTACAACAGAAAAAAATGTATAATGTGGTCTAAAGTGTTTACCTCCAAGATCCTCAATACCAATACATTTCTGAAGAAATATACAATGTTCTTATACAGGACTCATAGCTTTTTTTTTTTTATTATTTTTAACTACTTTCACAATGGAAAGAGATGCAGCTGGATATCCAACCAGACAGGACTTAGTTACTGGCCTGTCTTCTTTGCTTGGCATGAAGTATACAATATACTGATATGAAATCCTGTCAGTACCTGATCAGTCTATGCACATTTCAGCAACTAGAATTATCCTCTTCCCCCTTATTCTGTGCATCTGGACTGAAAAAGACAGAACAGTTTGGCAGAATACTAGTGCTCACAGACATCTTTAGGCATGAAAGATGGACAGGCTATATGGTTCATTCAGTCCCTAGCATAGTATGCTCATGTTTCCCTGTACCTGAAGACCTATAACTCAGATTCAAGCTGACGTGACAAGTTACCAAGAATTAGGTTTTAGAAGCCAAAAACTTGACTGTCACTAAGTTTGGATCACAAGAGATAAGGGTTAATTTTCAATCAAGAAATTAAGACCTCATACAGCTGGCAATGGTTTCCTGGAAAGCTTGGGGTGCAACACTACACTAAAGTACACAGAAAGGCAATGGTGGAATCAAGAGAAGGAACACAGTGATATCCTAAAGGTGCATCATGACAGAGGCATAAGAAAGTCCTCTCTGGAAATTTTGCAGCAAATACTGCAAAATCAGAAGTTCTGAAGTCACTAATTGTGACAACTTTGGAAGTGCACTAGGAGAATCTTTTCAACTTGGAGATACAACATCTCCTGGTGCAGTGTGTCTTGGTCTGTCTCTTAAGGGTATCAGGCTGAGATCATCAGTGCTGCCGAAGTGAGGATGACAAAACTGAACTGTACCATGGACACCCTTACTAAGTCAGAAATATGCACGTGGGACAACGACTCCTGGGATAACCATGAAAGACATGGCTACAAAGTGACTACCAAAATGGGCCTGACTCCTCCTTTCCCTACTTTCTATAGAACCCAGGATATTAGTGAAAATTCGGAAAAGCATAAAGGAGGTACACTGTTCATGGGATGGCAAAAACATTAATAATCTGTACTTTATTTATGGGACTGTTTCTTTATCCAGTGATACGGCAAGTTGATACCTAGTTTCTACCCCTTTCAATGAGGGGCTTGAGGGCCTGACCCAACGTGTATTTGGAAATGCTTATCCATTTGCCCCGGTTACATTAAAGAAGGTCAAGGTGCTACACTTCCTTGCATACAAAGGAATTCTACTCCATAAATCTGGTATATACATCTTGGCAGGAGGTCCAATTTATGTTTCAGTGGATGTTAAGATCTTGAGTGGATACTGAGGGTGCTGGATATTTTGATTGCAACGTAATTAAGATGGTTGCACAAAAAAAAATAAAGAGAATGCCATTAAAGAGTACATCATCTTATTTAGGCTTCTAGCATTCCACAATACTACCTTTACTTAGTTTTGATTTTGAGTAGCTATGAAGATAATTTGAGGAGTGTGACCTTGCCTATAAAAGCATTATGGGGAGGAAAACTTTCTGGCAAATCCACAGAAGAAGCCTCAGGGAGATAAAGGCAGGCCATTCCTAGCAAAACGAGGGTTATCAACCATCTCCTCCCAGGCTGACTATATACAAATGTCTGCCTCTCTGCCTGCCTACAAACATACATATGTATGTATATATATACTGAATCTCCTTAAAATGACACCAATAGCTAAGCCAATAACTTAAGTCAGTTCTTTTTTGTTCATACTGTGGCATAATTCTTGGTGATGGTATGATACTGCACAATACTAGTTTCACACCGATTTCAGATGCATATTCTGAGAGCTCTATAGTGTTGCTGCTCATATGATCCAGGATTCACAATTCATTCACTCCCAAACACACATGTGCTCTTAGGGTGAAGGAACTTGGGGGCCCTACATGTACTGCAAATTTTGGCACCTGAGAGGCAGCTAACAGTCGCTCTTTTCTTTGTTCAGGCTACTGGTGGGTGTATCTGTGTGTTTGATTATGGAGTTACCTATGATTAAGGAGTTACTAGACATACTATCGAGGCCATTCTACCTTAAGTGCTAAGGCTTGTCAGCTGAATTACTCCTTTTTTGTAGTTGTGCTATATGTGGAGTGTCTGTGCAACGGGTTCCCTGCACACCAAGCCTTCATCTAGGAGCCCTTTGTAGTATAGGTAGGGACTTTAAGTACCCTACCATGACTTGTTTGTCTATGGCAAGGTGGGCATGGCTGTGTGAATTTGATGTCAGAAATGACATCATGTTGGCTATAGTCTACAGTCTTTGAAGAGAAAGTGGCCTCCAAGGTTTGCAGTTACATGCACCTCTCACATATGGAATAGTCTACAGGAATAACCAAACAGTGGTCAGTGAGCATAGGGTAATTCTTGCAATGTCCTTAGTGTTCCTATTGTATCAGGCTGGCAACAGATGGAAAGGTAAACTGTGACCGCATATTAAGTGCCTAATGAAATGAAGGGTACTGAGGAGTGCTAATGAAGTGGATTTGCAGTCTATATACTAGAATACTAGGATAAGCATGGTAAAACAGGGTTAAACCCTCTATGTAGTACACTGTTAACTAAGCAAGGAATAAGAGAAGAAAGACAACTTGAGCTTTGGAAGTCTAAGGGAAGAACTTCTCAGTTTAATCTACTAGTACTCACTAGTGTAAGCAGATCAGGAAGAGACTGGGAGGAGTTTCCAAAGAACTTATAAGGGCAGTCAACTCAAGTGCAGCATTGGGTGGCAGGGTAGGCAATCGGTACATTGGATCTACGGAATACAGTGGAAGAGTACAGGTATTTAAAAGCTTATACAAATGATACTTTTGTGCTTAATGGCAATAGCAATGAAAAAGGAGAATAAGAGTTTGGTAGTCAAATTAACGTAAGGAGTGGACAAAGTACAGTTGTGCACACTTAACATAAATGTAGATGTTCGAGTGTACTCACTCTGTTGCAGTCATCACATCTGGAATATCTGGCTGCAGGTAGCCCTTAGCCAGCCTGAATACCAGAGTCTTTGGATTTCTGTGTCAGATGCTGTCGCTTCTTCAATGATCAGGTCATCAGGGGTATAAAACATGCAGCAGATGCCATTACATCAGTTTTTCTTGCCCCAGATGTCAGGTGCCCCCACAATAGGAAGCAATTATATGGTATGGAACATCTATTTATTATTTATTTATCTATCCCATCCCCAGCAAAAAGCAAATACACATGATGTAATATATGCGAAACAAGAAGGAAAAGTAACAGTCAAGAGGAGTCAGGGGGCTGAAAGAAGAGTAACCAGGACTGCAACAGTGAATACACTCTAACATCTAGATTTATGGCAAGTATACACAACTGCACTACTTTCTTCGTGTTTCACTGTTGCAGTCATCACATTTGGGTTGATTCCCAAAGCTAAGGAAGAGTGGAGGAAGAACAGAGCATTAGGGCCAGCAATCAGGCCCTGTAAGACTGCTGTGGCAAATCTAGCTCTGGATTTAGAAAAGACAGGCAGGTGGTAATGCTTGGTGAAAGTATGTACAGAGCTCCAGGTAGCATTTTCCAGGATGCCCCTGGTAGGGACTCCTCTGAGAAATGCAGTAGAGGTAGATGCAGCCCTGGTAGAATGTGATCTAATTCCTTGTGGGGTAGGTTTTCCATGGTGCTCGCAGCAGAAATGAATGCAATGGGCTATCCATTTGGAAAAGGTTTGCTTTGAAATGGCCTTCCCCTCTGCCAGTGTAGCAAAGCTAACTAGCAGTTGGTCAGATTTTCTGAGAGGCTTAGTGCTGTCCAAATAGAATCCAAGCTGTCTGTCCACGGCCAGAGAATGCAGTATCCTTTCCCCTTTACTTTGAGGATTAGAGAAAAAAGTAGGCAAATGAATGGACTGGGTTAGAGCCACACTAGACACCACCTTGGGCATAAAGGATGGATTAGTCCTGAGGGAAAACCCTGTCCACATGGAAGATAATAAAGGGTTTCACTGCCATGAGGGCCTGCAGTTTATACACTCTTCTTGCTGGAGTGATGACTAGAAGTAAGGCTGTTTTCCAAGAAAGGAATTCAACTCTGCTGTAGCAGCTGGTTCAAAGGGGAGGGGTTTCCAATACAAAGTTAAGGTCCTAGACTGGAGTGGGAGCTTCCTGGGGGAGGTCTTAAATTTTTGGCCCCTCTAAGGAATTGTTTCAGCAGGGGATGAGAGAAGAGGGGTGGCTCTGTATTATAATCTGCTGAAATGGCAGAGGCATGAATCTTAATTGAAGACAAAGATAGACCCTTGTGGAGCATGTCTGTTAAATAATCTAGAATATGTGGTAAGATGGGCACCATTGAGCCCATGCCCTGAGCCTGGCTCCAGGAACAGTATCTTTTCCACTTTTCTGAATAAGATTTTCCTAGTACTAGGCCTTCTTGCCTCAAGAATGACATCCAGCACCTGCTTACTAAGGGTTGCTAGAGGGGAGCTCAGGGAATTAGCCAGGCTGCAAGGTTCAGGGTTTGAAGCTTAGGGTGCAGAATCTGGCCTGCCTGCTGGGACAGCAGGGAAGGGGTCTGATGCAGGTGCCATGGTTGTAGCACTGTCAGACTGTGCAAAAGGGGGCACCAGTGCTGGCGTGGCCAGTCTGATGCAATCAGTATTGTCCTTGGCTTGTCCTGTTTGATCTTTAGTAGAACCTTCGAGAGTAGAGGCAGAGGGGGAAAGACAAACAGAGAGGCTTTCCCACAAATGACAGGGCATCCACTTTCCAAGCTTGACTGTGGGGAGTTCTGGTGCAGAATTTGTTCAAATGGTAGTTCTGAGGGGAGATAAACAGGTGTACCTCTGGTGTTTCCCTTTTGTTCAAGAGCTTGAATATTTTGGGTTCCAGTTTTCATTCGCGTGGGTCCATGAGATTTCTGCTCATGTTATCTGCCAGTGAATTTTGTTTGCCTGGCAGGAATTGAGCTTGTAGGTTCATTTGGTAGCTCAAGGCTGTGTTCCACAGAGCCATGGCTAGTCTGCAATGTGGGTAGGAATGCCTCCCCCCCCCCCCCCCTGCTTATGTACCACATAACTGTGGTGTTGTCTGTCTTTACCAATAGTTGTCCTGAAAGAATAAGGTCTTTGAAGGCTGTCAGAACATTCTGTACAGCCAACATTTCTTTGTGATTGATATGCAGGTGCATCTGGTTTGGGTTCCACTTGCCCTGAATGCATTTGCCCTGCCATGTGAGCCTTCCATGCATAGTCTGATACGTCTGTTAGGGTTTGGGCGGCAGGGGGTAAAATGAAAGGGAGTCCCTTGCTATGGTACCAGGCCTCTGTCCACCAAAGGGACTCTGCCATTAGACAAGGAATGATTGGAATCATTGTTTCCAGGTCCTGAGAATGTTGACACCATAGACTTTTTAGATACCACTGAAGTTTCCTCTTATGTAGTCTTGCATATTGAATTATACAGAATGCAAGATGTCATGAACTCCAGGGCTTGCAGGATTTTCCTTGCAGACAGCTGGGTTTTTGTGGCTAATTGAAGTAGGTTGTCAAACTTGTTTCTCTGGAGTGAGGAATGCCATCTTGGAACTTGTGTTCAAGCTTGCTCCCAGGAATACAATCTGTTGGCAGGGTAATAGGTGTCATTTTTTTCGTTGATGGTGTACCCCAGTGAGGTTAGGTTAGAAGTCTCTTTACAAATGCCAGCTGTTGTAATAAGTCCCGACTCTGCCTGAATCAGGCAATCATCCAAGTATGGGTAAATCTGAATATTTGTCTGCCGGCGAAACGCAATAGCTAGAGCTAGGCACTTTGTGAATACCCTAGACGCAGTAGATAAGCCAAAGGGAAGTGCAGAGAACTGATAGTGCATGTAGCCTGCCCTGAAATGTAGGTATTTTCTGCAGGATTCCCTTATTGTGATGTGCAGGTAAGCTACCTTTTAAGTCTAGGGTTGCCAGCCAGGCATCCTTGGCTAGCATAGGAAGAAGCTGTTGAAGAGTAAGCATTTTGAATTTTGGAACTGCCAGAAAAGTGTTGAGAATAGACAGGTCCAGGATAGGATGCCAGGAGTTTTCTTTTCTGGGAACCAGGAACAGTCATGAATAAAAACCTTGCCCCCTTTGTTCAGCTGGGACAGGTTGAATGGTCCTGATACTGAGGAGAGAAAGCACTTGATTTTGGGCCTCCGCCCACTGATTTGGGGAAGGTCTGGCCATCCACTTGTGGTTGACAGTGAGTGGAGGTGTAATCTGTATCCTAAGGGTAACTGTTTAAAACCCATTTGTCTTGGGTGATGAGTTCCCAGATTTTTGGATGCAGGGCAAGCTTTCCTCCTAAGGGAGCAAGTATTTGAGCAAGGCTTGGAAGAGTTAAGGATAAGTCATTGTGCCATTTTTTCATAAGGGAGTGGTTTACTACTCCCTGCTTTGGAAGTGGGAGCCCCCCACTGCTTCAATCTGTGCATAGCCTGAGACTGAAGTCTTGGTGGTCTGCTGCTCCTGGGTTTGGACTGAAGGCCTCGAAGGGACCGGAAAGGACCAGTTCTTTGAAGGCCGATGCCTACTGAATCTAGGTGGCTGTACTTGTAAGAAATTGTTAACAGTTTGCATAGATTTAGCTTTTTCCTCCATCCTTTTGAGGACTTCTGCTTTGTTGCCAAAAAGGCACTCTTGGTTTAAAGGTGCATCCAGTAATTTAGCTTTAACATGTTCTGGCAAGTTTTGTTCCTTAAGCCAAGCATGCCTATTAAGTACAGACCCAGTGACAGCAGCCCTGCAAGATGCTTCTACAGCATCAAAACCACATTGCAAAGTATGTTTACCAACTTGGTCAGCAGAATGCATTAACTCTTGTAAATCTTTGTGTTCAGCAGAGTCAGGAATCAACATAATTTTCTGTTTAAGTAGTCCCATAATATGCTTCTGATACTTTAACATATGAAACTGTCAATTTAAAGCCCTAATCGCCAAAGTAGCAGAAGTGCATACCTTCTTACCCCATCTGTCTAAAGCTCTAGAGTCCCTATCAGAGTGGTAGGGCTTTTGGCAGTAGTAATTAATGTCTTTTGGTCCTTGGGAAAATGTCACTGGATCCACAGTAGGATTCTTGAAGAATTTGAGAGAGGCAGGTACTCTGTAGTACCTGTCAGGTTTCCTGGGAGCTGGAGGCAAAGTGTCTGGTGTTAGGCTGGATTCCAAGAAAACGTATACAATCTCCAGAACAGGAGGGATAGCTAGAGGCCTGTGTTGAGGCAGGTTTAAAAATTCCCTAAGTCTCTTTTTGGACTGAGAATAGTCCTGGCTTTCCCAGCGGAAATGCTCCCTAAGGGTATGCAAGCTTTCACCGAAAGCAAAATCTTCTGGAGGAGAAGCAGAGGGAATGGAATCCTTTGCATCAGAATCCTCATAAGTAGGAAAGGGTAAATCTTGGTAGTCCGAAGGAACAGAGATATCAGATTCCTGATCAGAAGAATCAGAAAGAAAATCAGTTCTAGGTCTCTTAGAGGGGGAAGGCTGGCTTCCCCTAATTAAGGTAATAAGGTCTTCAGACATTCTAATCATTTGTTTTTGAGGCATATAGGCCTGAGAATGCGCTTTGGTCGTCTGTTTTCTAGACGTAGTGCGAGCTTTAGGCCTGAGGAATTCGGTATTCTTAACTTGAAACTAAATTGTTGGCTTAATATGAAAATTGGTAGGCCTGAATACACAGTCAGAAGTCGGTGCCTACAGAGCGGCTCCTGACTCATCCAACGAAGAGACATCCGCAGGTTCCATAGTCGAAGAATCATATTGCGGCATACCGGACAGTGAATGGGTCTCAGTAGAGGCCTGCACATCTGTAGTAGTGGGTATCAGGGGCTGCGAAAGCACCTCACTTTGTACCGGCGGACTGGCGACTAGCTTAACGGAAGCGTCGTTGGCAGTTTTGGACCAATGCGGTCTCTGTCTTTATCCTTATGTTTTTTCAGAAGATCAGTAGTCGGATGGCTTAAAGCCATTTCAGTGTACGGAGATAGAGAACGAAAGTATTTAGCTACAAAAATAGCCATATGACGAATAGTTTTGGTGTTGAACAAGGCACAAAAATGACAGCGAGGGATGTCGTGGTCTGGGTCTAAATAGGCGACGCAGTAAGAATGAAAATCTCTATGAGGTATTTGCTTTCCACAGGTAACACAATTGTTAATTTTTTCTGACATCGTTTAGAGCAAGAAAAAAGATCCCCAACTGGTACTTATCTTTTTGAAGACTTCAGGTCTGAAACTCAAAAATGAAAATTTCAGGAGTCTGCAGACCGTCACTTATGAACTGCTTCTGCTTTGGGCACTGCACGGCAAGAAAGGCTGATGTAATTGCATCGGCTGCATGTTTTATACCCCTGACGACCTGACGTCATGGAAAAAGCAACAGCATCAGATGCAGAAATCCAAAGACTCTGGTATTCAGGCTGGCTGAGGGCTACCTGCAGGCAGATAACCCAAATGTGATGACTACAACAGTGAAACACGAAGATCAACAACAAAGACACTGGCTTTAAAATCATGTCTGCATCACAGAGGAAGTGTGGGAAAGAAGATGAGCAAAACAGCTATGTGACAAGCCAGATGAAAACAGACACAAACTCGTAACAATAACTTCCTCTCACAAAGGCTATGCACTACAAAAACCTGAGTCCTAATACCTGGCTCAGACAAGCTGTGTACTTAATAGAACATTACATTTATCTGGTCCTCTCTCTAGACACTAGAAAAGTACAGTTTTGTACCTACCATAAATGTAGATATGTAAATGTAGGTATGCATCTACAGTCATCACAT
Source organism: Protopterus annectens (assembly GCF_019279795.1). Taxonomy (NCBI): domain Eukaryota; kingdom Metazoa; phylum Chordata; order Ceratodontiformes; family Protopteridae; genus Protopterus; species Protopterus annectens. The sequence goes on from NC_056734.1 coordinate 366,173,979, forward strand.
ATGGGTTGTCCTGCCTCAGGCAGCCCTTCGGTCGGCCGGATTCCAAAGTCTGGGTCTGGCTTCGGCTGATGTCGCACTTTCCCCGATGTCAGAGCGTCTGGGGTATAAAAGCATCAGCCGACGCCATCTTCCTCAGTTTTTCTTGCCCCAGATGCCAGGTGCCCTCTAGGAAGGCTAAATTTGGAGGAATGCAATAAAATTCCAAACATTTGCAAAAATATATATACATGTATATACAAACAAATACACCATAATAGATTTCCCCCAGCTAGCTAATAGAGGGGTAAGCAGCCTAGGAATACCACAGAGGGGAAGGAGGGAGGGTAAACCTGACTGCAGATGCATACCTATCGGACATCTACATTTATGGTAGGTACAAAACTGTACTATGTCCTTCAAGGATGCATCTGCAGTCATCACATATGGGTAGAATACCATAGCCAATCTGGGGGTGGAGGTACTAAGTAAAGGATGGTGTAGTTAAGATACCCTGCAGGACTGCCGTAGCAAAAACTGCTCTGGATCTGGAGTATAAAGGTAAATTGTAATGCTTGGCAAATGTATGCACGGAGCTCCATGTAGCAGCTTCTAAAATGTCTTTAGTAGCCACCCCTCTTAGGAAGGCTGTGGTGGTGGCTGTGGCTCTCGTGGAATGAGGTCTAATGTTAGCTGGCACAGTTTTTCCATGAAAGGAGTAATAAAAACGAATGCAATTCCCTATCCATTTTGAAATTGTCTGTTTGGAAATTGCTTTTCCTTGTACCCCAGCAGCATATGCTACAAACAACTTGTCAGTCTTTCTGTAACTCTTAGTTCTGTCCAAGTAGTAGCGAAATTGTCTGTGTATGTCCAGGGTGTGCAGAAGTCTCTCCCCTTTATTTTGTGGTTGTGGGAAGAATGTAGGCAAGTGAATAACTTGGTTCAAAGATACCCTGGATACCACCTTTGGCATAAATGTAGGATTGGTCCTCAAAGAAACTCTGTCCTGATGAAAGATAAGAAATGGCTGCACTGCCATTAAAGCTTGTAACTCAGATACTCTTCTTGCTGAGGTTATGGCCAGAAGGAAGGCAGTTTTATAAGACAAAAAATGTAGATCTGCCGATGCTGCTGGTTCAAAGGGAGGAAGTGTTAGCTTTTCCAACACGAAATTAAGGTCCCAAGTAGGTAGAGGTGGTTTCCTTGGAGGTTTGATGTTTTTGATTCCCCTTAGAAACTGTCTTAGGAGAGGATGAGAGAAGACAGGTGGATTAACATTGTATTCTGCTGAGATTGCTGAGGCATGTATCTTAATGGAAGAGTAAGACAGGCCATTGTGGAACAATTCTGCCAAATATTCCAGTATATGTGCCATGTTCATCACTGTCACATCTAGGCCCTTTGTTGTGTTCCAGGTGTGAAATCTTTTCCATTTTGCTGAATATGCCTTCCTTGTGGAAGGCATGAGCTTCCATAATAATATCCTTCACTCTCTGGGATAGGTTATCCTGAGGAGTAGTCATGGTATTCTCCAGGCAGTTAGCTGCAAGGATTTCAGGTTGGAGTGCAGAGTCCTGAAATTGTGCTGCGTCAGTAGAAGTGGCCATAGGGGGAGAGGCCATGGTTTCGTCTGTGACATGCTCTTTAACAGTGGGTACCAGTGCTGTCTTGGCCAGTTTGGAGCTATCAGAATCACTCTGGGCTGCTCTGTCCTGATCTTCAGTAGGACCGTGGTCATTAATGGGAGAGGTGGGAAAGCATACACTGTTAGAGCTTTCCAGCTGAAAGAGAGAGCGTCCACTTTCCATGCTTGTGGGTGGTATGTCCTTGAGCAGAATTTCCTCAGTTGATGATTGTGGGGGGAAGCGAACAGATCTATTTCCGGGCTTCCCCATGATTGTGTGATGAGTAAGAAGATGTCTGGGTGCAGCATCCATTCGTGTGCATCCATGGTAGTTCTGCTTAAGCTGTCTGCCAGTATATTGTCTTTCCCTGGCACGAACTGGGACTGTAGCTGTATGTTGCGTTTCAAAGCAAGTTCCCATAGATTCATTGTCAGTCTGCAAAGAGGGTAGGAATGGGTGCCTCCTTGCTTGTTTATGTACCACATAACTGTGGTGTTGTCTGTCCTTATGAGCAGGTGGCCTTGCTGAAGGAAAGGTTTGAAGGCCTCGATTGCGTGCATCACTGCCAGCATTTCCTTTTGGTTTATGTGCATGCGCAGCTCTCTTTGTGACCATAGCCCTTGGATACATCTGCCCTCCATGTGTGCTCCCCAACCTTGGTCTGAAGCGTCCGTGGTGATGATTTGGTTGGCTCTTGGCTTGCTGAAGGGCAAACCGCTGTTCGACTGGCAGGCTTGAGCCCACCACAGAAATTCCTTTTGTAGGCAAGGAATGAGTGGGATCAGAGTTTCTAAGCTGTGACTGTGCTGTGTCCATAAACTTCTTAGGTACCATTGTAATTTTCTCATATGCAGTCTTGCTTGCGGAATCAGAAGAATGCAAGATGCCATGTAACCCAGGGCCTGCAGGATTTTTCTTGCAGTCAGCTGAGTTTGTCTCGTCAGATTCTTGAAGTAATCTGGTAGTTTTTGTTTTTCTTCTGTGAGAAAGGCCATTTGGGTGGTTGTGTCTAGATCCACACCCAGAAAGGTTATTCTTTGGGATGGAACCAGTCTTGATTTGTGGATGTTGACTGTATATCCCAAGGCCTGTAGCAGGTGGATGGCATAGCCCAAGACCTTTAACAAAGTTTGCTTGCTGTCCGCTTGTATAAGGCAGTCGTCCAGATATGGGTAGATTTGAATCCCCTGAAGTCTGCAGTGTGCAATTACTGATGCCAGGAATTTCGTGAATACTCTGGGCACAGTAGATAAGCCAAAGGGTAATGCTGAGAATTGATAATGCTCTGACCCTGCAAGAAATCTGAGGTGTCTTCTGCAGCTTTGTCGAATAGGGACATGCAGGTATGCCTCCTTGAGGTCTAGAGTCACCAGCCAAGACCCCTTGCCCAGCATGGGAAGGAGTTGCTGTAGAGTCAGCATTTTGAATTTTGGCACAATGAGGTAAGTATTCAGTGCGGACAAGTCGAGAATAGGCCTCCATTGATTTTCTTTTCTTGGAACAAGGAATAATCTGGAGTAAAATCCTTGGCCTTGTTCTGAAAGAGGTACCTTTTCTATGGCTTTCATTTGCATTAAGTTGGTAATTTGCTTCAAAGCCTCTGCCCTCTGATTTGGTGGCAGGTCTGGCATGCCTCTCCTTTTTGGCAATGAGTGGAAATGGAACCTGTTAACCTTTGTCTATTTGCAGTGCCCATGTGTCCCTTGTAATGCTGTGCCAATTTTTTGAGAATAAAGAAAGCTTTCCGCCCAAAGGTGCTTCTAATTGAGCCCTGGTCGGCGGAGTCAAAATAAAGTCATTGAGTCTGTCCTGGTGTAGCAGTTGTAGTTCCTGCACTACCTCTCTGGTTGGGAGGCTGCCACTGACGGCCTCTGTAGGAGCCTCTAGCTTGCCCTCTACCTCTGGCACGCCTATTCCTGCCTCTCTGAGATCTGAGTCCAGAAAGGACCAATTCTTAGTAGGCCAATTTCTGCTGAATCTCGGTGGTTGGACTTGCAGAAAGTCTTTAACTGTTTGCACAGATTTTGCCTTTTCTTCAAATTTCTTTAAAACCTCTTGAGCCGTGGAACCAAATAATTTTTGCTTTTCCATAGGATCATCCAAAAGCTTAGCTTTAACATGGTCTGGCAGAGATTGTTCCTTCAGTCAGGCATGCCTACGTATAACTGCACCTGTCATAGCTGACCTACATGAAGCTTCCAATGCATCATAACCACACTGCAAGAAATGGTTACTAACCTGCTGGGAGTTATGCACCAGATCCTGAAGGGATTTGCGATCAAGGGGTTCAGAAGAGGACAGTTTCTTATGCAATTCATCTAACAAATACTCTTGGTACTGTATCATATGAAATTGACAATTTAATGCCCTCATGGAAAGAGTTGCAGAAGTATACACTTTCTTACCCCATCTCTCTAATGCTCTGGACTCCCTTTCAGAGGGTAGAGGATTTTTAGCAGTGGCAGCTGCAACTCCTTTTGGGCCCTGGGAAATAGTTTCTGGATCAGCAGAGTGGGCCTTGTACAGGTGTAGATGTGAGTCCAGGACCCTGTAGTACCTATCAGGTTTGGCAGGAGCCGGAGGGAGAGAGTCAGGGCAGTACTAGCAGAGTACACATCATCAATGACATTCAAAACAGGAGGTATAGCTAAAGGCCTATGCTGAGGTAAATGTAAAAAGGTCCTTAATCTCTTTCTGGAATCAGAGAATTCCTGACCCTGCCATTGAAAATGTTCTCTCAGAGTGTAATGTCTCTCCAAAGGAAAACTCTTCAGGAGGGGAGGCCGAGGGAATAGATTCTTCAGCATCAGAATCCTCGTAGGCCGAATAAGCCTCCTCCTGGTGGTCTGACAGAGCAGAGCCATCAGTGGACTCATCTGAGGACTGGGGGTCAGAGGGCTCAACCCTGGGCCTTTTGTCTGGAGGTGGTTGAGAGCCCCTGTCCGGATGAGGTTGGGAACCTCTAATTAAAGAAATCAGATCCTCTGCTAGGCTAAGAATCTGAGAGCCAGTAGAAGGTCTCTGAGAGGAAACCTTGGGAGGCAAAGCTTTAGTAAGTTTAGCAGCTTTAGCCCTAGAGAAAGCCTTAATGGACATGGAAGCAGGGGGTCTGGCTGCACCACGTGCAGGAGTAGACTTATCTAAAGGAATGGTGTCAGAAGGTTCCTGGACACCGGTTTCAGTAGGTAATTCAATAACAGACTCGGCCGGGGCCTCCGGGGCCGAGGTAGTCGGTTGTGTGGTTTCGGTAATAGGAAGTACCAAGGACTCTGTTTCAGCCGAGACCGAGACACTCGCGGTAGGCCTGACCGTGGTTTCAACCGAAACCGCGGTCCGCATGTGTCGGTCCTTGTCCTTCCGTTTTTTAACTAAATGCGAAGTCGGAGTCTCCGACGGCATCTTATAAGCAAAACTAGCCCCAAAAAATTCCTCTGCAAACTCCGACCGACGTCTAAGAGTTCGTCGGTTGAAGGAAGCACAGGCTGAACAGGCCGAGATGTCGTGGTCTGGGCCTAGGCAGGGGAGGCAGTAAGAGTGGAAATCCTTATGAGGTATTTGTTTCCCACAAGTTAAACAATTATTAACTTTATCTGACATCGGCTGAGGCAAGAAAGAGTCCCCAATGGGGTACTTAGCTTTTTCGAAGTCTTCGGTAGCTGAATCACAGGAGCTGGCCAACCGGCACTTGCGAACTGCTTCTGCTTCGGGCACCATGTGGCAAGAAAGACTGAGGAAGATGGCGTCAGCTGATGCTTTTATTCCCCAGACGCTCTGACGTCGGGGAAAGTGCGACATCAGCCGAAGCCAGACCCAGACTTTGGAATCCGGCCGACCGAAGGGCTGCCTGAGGCAGGACAACCCATATGTGATGACTGCAGATGCATCCTTGAAGGACATCTAGTGTACTAACCACCTTTGCGCCCTTTTTTCAATAAAGAGACTCTTACAAATTCAAGCTCATCACCTGTCCCATACATTCTTGTACCTTGTAGTCCAGATTGAGAAGTATATAGCCAACTTGTAGAATATTAAAAGAAGCATAACTGTACCATAAATATATTATTCCATTAGGAACCAAAGGGAACACGAAGCCACCAGAGTTCCGACAGATCCCTTTGGAAAGGGCAATTTGGAGAGAAAATGGTGGGTGGGTCATTCCAGTATCCAGGCGGAGACCAGATAAATTTAACATTATGCTAAGTACACTTGTATATTTATTTTGGTCCTGTATGGAAGTGGACAGAATCCCCAGAGGATCTTCGGCAGTACAAGACAATAAGCACTTTAGAACTGTGGCACCAAAGGAAGTTATAGCTCTATATAGTGCATTTAAACTGTAATACTTCGCAAATGTATGTAAGGTTGATCACGTAGCAATGGCTGCTATCCCTTAAAGTGGAAAATTTATCAGAAAAGTAGTGCAAGTGGTTTAGCTCTTGCAGAGTGCATTTTCTGGCTAGTAGTTGGGGTCTTTCACAAGAGGAGTAACAAACTGATCCAAGCAGATATCCATTTGGAGAGAGTAATTTTAGTGATGTTTTGAACCTTCTTAGAATTAGAGAAGGAAACTAACAATTGTTGATCTTTTCTTTAGTCTTTTGTATGATGAAGACTTATTTACTTTAATTTATCATTTGTTGACTGGGTTTAGTCCCACTAGACTATTAGCCTTTCTTCAGGAGAGACCTGAGGAGGTATTAATACTACTAGGGGAAATTTGGCAACAGCATTGGGGAACTTCTATTTTTTCTGACAGGTGCCATGGGATGCTTCAAATCCATTTAAGTTACCACCAACTCAAGCAGATGAAGGCCTTGGTTTAACGTGTCATCCAAAGGACGGAATACTCAGGAATGTAGCACCCCCCCCCCCCTATGTTGCACTGCACTATAAGCCTTTAATCTACCTGGTGTGGAAATAGAACCTACAACCTTTTCCAACAAAAGCAAGTTTGCTACCTGTTGCTCCACTGACACGGGCAAAATCTGAGTTAGCTATGTACATGCAGGCAACATAAAGTACAGTTTTGTACCTACCATAAATGTAGATGTTCGAAGATCCACATTGCTGCAGTCCTAACACTTGGGTAGTCCGCTGTCCCTCGGTCGGCCCGAATATCAGAGTATAAGGCTGACGTCGGTCAAGGCGCATTTGACTGACATCAGAACGTCAGGGTACAAATGCGCATGACCGACGTCATATCCTCAGTCTTTTCTTGCCCCAGATGTCAGAAGACCCTAAAAGAAAGGTCAAAACCCATAGACAACAACTAAACAACCAACCAGCCTAACACCAAAAATATGTACAATATATACAATATGCAATATGCAATATACCTCAGATGGATAACCCAACCCCCACAACCACCTCAAACTACAGAGGGGAAGGAGGGAGGGTAAATTGGACTGCAGCAATGTGGATCTTCGAACATCTACATTTATGGTAGGTACAAAACTGTACTATGTTCTTCATCTCACATTGCTGCAGTCCTAACACTTGGGTAGAATCCCAAAGCAGAGGAAAGGGAGGATGGCTAAACTATAATGAAGCAGGAGCTGCCAAAATGCCCTGCAACACAGCAGTGGCAAACCAGCCCTGGATTTAGAGTACAGTGGAAGGTGGTAATGCCTAGAGAAGGTATGCACTGAACTCCAAGTGGCTGCCTCCAAAATATCCTTAGTAGCTACCCCCCTCAAAAAAGCTGTTGAAGTGGCAGTAGCCCTAGTGGAATGAGGCCTAATCCCAGCTGGAATCTCTTTGCCATGATGGGAATAACAGAAAGCAATGCAAAATCCAATCCACTTAGAAATGGTTTGTTTTGACACGGGCTTGCCCTGAGAGCACAAAGCAAAAGAAACTAATAACTGCTGAGATTGTCTGAACCCTTTAGTTCTGTCCAAATAATATCGCAACTGCCTGTGTACATCTAAAGTGTGCAAAATCTTTTCCCCTTTAGTTTGGGGATTTGCATAAAAGTAGGCAAATGAATAGTTTGGTTTAAAGCCACACTAGAAACCACTTTAGGCATAAAGGAAGGATTAGTACGTAAAGATACCCTATCCTTATGGAAAATTAAGAAAGGCTCAACTGCCATAAGGGCCTGCAATTCAGAAACCCTTCTTGCAGAGGTAATGGCCAACAAAAAAGCAGTCTTCCATGACAAATATTTCAACTCAGCAGTAGCTGCAGGCTCAAAAGGTTGTAGAGTGAGTTTCTCCAACACAAAATTGAGATCCCAAGCAGGAGTAGGAGCCCTTCGTGGGGGTCTTATATTCTTTGCCCCTCTAAGAAATTGCTTGAACAAAGGATGAGAAAACAATGGTGGGTCACAACCGTAGCGAGCTGAAATTGCTGCAGCATGAATCTTAATAGAAGAGAAGGACAAACCTTTGTCCAATAACTCAGTAAGATATTGAAGAGCCACACTTAAATCAGGCTCAGAAACATCCAAATCCTTAGCTGCACTCCAAAATAAAAATCTCTTCCATTTATCTGCGTACACTTTCCTTGTACTAGGCCTTCTAGCTTCCAAAATCACATTCAAAACTTGTTGTGGAAGTTGAGACCCTCTATGGTTTAAAACAGAATATGCCATGCTGTTAGGTGAAGAGAGTGAAGTTTGACATTGAGCAAATGACTGTCCTCCTGGGACAACAGATGTGGAATCAAAGGCAAAGGCCATGGAGGCTTCCGTGCTAGACTTCTCAGTAATGGGTACCAGTGCTGTCAAGGCCAATCTGGAGCTATCAAAATCATCCTTGGCTTGTCCTGTCTGACCTTCAGAAGTACCTTTGGGAGGAGAGGCAGAGGTGGAAAGGCATACACATGAAGATTTTTCCAACTGAAAGAAAGAGCATCCACTTTCCAAGCTGTGGGATGAAACCGCTTTGTGCAAAACTTTGGCAGCTGGTGGTTTAGTGGAGAAGCGAACAGATCTATGTCTGGAGTTCCCCAGGACACTGTCAATTTCTGAAATACATGAAGATCCAGTTTCCACTCGTGGGGATCCATGATTTGTCTGCTTAACACATCTGCTAAGGAGTTCTGTGCTCCGGCAGAAACCTTGCCTGAAGACATAGTTGTAAACTGAGAGCAGTCTCCCACAAAATCATTGCTTGCCTGCATAGAGGATAAGAATGTGTTCCCCCTTGCTTGTTGATGTACCACATGACAGTTGTGTTGTCTGTTAGAATCAACACCTGCCCTGGAAGAAGTAAATCCTTGAAAGCTATTAATGCAAACTGGACTGCTAACATCTCCTTCATGTTGATATGTAGATGTTGTAGTCTGGCAGGCCACTTGTCTTGTATCCACTTTCCATTTAGATGAGCTCCCCAAGCTTTGTCTGAGGCATCTGTCGTTAAAATCTGACTCGCCTCTGGCCGGGTCACAGAGAGTCCCTTGTTTAGGTGACATTCCTGAGCCCACCACAAAAATTCCTTTTGAATGCAAGGTATTATTTGAATGACGGTGTCCAGATCCTGGCAGTGCTGTGTCCATACATTTTTGAGATACCATTGTAGCTTCCTCATATGCAGTTTGGCATTGGGAAGCACCAGAATACAAGATGCCATGAACCCTAAGGCTTGAAGGACTGTCCTTGCAGTCAGCCCGGACTGATGAGATAGTTGATGGAAGTAAAGGGATAGACTCTTTTGTTTGTCCGGGGTTAAAAGGCCATCTGGGATGCTGTATTCAGTCTCACACCCAGAAAGCACATGTCCTGAGAGGGTACTAGACTGGACTTTATTTCGTTCACAGAATACCCCAGGCATCTTAGCACTGCTATCACATATTCCAAATGTTGAAGAAGCTCTTCCCTTCCTTGAGCCAGAATCAGGCAGTCGTCCAAATAAGGATAGATCTGTATTCCTTTTAGCCTGAAGAAAGCTATCACTGGAGCCAGAACTTTCGTGAACACTCTGGGCGCAGTAGATAAGCCAAAGGGCAATGCAGAGAACTGATAGTGAGAAGTCCCAGCTCGAAAACGCAGATACTTCCTGCAACTTAGTCTGATAGGAACATGAAGGTAAGCCTCCTTGAGATCCAAAGTTACCATCCAATGATCTTTGCCCAGCAGAGGTAAAAGCTGCTGCAACGTCAACATTTTGAACTTGGGAATGTCCAGATAAGTGTTGAGGATAGATAAATCCAAAATTGGTCTCCACGTGTTCCCCTTCTTTGGTACTAGGAACAGGCGAGAATAAAATCCTAGGCCCCTTTCTGGCATAGGAACTGGCTGTATGGCCCCTATTTTGAGTAACAGAGAAATATGCTTGTGAGCCTCTATTCTTTGTTGAGGAGGAATGTCTGGCATGCCTTTGAAAGGAGGCAAGGTATGGAAATAAAACCTGTAACCGTGATGTATGATATCCAGTACCCATCTGTCTTGGGTGATCAAACTCCAATTTTCTTTGAAAAGTGCCAACCTTCCTCCCAAAGGTGCTGCCAGGCGAGAAGGTTCTGGCAGCTGAAAAGGTAGGTCATTGGGTCTGTTTACGAAAGGACTGACCCCTGCCCTCACCCGAAGACTGTGCAGGAGAACTCCCTGTTCTAGGCCTGAAAGAGCCCTGACCTCTGCCCCTGCCACGTCTAGATCTACCCCTAGACTGGGAATCATAAGAAGGATACGCCCACCCTTTAGTAGGCCAATTTCTACTAAACTTTGGGGGCTGAACCTGCAATAAATCTTTAACAGTCTGCATAGACTTAGCCTTGTCTTCCATTTTCTTTAAAACTGCCTCAACAGGAGAACCAAACAAGACATCAGATTGCAAAGGGGCATCCAAAATCTTAGTTTTAACATGGTCAGATAAATTTTGATCCCTCAGCCAGGCATGCCTGCGAAGAACTGACCCAGTGGCAGCCACCCTAGACGAGGCCTGTACAGCATCAAAACCACATTGCAAAGAATGCTTACCCACCTGTTCAGAAACATGCACTAAATCTTGTAACTCTCTACAATCAATACCTTCCGCCAGAGCATCAACCTTAGATTTCAACTGTGAAAGGAGATAATTTTGATATTTCAACATGTGAAACTGGCAATTCAAAGCTCTCATGGCTAGAGTGGAAGAAGTATAAACTTTCTTTCCCCATCTATCCAAGGCCCTGGCCTCTTTATCTGCCGGAACCGGATTCTTGACAACAGAAGCCTTAACACCCTTAGGCCCCTGGCTAACAGTTTCTGGGTCTGCCCTAGGACTCTTAAAAAGATACTTATGAGCTTCAGGCACCCTGTAATACCTATCTGGTTTAACAGGAGCAGGAGGCAAAGAATCAGGATTAAGAGAAGCCTCTGCAAACACATCTTCCACCACATTCAGAACAGGAGGTATAGCTAAAGGGCTATGCTGGGGTAAAAGCAAAAATTCCCTAAGCCTTTTCCTGGAATCAGAGAAATCCTGACCTTCCCATTTAAAATGCTCTCTCATGGAGTTAAGGGTCTCTGAAAAAGAAAAATCCTCAGGAGGAGAAGCAGAAGGAGTAGAATCATCCACATCAGAATCAGAATAATGAGAATACTCCTGCAAGTCTTCAGCCGAAGACTCAGACACATCCGAAGCCTGCTCATAATCCCCCAACACAGGTTCCATCCTAGGCCTCTTATCAGGAGGGGGCATAGAGCCTCTAATTAAAGTAATTAAATCTTCTGCCATTTTAAGCATGTGCTTCTTGGGCACAGAACCTGAAGAACTAGGAGGGACACCCACAGAAGCAAAACTAGACCTGCCTCTAGGAGAAGCCTTGGAAGCAGAAAGAGAGGGCCTAGACACCTTAGGAAGGGAGGGGAGTACAGTTATCTGAGAAGCCCCTACAGCCTGACCTGCCTCCTGGGAGGCCACATCCTGTAAAAACAAAGTTTCTCCCTGGGACTCCAGAGAGGCCTCCGCCGGAACCACCGGTTCCACTGACGCCTCTAAAGAACCGGCGTCCGGTTCGGACGACTCCTCTAACCTAGGTTTAACTGCCTTGTCCTTGCGCTTCTTTGAGGAAGCCGGCCGGAGCATCCGGCGGCATATTGTAATTGCACCGCTTCCCAAAGACCAACCTGGCACAATCCAACCTTCGCTTTATAGTGCGTTTATTGAACCTAGCACAAAAGCGACACCCAACAACGTCGTGCTCAGGTCCCAAACAAGGTATACACAAATTATGGTAATCCCTATGCGGTATCTGTTTCCCACAAGAAATACAGTTATTCACTTTTTCTGACATCCGGTAAACCACTGAGGCAAGAAAAACCAAAATATTCCCAACGGGGTACTTAACCAACTCTGACTTCGGTCTGAAACTCCGAATTCGAAATATTTCAGAACGCCGAACGGCACTTGCAACACTGCTTCTGCATCGGACCATGCGGCAAAAAAGACTGAGGATATGACGTCGGTCATGCGCATTTGTACCCTGACGTTCTGATGTCAGTCAAATGCGCCTTGACCGACGTCAGCCTTATACTCTGATATTCGGGCCGACCGAGGGACAGCGGACTACCCAAGTGTTAGGACTGCAGCAATGTGAGATGAAGAACATCTGGTATTCACCATTGTTAGAATAATTAGTAAAGAACAGTGGTAAGTGAACTTTTTGGTTCAAATTTTCCTTGGTGTTTACCATAGGCAAGAATGGAGGGTTGGTTTGAAGTACAAATTTGTTTTGATTGAAAACCAAGGAAAGGAATTCCCATGTCAGATTATGAAGATCTGAAACCTTTTTTTGCAGAGGTAATGGCCACCAGGAGCAGTGTCTTCTAGGTCAGAATGTTAATATCTGCCGAGTGTGTGGGTTCAAAAGGAGGTTCAGTTAACTTTTTAAGAACAAAATTTACATCCCATGTGGGATCAGGGAGTACCCAAGGGTAGCCTGGTGTAGAAAACACATTTTAAAAATACTTTGTATATTTTACGTGATGCTAAAAATGAAGAGGAAGACGAAAACCCTGGGATAAAGGATAAAACAGCTGCCAAAGTAACCTTGATGAAAGAATAGCTGGCTTCCTTGTCGAAAATGTCTGTTAAGAAAATAAGCACCCGTAAAATAGAAGCTGAAAGGGGTTCGATATTTTTCTGAGCTGACCAGAGAGAAATTTTCTTCCTTTAACCTTTGTAAATTTTCCTGCTGGAAGATTTAAGAGACAGTTATCAAGTTGATCACATCTGAGGGAATGAATGGCCCATAGTCATCACTGGAAGTGAATAAACAATGCAGTCAAATAAAGGGATTGAATGCCTGGCATTAGCCTGCTCAGAGATGAACCAACAGCTTGTGGAGCTGAGGGAGAAGAAGAGGTCTTCTCTTGAGATAAGGCAAAAGCAGGGGGGAAACATCTAGTATGGCCTAAACATGGCTTTGAGAATGACCTTGGTTTTGCACATATTGGATACATGTATTAATCTGGTTAAGAGAGGAAAGGGGGTGTGTGCAAGAGACCTGGGGGCAAGCACGTGATAATGCATCTTTTGGGAGGCCTGCCCCCTTTTGTGAGGATAATGCAAACAAAGTTGTGGTATTTAATGTTTGATGGCAAAGCAAAGACACTGGAGGTAAGGCTTCACCACCTGCATAATACCTTATGTGCCACTGCTTTGCTGAGAGACCATTTGTGTGGGAGTTGTACTTGTCCACAATCATGTTGGAAGCTCTCCGTATACGCCTTCCATTGAGAAAGTAATGTGATGTATTGGCTCATGGCTTCTCTGTAAAAGGAGTAGAATCATGTTCCACACTGCTTGTTTACATACCACATCACTGCCATATTGTTAGAGTGGATGGACACCACACTGAGAATGCCAATCTTGGAATGCCTGCAATGTTAGGAGGGTCCCTCTCATTTCAAAACACTGATGTGCAAAATGATCTCCAATGACATTCATGAGCCTTGGAGAGACTTGCCCAGATAATGCCCCACCTCACACAGGACACATCCATAGTTACCATGGCTATGGAGATCATTCGAACAAAAGTGGTTACCTACAGAAACTGTGCACACCCACAGACATCTTGGGAAATATTTTTATGTAACATGGGCTATGTTGCTTGGTACCACTCTGTCCTGATAATCCAATACATTGCTCTTATATTGAGTAATGTGCTTAGCACTGTTTTAACTGCAGCAGTCAACAGACCCATCACTGAGTACCATGGCCACAGTAGGCTGTGGGTTCCCTGAAAGGCTTATGACATCCTGTACTATGTCCTGTGGCAGTTTTTCCTTCTGACTGACTGTATCCAACTGGCAGCCTATGAAAATTAGAGGCTGTATTACACTGACGGTGATCCCCAAAGACCGATATAACTGGAGCAAGTACTGTCTTGCTGTTAAGAGTTTCTCCATAAAAAGGTGCTGCAATGAGCCAGTCATCCATGTAAGGGAAGACTCTTACCCCCAGCAGTCACATGTGCACTGCGACTGGAGCCATACATCTGGTTAACACTCGGGTGGCTGTGGCGAGTCCAACGTGATGGTCCAGAATGGATAATGACCGTCTCCCCACATGGAAGCACAGGAATCTCACAGGAATGTAGCAGTCGGCACAGAAGATTAAGTAGCTATTAACAAGCTGTTTCCTGTGGTCCAGTAGTCTAATGTTTGATTCCCTCAGCCTCCACTGCCTTGTGACACTGAGTAATTCACTTAACCAGACAGTGCTCCCTGGCTGCATCTGAAAACTGTCCATGGAGATCAGTATTCCAGCCTGGTAAACAAATACAAATTAATAAATTTCCTGGATTGTTTCACTATTTTTGTATGTAGGCACTCATCCGAGAGATCCTAACAGCACATTCAGTTTCCTACCTGCAAACAAGGGACGATGGCTACAATGAGGCCACATGAAACGTTTTTAAAAATACTGATTAAAATTACTTTGGCTGAGAAATGATCAAGGTTCCGCAACTTTTTGGGCATCAAGAAGACTCTAGAGTAAAATCCAGACCCTTTCTGGTCAGGTGGGACCTGTTGGATGGCTCTCTTCTGCAGGAGGTTTCCACTGTTTTTTGGCTGCCCTCTCCTAATGGCATGGAACTGTAAGAGGTTAGTAGGGCGAGTGTTTGGGTACTTTTGCAAAAGTTAGTGTAGCCTCTGGATATAATCTCCTGAACCCTTTGTCCTGAGGGATGCCCAAACAAGCTGGCAGATACTGGAAAAGACATTCCAGACTGCCTCCTGAGTGCAGCATTCTGGGAACCTTTCGAGGTTCATTTATATTTTTTTAAACACCCTTATTGAATTCACACTTGTGACATACCTCTCAGCTGTACAGATTTTTACAGAATGTCCAGATTTCTACCTCATATTTTTGGTCTGTTCCTCAAAGTTTGTTTCTCTGGCAAATCACTGACAAAGCATTGAGAACTGAAGAAAGAAAATAATGACAGGCATAGGAGTTTTAGATTTTATACCCTTCAGAAAATGCATGCTAATACAAAACCTGTTACTCTACCAACTTTCTATGTTTGTAAGAGCAGTATTTAAAATTGTCCTTATTTTTGGGCCTTTGTTCCCCCATTCTTCTTTGTCCAGATCTCTTGCTCTAAGAGGTTGAGAAGTATGTCTTGTGACACTGCCAAACATATTTATATAAAGTAATCAAACCATTTCAACAAGTTCACGTTTACAAACAAGAAGTTATGTACTCACCATAACGTTCGATGTATGTAGTCCATCTCGCCTCACATTCTTACCCGTGGGTTCGTAGCCGAATATCGGGCTCAGACTCGGACGATTTTACTAGCTCAAAGTCTCTCATTGGCTGGGCTAAGAGGGTATCCCATGGTGCACTGCTCCATATCCCCAGATCTAGTTTGCTGCAAAAAAACATTTGTACTCCATACACACCTCACATCCATATAAACAATAACTAATTAAAGGGACTCTGCAGGTGACAACCTCCAAATCCTCCAGGCAGGGGGAAGGTGGGAGGGTAAGTAAGAATGTGAGGCAAGAAGGACTACATACATCGAACGTTATGGTGAGTACATAACTTCTTGATGTTATGTAGTCCTAGCTCGCCTACATTCTTACCCGTGCTTACCTGTGGGACAGCGTCCCTAGCACCTACATCCTGGGTGGCTCATAGGAAAATACTCCTGAGAAATGTGGAGCCAAAGAAAGATTTGCCCCTGGAGAACATGCCCAACTTGTAATGAGAAACAAAGGTGTGAGGAGAAGCATAAGTAGCTGCAGCACATTTTTCATCCATTGACAATCTAGCTTGATAGGCTGCGGATGTAGAAACAGCCCGAGTAGAATGTGCCTTGACTGGAAAAGGCAAATTCTTACCTCCTGCCTGATAGATGAAAGAGATACAAGTGGCTATCCATCTAGACAGCATGACTTTGGATACCGGAGAACCCAATCGGTTTTCCAAAAAGGAGACAGAGTTGGTCAGATTTCCGGATATCCTTTGTCTGGTGTAGACAGAAGTGTAACTGTCTATGTACATCCAACTGGTGAAATCTTCTGCCTTGTTAGTAAAGTGGGGGAAGAACACAGGCAGCTCAATGGACTGATTAATGTTAGACACGGAAACCACTTTAGGAAGGAACGAGGGGTTTGGTCTGAGAGAGACCCTATCTTTATGGAAGATTAAATATGGGGGTTTGATGGAGAGGGCATGAATTTCTGAAACCTGCCTTGCTGAAGTGACTGCTGTTAAGAATGCTGTTTTCCATGTCAAGAATTTTAATTCACAGGTAGCTGCAGGCTCAAATGGTGGAAGCGTAAGGGCTTGAAGAACAAAATTGAGATCCCAGGGCATGACAGGTTAGGACACTGGGGGACGAAGCAACAGAGTACCTTTAAGGAATGCTTTGCATAGTCTGTGTGCCATGAGACTAGGGTCATTCGCTACGTGGAAATTCGATATCGCCACCAGCTGAACTTTGATGGTGGCTGATGCGGACCCCTGATAGAATAGCATAGACAAAAACTCCAGAACTGACTATTGGAGCTGTGTAAGGATCAATGCCTCTAGTATGTGCCCAGATAGAGAATCTTTTCCATTTGCTAGAGTAAATCTTTCTAGTGGATGACTTGAGAGGACGATAATATATGGACCACTTCCGGTGAAAAATTATGACGTCTGACTAGTGATGGAAGTGGAGTAGCCAGGCTGTCAACCGGAGTGTCCTCAGAGAGGGGTGGAACTGTCCTGACATGTGTGCCAGTAAATCTGGTAGAGGGTCCAGAATCCAAGGAGTGTCCACAATGTATGGTTGAAGAAAGGGGAACCATAACTGATGAGGCCAGTGTGGGGCAATCAGAATCATTCTGCTTCCTAAGGATTGCGCTTTCTGAATCACCCTTGAGAGGAGGGGAAACGGAGGGAAAGCATAAAGCAGACCGGAGGGCCAATCGTGAACCAGAGCGTCCCTGGGTGATTCCCCCTGTGGGGGGGATCAGCGTGAAGTAGTTGCTGCATTTCGCATTGAGAGGGCTGGCAAAAAGGTCGCAGCAAGGCTGACCCCATCTGCTGAAGATTCGCTCTGCAACCAGGCGATACAGGGACCACTTGTAAGGCACAAGTATCTCTCTGCTTAGCCTGTCCGTTATTACGTTGAACTTCCCCTGAATGTGCTTTTCCACCAGAAACCGTTGGGAAGCTATTGCCCAATGCCACACTCGCATAGCCTCTCTGCATAGAGGAGTGAAACCACCTAGACACAACTCACAAAAAGGGCGGGAATAACACACAATTTAGAAACACCAGAAAAAAAAACAGTACTAGACACACTAAGAACCTCTAACTGAAACAGTTCTTTTAGGGACACACAGAAAAACACAATCACACAAAAATTCATCTAACACCAGAGGGGAGGACTAGGTCCCTCTAACTAAAACGGGCCTAGCCCGCTGGAACAGTTAGGGATACCAAAAAGACAACTATCACACTCAGACAGCGACAGCAACAAGAAATAGCCATCAAAATAACTTTTGGGTATAAACTATCAAATTTCTCTAAGAGAAATAGCAAAAAGAAGGTACTTAGCCACAGCCAAGTGAGACCATGTCCGAGCTACACAAGCGGCAAATGAGATCTGGGGATATGGAGCAGTGCATCATGGGATACCCTCTTAGCCCAGCTAATGAGAGACTTTGAGCTAGTAAAATCGGCCGAGTTGGAGCCGATATTCGGCTCCGAACCCACGGGTAAGAATGTAGGCAAGATAGGACTACATATCATTACACATCACAACTGTATCATCTAAGCAACATTACATAATTATTCAGTTTCTGCCGTCTCTTAAACCCCATTCCTCCTCCAAAACATTTTTCAGCATGTGAGGGTCTCAGTTAACATTTTTTTCCTTAATTTACTTCTACCCTTTTCTAAAGATCCAGTCCCTGTTCTTTTATCTTTTACAACAGTCAAAACTAAGTATAGTTGGTTTAGATTCTGGATTTCCATTTTCTTTTAATTGCTTTCTTGACAGCCAGCAAAATTAAACTTAACAATGCCTTACGGTGTCTAGGCAGTTCAAATCCTGTATCTCAGCTCAAAAATCTTTTCGTTAGTTACTACACTCATTTGTTTGCCCTGTATTCATGACAGTACTCTGTAGGGAATTTTTAAAATCTTCCAATTCATTACACTCCCAAAACATATGTTCCCAATTACCTCTTTCATATACCTCCAAAACCTCCATCATACCTCCAAAATGTGCCATTTACCTGAGGAAAAATTCTCTGGAGTCTGTTTAGGGTATAAATGTATCAGTGCAAACACTTATAAGCAAATATGGCCTCCCATTGTTTATTTGTGTATTGTGCATCTAATCTCTTCCCAATCTTTTCTGACTCCTCCAGATTGATTCCTATAGTTATCGTGGAATACTTCATATGTCCTACTAATTACCCATTTTTTAAAAGCATCTTCTGTTCTAGATTCAATTAAAACACAACCAGTGCAGGTCTTTCACTTAGGATTTCCCTATCCCTTTTGTCTTTGTCAACACTCATACAGCCATCCCTGACAGGGAAAGGCAATCACTAGCCTGCAAGCCAAATATATTCTTGGTTACTTCTCATTCTATTACCTCTTCCTTCTCTACTTGTTACAAATATTTTGCCATCTTCCTCCAGTAAATTCCAACCCCCTGTAGTCTGTGCTCTGTATCCCTAATTACAGTCATCCCTGTTGGCATAATTTATTTTTCCCATTTCTGTGTTTGCTTAGTTCACTTTATACTAACTTTATGAATATAATATTCTGTATTACTGCTGTGATTCTCCTAAAGGATCTGCATCCAAAATCCCTTTCCTGATTTCTTGAATTACTTCCCTGTTTCATCATCCCCTTTTACTTTGAATTATGTTAGTGTCTGTGCTTCTACTTAAACTAATTGGTGTCCGTTATATTTATATTTATCTTCCGCATATGAAAACAACTTGCATACTTTCAGAAATCATTACCTTTTAGCTTTGAAGAAACCAGTGTTCTATCTTTTATTGCCCTATCAGCTTGCTTCCATGGAAAAGTAAGAGAAAAAAAGAAAAATGTAGTCCTCTGTCACAGCCTGAAAGACCAGCTGAAACATTTACTGCTAAAAAGGAAAACTTTTCATTATATTCTGTGTTCTCATTATTTACTTGTTTCCACTTAAAAATTGTTATTAGATTAAGCTAAGGGTCTTAATCCAGTCACCTATGCAAACGTAAGAGAAAACATATCTGCTCTACATATAGTACAGTATGTGTACTTTTACACCCCATCCCCTACCTCAACAACCGAAGATTCCTGCCTATTAACTTTAACATGCTTTTGTCTAACTTAACTCCCACCACTACACCAATACCCTCCACACCAAAAATCCTCACAAACCTCTTCAAAAATCTACCTTCCCCTGTCACATCTTCCCCTCCGGTCCTCTAGACACACCCTCACGGCTGCAAATGAAAACCCACCTACCACCAGCAAGCAACACTTCCCGCTGAAAGCTGAACTCCTCTCCCAGAACCTTCCCAAGCTCCACCACAGCGGCTCCACGTGGAACACAAATACATGCCAGTGCAATCCTCCTCCCCTGCCAGCAGCCCCTTAGTATTACAAATCTACCATTATCTTTTTTCCTCTTCTATCACTATTAAAGGCCCTCTTGCAATTAATACAACTACTCCCCTTTTTCTTTTCCCCCCAGATATTCCGCTGAAAAAAATCCTGAAATCCTTTATCAAATTTGCATGCTCAGTTCTTTCCAAATGTCTCCTACAGCATAGCTATTAGCACTCTGCATTTTAATATAGTTCACCAATTTCTTTTTGTATGCATCTGTGAGATCATTCAAATTTAAAAATAACAGAAATTACCTTCATCCTCTCAAATTACTGTTCCCATCTGTTACGTGTAACAGCTTTCTTTTAATGTTAAATTCAGCCTTTGTGTCACATGCATACCCTAATATTTGGCAGGTGGATCTTTCAATTGTTGCTTGTCGTATCCATTTGAACATGTCACATCTTATAAAACTTGTTTTAGTGAAAACCCTCAAACAAAAAAAAACACCCCAGAACACCCCTAAACCTATTAACTTAATACCAACACACACAACTACGTACATCTTCAATACTGAAGTCTAACCCCCCCCCCATAGGAACAATTGTCCTAGATTGATAGCCACACTCAAATTTGAATTAACCTATACAGAAGATTAACCATGCAAAGTCGCATGGTACAGCATGTGCTTCTACTTCCACTAAGTGCTGTCTTTTTTTGTCTGATCTTTATTCCTCTCCCAATTTAGAAAAAAAAACACTGAATGCTTTCAGAAAACATTATGCCCTAGCCAGTGAAAGAAAGTAGTCTGTTTTTTATTGCCCTGTATCGGACCGTCTCCATAAGAACATGAGACCCAGATAGTTACTTCTCCTACAAGCACTCATTTATTTGCTGGAGGAAAACTTTTATTATATTTAGTGTTCAATGCCCTTTTTTTATTTGCTTCCCCTTAAACCACGTATTTAGGTTCATAGGTTTATACTAGACTATCTGCCCTAAGGCATTTATAAGCCTAGCCCAAAGTTTTGTGGCTTACGCCACCCCTTATGTTAAAAAATACTGTGCCCATTAGTTTGTTGTGCCTCTGTCCAGCAGTGACACAGAGATGATTCCCGGGGTAAACCTACGATCGCCCATCCACCGGTCAAGGGCCTTAATCCAGTCATTCCCCTATGCAAGAGTAAAAAAAAAGCATATAATTTTTTCTTGCATCATACTCTTGTTCAGACTTTTTCTTCTCTTTTTACATTGCAGTGCCTACATTTCTTAAAAACTGAACAAGGAGAAAGGAAGAAGGGAAAACACAGGGGCAACTGTTTACCTTAGTATCCCTATTACACTTGAAAATAACTGACAAAGCTTTACTTTACAGCATGCAGGTTATGTCATGTATTACAAAAATACTACTGTTTAAAACATTTTGTTTTACTTACAGTTAACTCTTTCCTTCCTCTTCCCCTCTCCTAAATGTTCTTCCAAACATCAATGACATGAAGTAGGGCATATGCTTTGGAGTACGCAAAAAGTTTAACAAATTCAAAGTCCAGTATTTCTAGGTTTTCTTGTTCTGTCATGTTAAATATAATAAATGTGTTGCAATCCCACATTTATTTGCCAGTTTCAAGTTGCTGGTTTTCTTCCTGTTGATATCCATCTCACAAATCCAGTCTCTGCTTCATTTTCAACATACTCCTGATTAGTAACTTGTGCTTTTTTCCATCTCTCAAGCACTCTACTTTGAAACATTGGAAAAGCTTTCATAGGGGCTTTATTACCAGAACAAACAGCAGAATCTCCCTCTGTTTGACAGCTCCCTTTTTAAGACAAACTTTTGTATTTCCTACTTAGCATGTTCTGCATCAAAAATTATTTTGACCCTCCAGGAAAGACTATTCTGAAAATAGCTGGACACAGCAGCTTGAATCTCATTGCCTGTTTCTCAACATTCCTTGATTACTGGACTAAATTTACTCTTCTCCTGGTGTACAGCGAGAAATAATTTTTCACACACACTACTGTCTCCCACTTTTAGTAATTTGTACTACTCCCACAATTTTGTCAGAACTGACTCTCTCTGTTGGTAGAACTGCATCTTTGCTATTAAAAATCTAAATTGCTTTCTCATGGCCAGGTTTTGAGTATATACACTGTGTGCCCTTGCAAATAACAGCTCCTGCTCTGGAATACCAGTTCAGGTACTTATTTGTGGTTTCATAAAATTAATGCATTCTGTTCCTTCCAGTTTCTTTGGTACTACAGAAAATCTCAGGTCTTCCCTATGTGCTCTGTCCTCTAATTCTATTTTTTTTTGAAACGCCTCTTCAGCAGTCTCATATTCAGCCAGCCTTTTCTTACTTCAACTGATTTTTGCAGTTTTATCACCTCATCTGAATATCTGTTTAAAGTTTCTTCCATTTTTCCAGCCTTTTGTTATTTGAGATTGATACACTCCTTCAGTGTTTTGTTTACTTTAATCAGCTCTGAGTACATTGGACTTATTTTTTTTCCACTAGGTTAACAGAAGTTGTGTCTTGCATTAAAGAGCTTGCACTGCTTTTTGCTGAACAGTTGCAGAGTTCTTTCCAGTCAGTGTTTCCTCTTCTCCTTTTGTCACTGATTTTTCTTCAAGTTCTCTGAACCTCTTTTATCGGCATCCAGGCCGTGCACTTACTAGCCATTTAATGAAATTTACCCAAAAAGACAAGTTCACTGGCTCTTTTTTCTGAGTTTCTGTTATCACACTGGGAGAGCTGAAATTAAGGTATTACTCAGTGTGCAGTCACCTTGGAAGTCCATACTAAGGCAGCCTTTTCTTCATTTTGACCTCTGATTTTTGCAGTTTTATCAGCTCAAATAAATATCTGCTTAAAGCTTCTTCCAGTTTTTCCATCCTTTTGCTATTTGTGCTAATATACTCCTTCAGTATTTCATTCATTTTAATCAGCTCTAAGCACATTTAACTTATTTTTTTCCACTACGTTACTGGAAGCCATGTCATGGACCAAAGCTGGAGCCTGAACTGCTTCTTGCTGAACAGCCGCAGCCTTCTTCCCAGTTAGTGTTTTCTCTTCACCTTTTCTAGTTGATTTTCTTTCATGCTTTTAGTTTCTTTGCAGGCATCCAGACAATGTACTTACTAGCCAGTAACTGAATTTTACTCAAGCTGATAACATCACTGGTGGTTGTTTCTCAGTTTCTGCTTTCACAGTGGGAAAGCTGAAGTTAAAGCTGTTGATCAGTGTGCATCCATCTTGGAAGTCCCCCTTACAGGGTTCATATTGGTGGGTACCTCGAAAGGACCCTTTGAACCCTTGCTGATGTCGACCATCTTTGCTTCTGGTGCAGCGGTTAGATGAGAAGTTCCCCCTACCACAAGTCCTTTTGGTACTTGTTGCCTATTTAGAGGACTACTGGGATTTCTTAAACTGTAAGCTTTTGGTGCCCTTTTTGGTTTCTTTTAAAGGACAGCTCCGGTGTTGAAAGCTTGACTCCAATAGTCATATTTTATCCTCTTGCTCACATTCCAACAACTTGTCTGTCACCTTCTGCCCAAATAAAGAAGTTCCAACAAAGAAAGCACTGACTAATGCTACCCTGAAATGGTATTCAAAATCTGAGGTGTAGACAGGCTTGCCTCTGCCTTAGCCCACCACCCTAGCCACACCATCCATAGCACTGTGAATCAAACATATGGCCAGCGAAGAAGCAGAGTTAAGTTACCACCTGGAATTCCAACTGTGACCTCAGATCATCCATAGCCAACTTTTTGTTTTGTTTTTGCAAGATCCCTTGAAACCTAATGATATGCTCCAGACAGCTCAATACCCGGATTTAAAAGGTGCTGGATTCATAGATGTGTTCCCTTAGAGTATCAATCATTATTGATTTTTCTGTTGGGAGAGAATGGATAGTCTGAGTGTCCTTTAGGACCTCAAGCTTGGTGGTAGCAACCACCACTATGGAATCCACAAATGGCCCTTTACTCCAATGGTGTTGACCTTTAGTGGATCTGCAGCACTAGTCTGTTTTGTAGGAAATAGATCAACCACATCTGTATCTTTCCAAACTTTGGAGCACAACATGTCTATCAACTTAGTAGAAGGTGATACCTACCCAGGTTGCTGGGAAACAGGACCTGTAGTTCTTCTGCAGAATCCCTTCCTTTGGGAAGGTTGGGTCAGTTGGCCAGGATCCCCTCTGATTCATCTTCTTTATGATCTCACCAAGAAGGTGTCTTAAGGAGGGGATTTGGGGAAGCTACCCTTCACAGAGATCTGTGCCTAAGGAAGGTATTCCAGATATCTGCATTCAAGGCTTAACAGATTTTCTGTCCTGTAGGAACACTAATGATGTGTAGCTAAAAGCTTCTGTTTTAGCAGTGTCTAGGGGCAGAATTGACATCTGTAACCACTCCTGTATGGAACGTACCTATGCTCCCTTCTGTATCAAGTCCCTCATAGGATTTGGCCATGTACCTGTCAGCACTGTCAGCATTGGTGCTGGCATTGTAGGAATGATTTCTGATACCAAAGACTGTAGACCTAAAATAGTTGTGGATTTCAACAGTCCTGCCAAACTTGGGACAGGAAATGAGAGAGATGGGGTGGAAAAAAGTTAGAGCACTGGGAAGTATGCACCGAAAACCCTAGAACCAAAATCACAGTGGGGAATTTCAGTGCTGAAGGACTGAACACAGAACAGTGACACTGTCCTGCAAAAGTCAAAAGGAACTGACTGACAGATGCCGAACCCTTTGGTCCTAGTGGTTCCCAGTGCAAAGTAGTCTACCTATGCCAAGAGTACAGGCTTTGAGGAAGGGGATTCTTTCAACACTAATTCAGTACTGCCAGCGCCAAAACAGAGACCACAGGAGGAACAAAAATAAAGGTGGAGAGTCTCTTCTAAAGTTGCTTCTGGGTAAAGAAGAGGCCAATATGACAGCATACAGTAATTGAGCCTTCACAAAGGCTGACTCCATGTTTTGTAATCAAGCTAGACAGGACTCCTCAGGTTTCTGTAGGAAATGAAAAAAGTGGTCAAACCAGGGCTGGAAGAAAGCAGTCAGGAAATCTCATGCTCCGAGAAGAAGCTTCGCATTCTTCTTCTCACAGCCAAATCAGTGGTTCCTGATGACTCCTACCTAGGAGGGGAAAATGATCTGGTGGGAGTAGCCTGAGAGGAAGGTCTGGGGTGAGAGGGAGAAACAGACATCCTCTGGACCCTGGCAGGCGATAACATTTCATTTGTAAAACAGGAATACCCAAGTCATCTGTCTTTTTTTTCTTAAGTATTCATCTTTAGTACGACAGTGAATCAAAGAACTGGACTTGAAGATCTTGTACATTAAACAGTCAGCGTCCAAGTGTCTCTCTCTCTCTCTCTCCAAGACAGACCATGCACATGTCATGGGGGTCTTGGGGGGACATGTCCACACTGGGAGCATTTCTTACAGCCAGAGGCCTTAGCATCTTTTTTCAGCTGTACAACCACAACTCTGAGCCAATCAGAAAAAAACAAAAAACAAGCCAAAAAAAAAAAAAAAAAAAAAACCAGCAACACTCAGCAAAAAATTTTCAATAAAAGTGGGTCAACACTTTCCTAGTCAAGCAGCTTAACCAAAACAGCTGACTAACATCTACCAAAAATCAGAAGGCCCCATACAGGGAATCTAAGACAGGAATTGGAAGGATATTAAAAGATGCTTTTTTCTTTCAACAAGGGATGGGGAGGGACTGAGAGGTGAAACGATTGTGGTGGGGAAAAAAAGAAGTTAAAGCTCTTGCAAGTATGATAAATTAACAGAAATAGAACATTAAGCAATAATTTGAATAGTTTTTTTTTATACAATTTTAAGCACTTATCTGCACCCAAAGAATAAAAACATGATCAAAAGGCTTGAGCAAGCTTGGAGACATCATAGTAGCAATACTGGCAACAAGATCTGAAGTAGCTTTCAAGGAACAGTGATTTATGGGACACTGGCATATTTCAAACTTGCAGGCATCTTGTTACTGAAAAAAGGATGCCAGGACAATTACTCCACTAGTTTCCAATGTCTGCACATGACCACAATAAATGAAACCGTTTTATTTAAAGAACAAAATCAAATACAGTAAAATGCTTTAAAAACAGTTTTAGCAACAGAAATATTTGAACAAAACAAGTGTTTAAAAAAAAAAAAAAAAAACCTTTCCTTTCGTAGAGGTACTCACAAGAACAAGTGCTTTTCAGACTAAAAATGTATTCATGACAGCAGTCTTATTTACAGGTTAGCTACAAAGGACAAAAGCAAACATCAGACCCTGCTATAAACAGAATAAAAAAAAACAAAGGCACAAGAAAAGCCAACCAGCAAAACAGATCTTTAATATCAACCTGAATATCACAGATGTGATGGACACAGCACAGAATGATGTAGTAGGGCACTTCAGACCAGCCTTTTGGTGGAAAGCATGCTACTAAACCTCACCATGTCAAATCTTTTTTCTAAGCAAGTTGGTGATCAAGCAGGGTACACACAGCTTGATATTTAGTCTGGTGAACTCGTTTATCTTACCAAACTGTGAGACAATGTCAAAGCCTTTTGCAAGATCAAAGTTAGTTGTATGCACTATTTTTGTTATCCACTGCTTCAGTCATCTTTTCAAAAAAGTCTACCAGGTTCTGGAAACGAGTCAAACTGCTTAGAATCAAAGTCAGCGCATGCTATCATTATTTATGAGGTCGATTAACATTCACTATTATTTTGCAAATAATGCTGATAAAGCTAACAGGTCTGTAGTTGCCAGGGTAGGTTTTGGGGCCACACTTGTTTAGGGGCACCATTGTGGCTAATCTTAAAGCTTCAAACACATATCAAGTAGAGATATTGAGAATAGAAAGGCTTGCTGGGGATCAGTTAAGCTCCTTTTATCATTTACTAGAAAGAGAGAGAAAGAAAGCAAGGTATATTATGTCCCATGAAGGAGCTGGTATTTTTCTTTAAAAGGCCATTTAGGCCGGGCGGCCATGGTGGTGCAGCAGTTAGCATGGCCGCCTCACAGCAAGAGGTTCTCCGGTTCGATCCTCAGATGGGGTGCCTCGTGTGTGGAGCCTGCATGTCCTCCCTGTGGTCGAGTGGGTTTCCTCTGGGTGCTCCGGTTTCCTCCCACATCCCAAAGACATGCTGTAGGTGGACTGGACACACTACATTGGCCTTAGGCATGAGTGCGTGCATGTGTGCACCTTCAGTGGAAGGTTGGGTGCCGGGCTGGCAACTAGACACTGTAAAACACCATTGCCAATCATGAGCAGACAGGTGATTCGCTGTGTTGACCCCTAGCTGGGAAAAGCTGAAAGAAGAAAAGGGCATTTAGGCCTTGCCCTAGGGTAAATTTAGGGGAGGTGTCAAGTGTAACTTTGTAACTGGAGTATGCAGGGTGAGAAAAGTGGGGAGTGAAACTAGAGCTGAAGTTATCTGCAAGTATACTGGCAATGTCTTTTCAGTCAGAAATAGTACCAGTACAGATTAGCGTACAACAATTCTGGGTATTTTATGGAGATGCCTAACAAAATTAAAGGCAGCTGTATGACTGTCGTTGGAAAAGACTACAATATTTTTTATTTTGCATTTTAAGATTTGCTGTTTCTTCAGAGCTCCTTAAAGACCTTTTCAAGATTACTATTAGAGGGAAGGAATTAAAGTTTCCCTTTACAGACAGAAGTGTCTTCTTTTTGTTGGGCACATTTTGATTATAACAGTGAGTCCACTATAGCAGCTAATTCTTGGATATATCATCATACTTAGTGACAGGGAAACAGATGTTACTATGTGGGAATTCAAGTGGGAACACAAGTTGTGGTGTGTGCAGTTTTGGTGACTGGGTCCCCCAAAGTGAGGACAACTTTTCATAATGTCATCAAGTATGGCACAGAGACTGGCCTTAGGAGACATCCCTGAAAACAGTGGCAGTGGTTGAGAACTTGAGTTGGATTCAAAGGGAAAATGTGACAGCTATGTGCTCCTATGTTATCAAGGATGGAAAACGTTTTGTTGTAGAGCAGGTAGTTATAGTAACTGTAAGGATGGGATTGAGTAGGTATGTACCCCTACTGAGGGAGACACAATCAGAACTACAGGACTGAAATTAATAAAGTTTAGCAAATTCTGTGCTGCTGGTGGTGTATGGTCACCATTTAATAGATGGGTACTTGAAGTCACCCAGAATGACAGTTTGGATCAGTGGTTAACGACTCAAGTTGGTCTAGACAGATGACTAGGAGTTCAAGCAATTTATTAGACTAAGTGCTTTCATTCTGCACTGAATTTCAGAACTTCATTGGAATCTAACATACGTTAAATATGTTAAATTAATAATTTTCTTAAAGTATCTAACACGTCACTTCCCTCATTCAATTTATAGGGAAAGAGACAAACCAAATCAATATGCATAAAACCAGCCTCATGTTGAAAAAAATGCCAACCTTAAAACTCCATAAAATATTCAATTATCTTGTCAACTTAAATAAAAAAACATATAAAACATTCGGTAATCAAAAACTGTGTGTAAAACCATTAGTCTTATCAAAAACAACATACACCACCAGCATGAACCTACAAATGAATCAAAGCATTGTGTTTTTACAAAAACATTTATAAACTAAACTTTGAAAGGGACAGCTCTAAAGATGAAAATTCCACTAGGGAAAAGGGAATGAGGAAATATGGGGCTTGTAAGCAGTGTAGAATTATACAGGACACTAAGAACACAATGTTGATTATTCTAAGATAATTTCAGCCCTTGGAAAATGTAACACCAAATGTGAGACATACTGCAATATGTACATCTTACCCAGCAATTTACTTGTGCAAGACTGAGAAAGCAAGGATTTACCAACATGTTTATGCATTTAAAAAGAACACTAAGACACTTTGTATGCATTCTAAGGAATGCAGCAATTAAGTTTTCTTGAAAAGGTGTTTCCTACCTAGGGGAGGCCCTTGGGAGATGAAGCTACAGCAGACAGATTTGTATTGGCAAATTCTTAATGCCACTGTTTGCCCAGGTATTAACAAAAATCAATAAGTAGTGTTTTAAGCCTTCGGGCAGGCAGAGTATGCCTCTGATACCAACATTTAATAAACAGCAATGTCTTAATTCATAACATGTAGGGGATGTAAAAACGTTTCTATAAAAGCACAGCAGTGTGATTCATGCATAGGTTCATGCTGGTGGTTGATGTGATTTTTTTATAACACTAATGGTTTAGTACATACAGTTTGTGAACACTGAAGATTTTGTATTTTTTTAAGTTAGGATATCTGAATAGTTCATGGATATTTAAGGCTGATTTTTTTTTTCAAAATAAGAGATTTGTTTTGTAGAAAATGATTTATTTTATTATGCCACATTCCCTATAAACTGAATGAGGGAAGTGACGCATTATAGATTCTGATGAAGTTCTGAAATTCCAATAAAGAATGAAAGCACTTGGTCTAATAAATTATTTGCTTTCACATGGGTCAGCATTTTATTATTTTTATTTTTCTGTGGTAAGCTGTTGGGTGTATGTTACAGGTACTTTTTAGGAAGTGTTTCCACTTTGTTTTCAAATCAATGAACACTGAGGCCAGGCATATAATGAAGCCTCAAACTGCTGGACCGGATGAAGAGAGGAGAAGTAAACTGGAAGACATTTCCCCTCGCCCTAAACCTTAGGAAGTTTGTGATGATGCTGGTGAATTTGGGATATGCAAGCTCAGATACAAAACATGCAGC
The DNA here is from genome assembly GCF_019279795.1 of Protopterus annectens. Classification (NCBI taxonomy): domain Eukaryota; kingdom Metazoa; phylum Chordata; order Ceratodontiformes; family Protopteridae; genus Protopterus; species Protopterus annectens. The sequence goes on from NC_056734.1 coordinate 366,203,337, forward strand.
AGGGTACAAATGAAGTGAGCTCTGCAATGTTAACAGTTTGATTTTTCTTCCCCGAACATTCAGGAATCTTTTTAGTATTCAAGGCCCATCTTTCTAGGGTACCAGAACAACCAGGACTAGGGCACCTTCCTTTTCTTTCCAGATCTAAGGGAACTCATTCCACCATACTGCAGTATAGTAGCTGCTTCACTATTTTTAAGTGTTAGTCTGTTTAATTATGGTGGTGGTGCTGCGGTAGCGTTGTTGCCTCACAGTTAGACGTTGCCCGTTCAATTCTCAATTAGAGCGTCTTCTGTATGGCGATATGCGTAAATGGGCATTCCTTAGTTGAAGGTTGTGTGTTAGGCCCGGCAAGCCAGCACATAAAAAAAATCTACTGCCAATCATTAGCGGACCAGAGTTCCGTTGTGGCGACCCTTAACCAGGAAAAGCCGAAAGAAACAAAGTCTGTTTAATTAGCTGCCTGATTTAAAAAGTACACAGGTGAAATCCCCAACAAAGAGGTACTAACAAAGTTTATCCTGCACCTCAGCATTATAACACTCACCCAGTGGTTGGATATCAGTCAGTAGAGATGTCCAGTAAAAGCCTAGTCTGCTGCTTAACCAAGGTGGAAAAGCATGCAGTATTTTCAGTGGGATTCCTGGGTGGAAGGGTGTTTCTCTCCCCTTACATTACATTGTTGCTTCTCTCTCATTCTCTGCTGACACTCTAAGATTGCTTTTTCTAAAAAGTTTTTTTCTTCTTGTTTGTTTGTACTGGTCCATCTTTTTTTTATCAAATGACTGACTTGCTTGGACAATTCCTGTTATATTTTGGGATGGGAGGGTGGAACACTTGCTTAAGCAAATCCATTGCTTTCCATTCTTCCTCCAGATGCATGTAAATTACCTAGAAAGAAAGTACAGTTGTGTACACTTACCATAAATGTAGATTTTAGAGTGTATTCACTGTTGCAGTCATTATATTTGGGGTAATCTGCTGGCAGGTTGCCCTCAGTCAGCCTGAATTCCAAAGTCTTGGGTCCTGCGTCGGTTGCTGTCTCCTCTTCCATAATATGTCAGGTCATCAGGGGTATAAAACATGCAGCCGACACCATTTTCTTTAGTTTTTCTTGCCCCCGATGTCAGGTGCCCCCTAAAAGGTAGCAAAAAAAAAAGTATATATATATATATATATATATATATATACACACATGCATCAATATAAACTTTACCTCTATCTACAAGCAAATACACCATATAAGTTGTTGAAGATAGAGAAGGAAAGATAAACTCCAGAATGACAGGGGGATGGGCAGGAGGGTAACCCGGACTGCAACACTGAATACACTCGAACATGTACATTTATGGTAAGTGTACACAACTGTACTATGTTCTTAGTGTTTCACTGTTGCAATCATTACATTTGGGTAGAATCCCAAAGCTATGGTTGGGAGGCTGGAGCTAAACAGCATTAGGTGCAGCTATAAGGCCCTGCAGAACTGCAGTGGCAAAGCCTGCCCTGGACTTAGAGTAGAGAGGCAAATTATAATGCTTTGTAAAGTTGTGAACAGAACTCCAAGTAGCAGCCTCTAGAATATCTTTGGTTGGTATTCCTCTGAGAAAGCTCTGGTGGAATGAGACCTAATGCCCTTGGGCACAGGTTTACCATGGTGCAAGTGGCAGAAACAGATGCAGTGGCTTATCCACTTTTAAATAGTCTGCTTTGAAATAGCCTTTCCTTCTGATCCTGCAGCATATGTCACTAGTAATTGCTCAGTTTTTCTTAGAGATTTAGTCTTGCTCGGGTAGAATCTTGGCTGTCTGCGTACGTCCAAGAAATGCAGAATTCTCTCCCCCTTGTTCTGCAGATTTGGATAAAAGGTTGACAGATGAATTGTTTGGTTAAGAGCCACAGTGGAAACCACCTTAAGCATAAATGTAGGATTTTTGTTCTCAGACACCCTGTCTGGGTAAAATACGATAAAAGGCTCTACAGCCATGAGGGCCTGTAGCTCTGAAACTCTCTTGCTGAAGTAATTGCTAGTAGCAGAGCTGTTTTCCATGATAAGAACTTTATATCAGCGGTAGCTGCTGGTTCAAATGGAGGCAGGGTGAGCTTTTCCAATACATAATTGAGGTCCCATGCAGGTAATGGTGATCTTCTAGGAGGCCTTAAATTTTTGGCTGCTCTATGATAATGCTTTAGTAAAGGATGAGAAAAGATTGGTGGCTCTGTATTATGAGCCGAAATGGCAGAGGCATGGATTTTAATTGATGAGAAAGATAGGCCTTTGACAAGCATCTCAGTTAAGTATTGTAATATCGGAGGAATATTTGGTTCTGCTGTATCAGTTCCTTGTGCTTGATTCCAAGCACAGAATCTCTTCCATTTGTCAGCATAAGATTTTCTAGTACTAGGCCTTCTGGCTTCCAAAATGACATCCATCACAGCTTTACTGAGAGGTGCTGTTTGTATAGCTACATGATCAGCCATGCTGCCAGTTTCAGTGTCTGTAGTTGATTGTGCAGGATCCGATTGTTTTGCTGGGACAGTAGTTGAGGTCTTTGAGGTAAGGTCCAAGCTGGGTAGAGAAGTTCCTTAGGACTGGGTACCAGTATTGATGGGGCCAGTCCAGGGCAATTAGTATCATCTTTGGTTTCTCTTGTCTGACTTTTAGGAGGACCTTGGGGAGAAGAGGCAGAGGAGGAAAGGCGTAAACTGGTGGGTTTTTCCAACTGAAGGATAGGGCGTCCACTTTCCATGCTGGTCTGTGATACGTCCTTGTGCAGAATCTTTTCAATTGATAATTTTGAGGAGAGGCAAACAGATCTGCGTCTGGGCTCCCCCATTTCTCTGTTATGCTGAAGACTTGTGGATTTAGTTTCCACTCGTGAGGATCCATAAGGTTTCTGCATTTGTTTTGGGGTCCATATGCCCTGAATGCATCTTCCTGCCATGTGGGCCCCCCAAGCATAATCTGACGAGTCTGTTAAGGTTTGGCTGGCAAGGGGTAGAGTGAAAGTCCATCCCATGTTTTGGTGACATGCCTTTGCCCACCACAGAAACTCCTGTTGTAAGCAGGGAATGAGAGGAATCATAGCTTCCAGACTGAGAATGTTGACTCCATAAACTTTTAGGTACCATTGAAGTTTCCTCATATGCAGTCTTGCATATGGAATCAGTAGGATGCCATGAAGCCCAGAGCCTGCAGAATTTGTCTTGCAGATAACTGGGTTTTCGTTGCCATCAGTTTGAAGTAAGTAGTCAGTTGCCTTTGCTTGTCTGGCATGAGGTAAGCCATCTGGGCAGTTGTATTCAAGCTTGCACCCAGGCATTTTATCTTTTGAGAGGGTACCAGTTGTGATTTATTTTCATTTATTGTGTACCCTAGGCATGTTAGAAGCCTTTTCACAAACGCCAGGTGTCAAAGAAGAATGTCCTTGTTCTCTGCTTGAATGAGACAGTCGTCCAAGTAAGGATATATCTGTATACTTCTGTCTGCAAAATGCAATTACTAGTGCCAGGCACTTTGTAAAGACCCTGGGCGCAGTACACAAGCCAAAGGGTAGTGCAGAGAATTGGTAATACATTAAGCCAGCCTTGAATCTGCGGTATCTTCTGCACGATTGTCTTATTGGGACATGCAGGTATGCCTCTTTTAGGTCTAATGTCACCAGCCATGCAGTCTTGCCCAACATGGGTAGAAGCTGCTGCAAAGTCAGCATTTTGAAATGTCCAGGTATGTGTTCAAAATCGATAAACCCAGTATTGGCCGCCAGGCCTTGCCCTTTCTGGGTATCAAGAACAGTCTTGAGTAAAAACCTTGTCCCTTTTCCTGTTCTGGTACTGGCTGAATGGCCCCCATATCAAAGGGGGACGTAACCTGTTTCTGTGCCTCTGCCCATTTATTTTTTTTGGCAGATCTGGCCAACCATTTTCCATTGGCAGAGTGTGGAAATGGAACTTGTATCCCTGTGATACTATGTTTAGTACCCACTTGTCCTGGGTTATTAACTGCCAATTTTGATCAAAAAGTGCTAATTTTCCCCCTATGGGCGCTGCCAAAAGATAAGTGCTTGTTGTAGGCAGAGGGAAGTCATTGGGATTGTTTTCTGTAGGGTTGCGCTTTATTTCCTCCAGATTTGGAGGCAGAAGCACCCCACTGCTTTGACCTGCATGAATCTTGTGCCTGGTATCTGGAACCCTTAGGATGTCTGGATTTGCCCCTTTGAGCTCTGTCTGACACAGGAAAGGACCCATTTTTTTAGGCCAGTGTCTACTGAATCTTGGTGGCTGCACTTGTAAGACGTCTAACAGTTTGCATAGACTTAGCTTTGTCTTCCATTTTCTTTAAAACCTCTTCTGCCTTAATACCAAACAGAATCATGCTGTAAAGGTGCATCTAGCAATTTAGCTTTAACATGATCAGGCAAAATGTGTTCCTTTAGCCAGGCATGCCTCCTAATCACAGATCCAGTAAATGTGGCCCTGCAGGAGGCCTCTAAGGAGTCAAAACCACATTGCAAAGTATGCTTTCCAACCTGTTCAGCTGCATGCAATAATTCCTACAATTCTTTATTTTCTGCACATTCAGAAATCATCATTTTCTGTTTCAGCAATCCCATAACATGTTGTTGGTACTTAAGCATATGAAATTGACAGTTTAAGGCCCTGATTGCCAAGGTTGCAGATGTATAAACCTTTTTTCCCCATCTGTCCAGTGCCCTTGAATCTCTGTCAGAAGGGGTAGGATTTTTTGCTGTTGAGGCCTTAACTCCCTTTGGACCCTGTGAAATAGTTTCAGGATCAGCAGCAGGGTTTCTAAATAAATATTTATGTGAGTCAGGGACTCTAATATCGGTCAGGCTTACTGGGAGCCAGAGGTAAGGAGTCAGGGGTCAAGCTTGACTCTGAAAACACATCATCCACAATGTCTAAAAGAGGGGGAATGGCTAAAGGCCTGTGCTGAGGGAGAAGGAAATCCCTGAGCCTCTTTTTTGATTCTGAGAAGTCTCGACTCTCCCAGTGAAAATGCTCCCTCAAAGTATGCAAGGTTTCTCCAAATGAATAATCCTCAGGAGATGCAGATGGTATAGACTCCTCTGCATCAGAATCCTCATAGGGAGGTATAGATAATTCCTGATCAGAAGAGGAATCAGAAGAAATAGAAAAGTACAGTTTTGTACCTACCATAAATGTAGATGTTCGAAGATCCACATTGCTGCAGTCCTTACACTTGAGTAGTCCGCTGTCCTCGGTCGGCCCGACTATCAAAGTATAAGGCTGACGTCGGTCAAGGCGCATTTGACTGACATCAGGACGTCAGGGTACAAATGTGCATGACCGACGTCATATCCTCAGTCTTTTCTTGCCCCAGATGTCAGAAGACCCTAGAAATAAAGGTCAAAACCAAAAGACAGCAAACCAACAACCAACCATCCTAGCACTAATAATATGTACAATATATACAATATACACCCTATTAACAACCCAACCCACACAACCGCCTCCAAGAGGGGAAGGAGGGAGGGTAAATTGGACTGCAGCAATGTGGATCTTCGAACATCTACATTTATGGTAGGTACAAAACTGTACTATGTTCTTCATCTCACATTGCTGCAGTCCTTACACTTGGGTAGAATCCCAAAGCAGAGGTAAGGGAGGATGGCTAAACTATAAGGAAGAAGGAGCTGCCAAAATGCCCTGCAAAACAGCAGTGGCAAAACCAGCCCTGGATTTAGAGTAAAGTGGAAGGTGATAATGCCTAGAGAAAGTATGCACTGAACTCCAAGTAGCTGCCTCCAAAATATCCTTAGTTGCCACCCCCCTCAAAAAAGCTGTCGAAGTGGCAGTAGCCCTAGTGGAATGAGGCCTAATCCCAGCTGGAATTTCCTTGCCATGATGGGAATAACAGAAAGCAATGCAAAACCCAATCCACTTAGAAATAGTTTGTTTTGACAAAGGCTTGCCCTGAGAACTCAAAGCAAAAGAAACAACTGCTGAGACTGCCTGAACCCCTTAGTTCTGTCCAAATAATATCGCAACTGCCTGTGTACATCTAAAGTGTGCAAAATCTTTTCCCCTTTATTTTGGGGATTTGCATAAAAAGTAGGCAAATGAATAGTTTGGTTTAAAGCCACACTAGAAACCACTTTAGGCATAAAGGAAGGATTAGTACGTAAAGATACCCTATCCTTATGGAAAATTAAGAAAGGCTCAACCGCCATAAGGGCCTGTAACTCAGAAACCCTTCTTGCAGAGGTAATAGCCAACAAAAAGCAGTCTTCCATGATAAAACTTTAACTCAGCAGTAGCTGCAGGCTCAAAAGGTTGTAGAGTGAGTTTCTCCAACACAAAATTGAGATCCCAAGCAGGCGTAGGAGCTCTTCGGGGGTCTTATATTCTTTGCCCTCTAAGAAATTGCTTGAACAAAGGATGAGAAAACAATGGTGGGTCACAATCATAGTGAGCTGAAATTGCTGCAGCATGAACCTTAATAGAAGAGAAGGACAAACCTTTGTCCAGTAACTCAGTAAGATATTGAAGAGCCACACTTAAATTAGGCTCAGAAACATCAAAATCCTTTGCTGCACTCCAAAATAAAAATCTCTTCCATTTATCTGCGTACACTTTCCTTGTACTAGGCCTTCTAGCTTCCAAAATAACATTCAAAACTTGCTGTGGAAGTGGAGGCCCACGGTTCAAAACAGAATATGCCAGGCTGTTAGGTGCAGAGAGTGAAGCTTGACATTGAGCAAATGACTGTTCTCCTGAGACAACAGGTGTGGAATCGAAGGTAAAGGCCATGGAGGCTTCCGTACCAGGCTTCTCAGTAATGGGTACCAATGCTGTCGAGGCCAATCTGGAGCTATCAAAATCATCCTTGGCTTGTCTTGTCTGGCCTTTAGTAGTACCTTTGGGAGGAGAGGCAGAGGTGGAAAGGCATACACATGAAGATTGCTCCAATTGAAAGAAAGAGCATCCACTTTCCAAGCTGTGGGATGAAACCTTTTTGTGCAAAACTTTGGCAGCTGGTGGTTTAGTGGAGATCTATGTCTGGAGTTCCCCATGACACTGTCAATGTCTGAAATACATGAGGATCCAATTTCCACTCGTGGGGATCCATAATTTGTCTGCTCAACACATCTGCTAAGGAGTTCTGTGCTCCTGGCAGAAACCTTGCCTGAAGATTTAGCTGTAAACTGAGAGCAGTCTCCCACAAAATCATTGCTTGCCTGCAGAGGGGATAAGAATGTGTTCCGCCTTGCTTGTTGATGTACCACATGACAGTTGTGTTGTCTGTTAAAATCAACACCTGCCCTGGAAGAAGTAAATCCTTGAAAGCTATTAATGCAAACTGGACTGCTAACATCTCTTTCAAGTTGATATGTAGATGCTGTAGTCTGGCAGGCCACTTGTCTTGTATCCACTTTCCATTCAGATGAGCTCCCCAAGCTATGTCTGAGGCATCTGTCGTTAGATTCTGACTCGCCTCTGGCCGGGTCACAGAGAGTCCCTTGTTTAGGTGACATTCCTGAGCCCACCACAAAAATTCCTTTTGAATGCAAGGTATTATTTGAATGACAGTGTCCAAATCCTGGCAGTGCTGTGTCCATACATTTTTGAGATACCATTGCAGCTTCCTCATATGCAGTTTGGCATTGGGAAGCACCAGAATACAAGATGCCATGAACCCCAAGGCTTGAAGGACTGTCCTTGCAGTCAGCCTGGACAGATGAGACAAGTGATGAAAGTAAAGGGAAAGATTCTTTTGTTTGTCCGGGGTCAAAAAGGCCATCTGGGATGCTGTATTCAGTCTCACACCCAGAAAGCACATGTCCTGAGAAGGTACTAGACTGGACTTTATTTCGTTCACAGAATACCCCAGGCATCTTAGCACTGCTATCACATAGTGTAGATGATGAAGAAGTTCGTCCTTTCCTTGAGCCAGAATCAGGCAATCGTCCAAGTAAGGATAAATCTGTATTCCTTTTAACCTGAGGAAAGCTATCACTGGAGCCAGAACTTTCGTGAACACTCTGGGCAGTAGATAAGCCAAAGGGCAATGCAGAGAACTGATAATGAGAATTCCCAGCTCGAAAACGCAGATACTTCCTGCAACTCAGTCTGATAGGAACATGAAGATAAGCCTCCTTGAGATCTAAAGTTACCATCCAATGATCTTTGCCCAGCAGAGGCAAAAGCTGCTGTAACGTCAACATTTTGAACTTGGGAATGTCCAGATAAGTGTTGAGGATAGATAGGTCCAAAATTGGTCTCCACGTGTTCCCTTTCTTTGGTACTAGGAACAGGCGAGAATAAAATCCTAGGCCCACCTCTGGCATAGGGACCGGCTGAATGGCCCCTATTTGGAGTAACAGAGAAATTTGCTTGTGAGCCTCTATTCTTTGTGGAGGAGGAACATCTGGCATGCCTTTGAAAGGAGGCAAGGTATGGAAATAAAACCTGTAACCGTGGTGTATGATATCCAATACCCATCTGTCTTGGGTAATTAAACTCCAATTTTCTTTGAAAAGTGCCAACCTTCCTCCCAAAGGTGCTGCCAGACGAGAAGGCTCTGGCAGCTGAAAAGGTAGGTCATTGGGTCTGTTTACGAAAGGACTGACCCCTGCCCTCACCCGAAGACTGTGCAGGAGAACTCCCTGTTCTAGGCCTGAAAGAGCCCTGAGCTCTGCTCCTACCACGTCTAGCTCTACCCCTAGACTGGGAATCATACGTCCACCCCTTAGCAGGCCAATTTCTACTAAACTTTGGAGGCTGAACCTGCAAAAAATCTTTAACAGTCTGCATAGACTTAGCCTTGTCTTCCATTTTCTTTAAAACTGACTCAACAGGAGAACCAAACAACACATCAGATTGTAAAGGAGCATCTAAAATCCTTGTTTTAACATGGTCAGATAAATTCTGATCCCTCAGCCAGGCGTGCCTGCGAATAACTGACCCAGTGGCAGCCACCCTAGACGAGGCCTGTACAGCATCAAAACCACATTGCAAAGAATGCTTACCCACCTCTTCAGAAACATGTACTAAATCTTGCAACTCTTTACAATCAATACCTTCCGCCAGAGCATCAACCTTAGACTTCAATTGTGAAAGGAGATAATTTTGGTATTTCAACATGTGAAACTGGCAATTCAAAGCCCTCATAGCTAGAGTGGAGGAAGTATAAACTTTCTTTCCCCATCTATCCAAAGCCCTGGCCTCTTTATCAGAAGGAACCGGATTCTTGACAACAGAAGCCTTAACACCTTTAGGCCCCTGACTAACAGTTTCTGGGTCCGCCCTAGGACTCTTAAAAAGATACTTATGAGCTTCAGGCACCCTGTAATACCTATCCGGTTTAACAGGAGCAGGAGGCAAAGAATCAGGATTAAGAGAAGCCTTTGAAAAAACATCTTCCACCACATCCAAAACAGGAGGTATAGCCAAAGGCCTATGCTGGGGTAAAAACAAAAATTCCCTAAGCCTTTTCCTGGAATCAGAGTAGTCCTGACCTTCCCACTTAAAATGTTCCCTCATGGAATGAAGAGTTTCTGAAAAAGAAAAATCCTCAGGAGGAGAAGCAGAAGGAGTAGAATCATCCACCTCAGAATCAGAATAAGGAGAATACTCCTGCAAGTCTTCAGCCGAAGACTCTGAAACATCCGAAGCCTGCTCAAAACTCCCTAACTCAGGCTCCACCCTAGGCCTCATCAGGAGGGGGCAAGGAACCCCTAATCAAAGTAATCAAATCTTCTGCCATTTTAAGCATATGCTTCTTGGGCACAGTTCCAGAAGGACTAGGGGTGACACCAACTGAAGCTAAACCTGGCCTGCCTCTGGGAGAAGCCTTGGAAACAGAAGGAGAGGGCCTAACCACCTTAGGAAGAGAGGGTAGTATAGTAGCCTGAGAAGCCCCTTCAGCCTGACCTGCCTCCTGAGAGGCCACATCCTGCAACAACAAAGTCTCTCCCTGGGAACCCAAAGAAACCTCCGGTGGAACCAGCGGCTCCACCGACACCTCTAAAGAACCAGTGTCCGGTACGGACGGTTCTTCTAGCCTAGGCTTAACTGCTTTGTCCTTGCGCTTCGAGAAGCGCGCGGAGCATCCGACGGCATTTTATAATTGCACCGCTTCCCGAAGACTAACCTGGCACAATCTAACCTTCTCTTTATAGTGCGCTTATTGAATCTAGCACAAGAGCGGCACCCAACAACGTCGTGCTCAGGCCCTAAACAAGGAATACACAAAGTATGATAATCTCTATGCGGTATCTGTTTCCCACAAGAAATACAATTATTCACTTTTTCTGACATCCGGTAAACCACTGAGGCAAGAAAAAACTAAAATATTCCCCAACGGGGTACTTAGCCAACTTTGAGTCGGTCTGAAACTCCGGAATCGAAAAATTTCAGAACGCCAACCGGCACTTGCAAAGCTGCTTCTGCATCGGACCATGCGGCAAAAAAGACTGAGGATATGACGTCGGTCATGCGCATTTGTACCCTGACGTCCTGATGTCAGTCAAATGCGCCTTGACCGACGTCAGCCTTATACTTTGATAGTCGGGCCGACCGAGGACAGCGGACTACCCAAGTGTAAGGACTGCAGCAATGTGAGATGAAGAACATCTTGATCTGAAGATTCATAATCAGTGTCTTGCCTAGGCCTATCTGGAGGGGTATGGGTACCCCTGACCAAGGTAATAAGGTCTTCAGCCATTTTGATCATCTGATTTTTAGGCATAGAGGCCTGTGCACATGGCTCATGCATCTTTTTTTAGTTTTAGAAGTTGCTTTTGTCTTTGGTTTTGCAGCGGTCGTCTGTTTGACATACAAATGTTGGTCTGAATACACCCTCAGAAGCCGGTGCCTGCTCAGCGGCTCCAGACCCATCTGAGGGAGATACATCGGTCGGTCCAATACCTTGAGTATCTTGTGGCATGCTGGACTCCACATGGGTGTCGGTAGAAGACTGCGACTTGAAGGTAGCAGGTATCAGGAGCTGCGAAAGTGCCTGAGTTCCGGCGCCTGGCTTAGAAGCTTCATTGTCTGTTTTGGATCTCGACTGCCTTTCTCTGTCCTTTTCTTTGCGTTTTTTATGTACTCTAGTAGTCGGATTGCTATCCGACGACATTTCTGGGTAGTTAAATCAGTTTCCAAAATACTTTTGAGCCAAAAATATACAGACTCTTAATAGTGCGTTGGTTAAATCTAGCACAAAACCGACAGCTAAGCACGTTGTGATCAGGGCCTAGGCAAGGAATACAGTATAAATGGAAATCCTTATGAGGTATTTGCTTCCCACAACTAATACAATTATTAACTTTTTCTGACATCAGTAAAAAGCAAGAAAAAAAGTTTCTCCAACGGGGTACTTAGCTTTAGTGAAGACTTCGGTTTTGAAACTCAAACTCGAATATTTCAGTAGTTGGCTGACCGGCACTTGCAAAATGCTTCTGCTTCGGGCACTGCGCGGCAAGAAAGACTGAAGAAAACGGCGTCTGCTGCATGTTTTATACCCCTGACGACCTGACGTCATGGAAGAAGAGACAGCAACTGACGCAGGACCCAATACACTTTGGAATTCAGGCTGAGGGCAACCTGCCAGCAGATTACCCAAATGTAATGACTGCAAAAGTGAAACACGAAGAACATCGGCCAAAAAGAGATATTCTTATACTGCGGTGCATTTAACCGTTGCCCCTTAAAATCCTTGGAAATGTCTGTAACCTGATCTACTAATGCCTCTGTCCCAAAGGCTACTGTCCTGCTGCAGGTATCTACTGTGCTGTAGCCACATTTATCTGTAAATTTACCCAACCCTAAAAGCTGTTTAGGTAGCTTGGTTACCTTTTCTTTCACTTCTTCACCTTGGACAATCCAGGGCCATATTGGCTCTGCGGAGATATTTTATCATATGTGGTTCACAACTTACAGCCTGAAATGCTGCAGTGGCTAAAGGGAAGACTTTGTCCTTGTATGTGTCTAGATCTTGATCTCCTTGTCATCAGAGATTGTGTTTAATCCTAGTACTAGCCTGGACTCCTTGACTGCTTGCCATAGCATCTACCACGGTGTCTACTACAAAAAAAAATGTATACCTGTACTTATATTGCTCCTGTACCCTGTATTACCTGTTTGCTTTTGGGGGGGGGGGGTGGCTGTGACTCTGGATTTAAGATGTTTAACTAAATGATCCTTAAAGGCCAGCAGGGTTTCTTCACAACCCACAAGGAAAGGAGATCTGAAAATTACAGGCTATGCTCTGTCTTGAGAACAAATGCAAATGACACAGACAAGTGGAATTATCTCCTTTTAGGCACACAGAACACCTGAGAGACTGTGTGGGCTGGCTGGAGACTAGCACTCCACCAGGCCACTAAATATTCTTCTGCATTTTTTTTTGTAATCAACTGTAGAGATGGAATACAAAGGAGCAGGGACAACTGAGTTTCTGGTGTGGGCCCTACTCCCTCAAAGTCATAACATCAAAAAAGTCTTGGTCTGTCAAGTTACTTAGCCAAGATGGACAGATCCTGACAGTGACCTAAACGACCCAGAATCAACTAGTGGCCCTGCTACTGGAGAATCCAACAGCTACATAAAATCTGAACCTACATCTACAAAACAAAAAATCCAGTTAATCCTACAAGCAAAATCTCAGGCAAAAAGTACAGTTGTGTACACTTACCATAAATATAGATGCTCACATGTATTCACTGTTGTAGTCGTCACACTTTGGTATCTGCCTGCAGGTAGGCCTCAGTCGGCCCAAATACCACAGACTTAGTATTTCTGTGTCGGTTGTTGTCACTTCAGGACTGATGTCAAGCCATCAGGGGTATAAAAACAGGCAGCTGACGCCATTACATCAGTTTTTCTTGCCCCAAATGTCAGGAGCCCCCCCAATAGGGAGCTAAGTTATGGTGGAGGAAAACACCACTTAAAAAGGTACATACCAATAGCAATACCCCTGAAAGGGGGTGAGTAAAAGGCATAGTTTGTAGAGAGGGATAGTGAGAGAGAGACAGCAACCGGGGGGTTGGAGGGAGGGAAACCAGGACTGCAACAGTGAATACACTCAAACATCTACATTTATGGTAAGTGTACACAACTGCACTATGTTCTGTGTGTTTCACTGTTGCAGTCATCACACGGGTGGATTCCCAAAGCTGAAAAAAGGGTGGAGGCAGTCAAGCTGAGTTAGGGCTGGCTAGAAAGCCCTGCAGAACTGCTGTTGCAAAGCCTGCCCTGGATTTGGAGAAGATAGGCAAACGGTAGTGCTTGTTGAAGGTGTGTACTGAACTCCAGGTAGCAGCTTCCAGGATGTCTCTGGTAGGGACTCCCCTGAGAAATGCTATACAGGTAGATGTTGCCCTAGTGGAATGTGTTCTGACCCCCTGCGGGGTTGGTTTCCCATGGTGCTTGTAGCAAAAATGGATGCAATATGCTATCCATTTAGATAGTTTGCTTAGAAATGGCCTTGCCCTTTGCCCCTGCTGCAAAGCTGACTAGTAACTGGTCTGATTTTCGATTTCAGGTAAAATCTGAGTTGTTTGTGCACGTCCAAGGAGTGCAGGATCCTTTCCCCTTTATTTTGAGGATTAGGGAAAAAGGTTGGCAAATGTATGGATTGATTGAGAGCCACACTGGGCACCACTTTAGGCATAAAGGAAGGGTTTGTCCTGAGAGAGACCCTGACAGCATGGAAAATAACGAAGGGTTCCCACAGCCATAAGTACGTGTAGTTCTGACACTCTTCTAGCTGAAGTGATGGCTAGAAGCAAAGCTGTTTTCCAAGAGAGGAATTTTAAGTTTACTGACGCTGCAGGCTCTGGGGGGGGGGGGGGGGTTTCCAGTACAAGGTTAAGGTCCCAAGCAGGAGTGGGTGCTCTCCTTGGTGGCCTTATGTTGTCTGCCCCTCTCTGGAACTGTTTGATAAGATGGTTCGATAAGAGAGGTGGCTCAGTATTGTAATGAGCTGAAATGGCTGAGGCATGTATCTTAATGGAAGAGGAGGACAGGCCTTTGTGGAGTAGATCTGCTAAGTAATCCAGGATTAAAGGCACGGAGGGCATCGTTGTTTCCTCTCCTTTAGATAGACTCCAGAAGCAGTACATTTTCAATTATCCACATATGATTTTCTTGTACTGGGTCTTCTGGCTTCAAGAATGACATCCAACACCTGCTTGCTTAGAGCTGCTGGGGTAGGATTCAAGGGATAAGCAGGCTGCAAGATTTAGAGTTTGCAGTTGTGGATGCAAAATCTGCCTCTCCTGCTGAGAGAGCAGGGTAGGGTTCTGGTGTAGGTGCCATGGTGGCACCGTTGTTAGGCTGCATAGGAGTGGGCACCACTGCTGGCATGGAACCAGCAATCAGAATTGTCCTCTGTCTGTCCTGTCGTATTTTAAGCAATACTCTTGAGAGAAGGAGCAGAGGTGGGAATGCATAAATTGAGAGATTTATCCACTGAAAGGATAGGGCATCCACTTTCCAGGCTTTGCTACAAGGGTTCCTGGTGCAGAATTTGCTGAGCTGGCAGCTGTAGGGGGAGGCAAAAAGGTCCACCTCTGGGGTCCCCCATTTCTGAGGCAGAAGATTGAAGGTGCTGGGCTCTGCCACTCATGTGGTTCTAGGAGGTTTCTGCTCAAGTCGCCTGCCAGTGAATTTTGTTTGCCTGGCAGGAACTGAGCTTGCAGATGGACTTGCATGTCCAAGGCCGTGTTCCACAGGGCCATGGCTAACCTGCAGAGTGGGTAGGAATGGGTTCCACCCTGCTTGTTGATGTACCACGTAAGTGTGGTGTTGTCGGTTTTTATTAGTTGTCCTGGAAAGAGTAGGGTTCTGAAAGCTGTCAGGGCATTCTGTACAGCTAGCATCTCACTTTGGTTGATGTGTAGATGCACTTGACTTGGGCTCCAGTGGCCCTGAATGCATTTGCCGTCCGTGTGTGCTCACCAGGCATAGTCTGATGCGTCTGTGGTTAGGGTCTGGGCGGCATGGGGTTGAGAAAAGGGCAGTCCCTTGCTGTGAGCTGCATGCTTCAGCCTACCAAAGGAACTCTGTCCTTAGACAGGGTATGATAGGAATGACTGTTTCCGGGTCCTGAGAATGCTGGCACCAAGGACTTTTTAAGTACCATTGAAGTTTCCTCATATGCAGTCTTGCATATGGAATTAGCAGGATACATGAGGCCATGAACCCCCGGGCCTGCAGTATTGCGGACAGCTGGGTTCTGGTGGCCATTTTTTTTTTTTTTTTTTTTTTTTTTTTTTTTTTAAGTAGGCTGTCAGAAAGACTTGTTTTTCTGAAGTGAGTAATGCCATCTTAGATGTTGTATTCAAGCGTGCTCCCAGGAATACAATCTTTTGACTGGGCACCAGTTTTGATTTCTTTTCGTTGATTGTGTATCCCAGGACAGTGAGGAGGTTTTTCACAAATGTCAGGTGCTGCAACAGCAATTCCTGACTGCCCACCTGAATCAGGCATTCATCCAAGTACGGGTAAATTTGCATATTTATCTGCCTGCGGAATGCAATGGCTGGAGCCAGGCATTTTGTGAATACTCTGGGGGCAGTGGATAAGCCAAAGGGAAGCGCAGAGAACTGATAATGCATAGATCCAGCCCTGAAACAGATACTTCCTGCAGGATTCCCTTTATAGGGATGTACAGCTAGGCTTCTTTTAAATCTAGGGTGACTAACCAGGCATCCTTGGCTAGCATAGGTAGAAGTTGTTGCAGGGTAAGCATTTTGAATTTTGGTACCACCAGGAAGGTGTTGAGAATTGAAAGGTCCAGGATTGGGTGCCAAGAACCCTCTTTTCAGGGTACCAGGAAAAGTCTGGAAAAGAATCCTTGACCTATCTGTTCCACTGGAACCAGATGAATAGCTCTGATGGACAGCAGGGATACGACTTGGTTTTGAGCCTCTGCCCACTGGTCTGGAGGAAGGTCTGAGAACCCTTTTGGGGTTGGCAGTGAGTGGAAGTAAAATTTGTACATCTGGGATGCAATGTTGAGGACTCATCCGTCTTTTGTGATGGACATCCATTTTTTTGCATGAAAGTCAAGTTTTCCTCCTAGGGGCACAAGTACTTGGGCAGAGGTGGGGGAGAGGGGTGGAAAAGTCATTGTGATTTTTGTCTGTAAGGAGGTGGCTTACTACTCCCTGCTTTGGGGTTGGGGACACTCTATTGCCTAGATCTCTGCATACCTTGAGACTGTAGTCAGGGTGATCTGTTTCCCCTGGGGCTGGTTTGAGATGGCCTGGAGGGGGCTGTAAAGGACCAGTGTTTGGAGGGGCAATGCCTACTGAATCTAGGAGGTTGCACTTGTAAGAAATTCTTTAACAGTCTGCATATCCGCATAGACTTAGCTTTTTCTTCCATCTTTTTAAGAACCTCTTCTGCTTTGGCGCCAAAGAAACTGTCCTTGTTCAAAGTAGCGTTTAGTTACTTTGATTTGACATGGTCTGGCAAGGTCTGCTCCTTAAGCCAAGCATGTTTTCTTAGTACATAACCAGTGACTGCTGCCCTGCAAGATGCTTCTAGGGCGTCAAAGCCACAGTGCAAAGTATGCTTGCTGACTTGGCTTGCAGAGTGCATAAGCTCCTGCAATTCTTTATTTTCTGCACAGTCTATAAAGGTTGCTGTTTTTTTGTTTAAGTTCCATAATATGTTGCTGGTACTTCAGCATGTGAAACTGACAATTCAATGCCCTAATGGCAAGAGTTGCAGAAGTACATACCTTCTTACCCCATCTGTCCAAAGCTCTGGAATCCCTGTCCGAAGGGGTGGTTGCATTGATACCTTTAGGCCCCTGGGAAATGATCTCTGGGTCAGCAGTAGGATTTTTGAAAATAAATTTGTGTGCATCAGGTACTCTGTAGTACCTGTCTGGTTTCCTAAGGGCAGGGAGTAAATTATTAGGAGTAAGGCTGGATTCCATAAAAACATCAACTTCCAGGACTGGGGGTATTGCTAAAGGCCTGTGTTGTGGCAAATCTAGAAATTCTCTGAGTCTCTTTTTGGACTGAGAATAGTCTTGGCATTCCCAGAGGAAATGCTCTCTTAAGCAAACTTTACAATAAAAGGAGGAGATTTATACAAAAAAAGGCCAAATCTCAAGTAGAAAAATCATCCCTGATCAACATTAGTAAGAAATTGAGGGCCCTCATCAAGTCAACTACAGCTAATTTTGAAAAGAAAGTTCCCAAGGATGCCAAGGATAACCCTAAGGCCTTCTATGGCTACGTCAAAAACCTAAATGTCAACGCTCAAGTCTGTTCTGAGCTAGTACAAAATGGAACAAAATACACTGACCCTTCTGACATTGCCAACATCTTGGCTGACAGGTTCAGTGCAAATTCCCCCCCCCCTCCCTCACCACCTACAGGGCCTATTACCATTCTAGGGGATTGTGCAAGTCCAATTATTACTGATACGTTGGTTAACAAGGCTCTATCTAAAGCTAAAAACGCTGTCTCCATGGGACCAGATGGTGCCCCCCAGGCTGTCATACGCGAGCTCCAAAAGGAATTAACCCCGCATCTTAATACCCTGTTCAGTCTCAGCCTCTCCACAGGATATGTGCCCATAGAATGGCGTATGGCAATGGTGGTCCCGCTACACAAGGGTGGGGCCACAACTGACCCTGGGAACTACCGACCAATAAGCCTGACCAGTCTGATCTGTAAGGCTATGGAGCAAATCATTATGGAACTCATAAATGGAGAGATTGGGAACCTCCAGTCTCTGGACCCCACACAGTTCGGCTTTGTCAAGGGCAGATCATGCCTACTGAACCTGGTGGATTTCTTTGAGACAGTTACTCAGGCTATAGATAAGGGAAAGGAGGTACACACGGCTTACCTTGACCTTGCTAAAGCATTTGACACCATTCCCCATTCAGGTATTATTGATAAGCTCACCAGCCTGGGCATAAACCCTTGCGTCACAAGATGGATCACAAACTGGCTCTGACAGATCCCATAAATTAAGAGTAGCAGGATCTATGTCCGAATCCAGACCAGTAACGAGTGGCGTGACTCAGGGCTCTGTCCTGGGGCCCCTCCTGTTTGGCATATACTTCTCAGAAGTACAGGCAAGCACGGAAGGGCTGTGGCTGACTAAGTTTGCGGACGACTGCAAACTGGGTGCTATAATAGAGTCTCCGGCTGACATGGAGATCCTCCAGAAGGGCCTAAATGAGACTGATGCATGGTGTCAAAGCCATGGTGTCAAGCTAAATGCAAAAAAATGCATAGTAATCCCCTTTGGAAAAAACACAATAACCGCAAACTACATCATAGGAGGTAATCCCCTGAAATCTGAAGAAATAAGGGCTCTAGGGACCCAAGTAGATAGTCAGCTTTCCTTTGATAACCATGTTGCCAAAGTGGTTAGAAAATACTTCTGTGTGACCCATCTGATCATGAAAGGGTTCGCATCAAGATCTAAGGATGTAATGGTGCCCCTCTACTCTTCCCTCATCAGACCCATTAACCCATTATTGAGTACAATGCACCAACTGGAATGTACCTGGCTAGACATCTCCAGCAGCTGGAGAGACCACAAAGGTACCTAACCAAGAGGATTACTGGCCTCAAACAGTTGCCCAATGCAGCACGATTGAAAAAGCTAAGACTGTTCTCTGTTGCATACCGCTTTCTCAGAGGTGATCTCTGTCTAACGTACAGAGCCATGTCCAACCCAGAATTGTTGAACATGCTCCATCTTAGCAAAACCAAACCTACTCGAGCTACACGCTCTAGGATATAAACCTCAACACAACAATGAATAGAACATGCTGGAGGGATAGATTCCCTTTGCAGAGACTTCCCTTACTATGGAACAGGGTCCCGATCTACATAAGACAGAGCCCCTCACTATCACTCTTCAAGAGGAACCTTGATGAGTGGATGGGTAACAAAGTTCACACCGGGGATCACACCAACAGCACTACTAGATAAGGGCCAAGAGTACTAGCTGTAGTACAAGGGTCTAGGGAACTACTAAAGGGGCGGTGAATACCACACAACGTGGCTGGGCTAATATATGCCTTCAGGCAGATAGCCCAGTACCAACCTATGAACCTATAAAGTATGTAAGGTTTCACTAAAAGAAAAATCCTCTGGAGGAGAGGTAAAGGGAATGTATTCCTCTGCATCTGAATCCTCAAGCAGATAAGCGCATGTCTTCATAATCAGAAACCTCAGAGTCATCGGACACCTGGTCTGTTGAAGCTGCAGGGGACTGGTCTCTTTTCCTCTTAGCAGGGGAAGGCTGACTTCCCCTAATCAACGTAAGGTTTTCTGCCATTCTAAGCATTTGTTGTTGTGGCAAGGGATTAGGTGCATGTGCTTTGGTCGTTGGTTTTCTAGGCATAGTGTGTACTCTAGGCCTAAGAAACTCTGTAGTTTTAGATAAAAAAGTCGGACTGAGTCAAACATCAGTAGTGCGAAGACTGTGCCTGCTCAGCGGCTCCGGACTCATCCAAGGTAGAAACATCCGCAGGTTCCATAGTCGAAGAGTCTCACAGCATACTGGACTCCTAACGGGTCTCAGTAGAGGCCTGCAAATCCAATGAAGTGGGCATCATATCAGGGGCTGTGAAAGCGCCTCACGGAGTACCGGCGAACTGGCAACTAGCTTAACGGAAGCATTGGCAGTTTTGGACCTGTGCGGTCTGTCTTTATCCTTACTTTTTTTTTCAGAATATCGGTAGTTGGATGGCTTACAGAAGCCATTTTGTAATACGGAGATAGACAGCTAAAGAATTTAGTGACAAAAAGAGCCCGATGATTTATGGTTCGGTCATTGAACAAGGCGCAAAATCGACAGCGAGGCACGTCGTGGTCTGGGCCTAAACAGGTGACACAGTAAGAATGAAAATGTGTGTGTGGTTTTTATTTCCATTTTCTAGCAATTGCTTTTTTGGTAGCCAGCAGCATTAAACCTAGCTAGTAAGGCCTTATTATGTACATGCAAATTGGATCCTGTACTCCAGCTAAAACGAAGCCATATGCTCCTCAGACATTTCTGACAGAGTACTCTCAAGCGAATTTTTAAAAACTGCCAACTGGCTACACTCCCAAGAAAACAAGTTACCTCTCATTTACATCACAACTCTGGCATGTTACCTACTGGAGGAAAAACTCTTGACGTCTACTTGGGGGTAAAAAAAATACCTATGCAAACACCAAGCAAAACTAACCCTTCTAGACTTTTGAGCCCATAGGAGCCATATATATGTTCTTCCATTGTTACTTTGTAAATTCCCCTTTCCAGTCTCTTCCCAAACTTTTCTAACCTCCTCAGATTACTACAGTTATCAAACAATATTTTGTTTACCCTACTAATTATCCCCTTTTTAACATCAGCTTCTGACCTAGACTCAACTAAAATCTCTACCAAAGTTGGTATTTCACCCCCTTCTTTTTTCCTAGAATCTGATATCAATCCCTGGTAGGGAAGGCAGTCTCTTACCTGGAGTCCAAACTTCTGCTTGGCTTACTCCCACTCTATTATCTTTCCCACTCCAATTACTTGGTCATAATACCTTGGCAGTTCTATTAACAATTTACTCCAGTAAATTCCAGCCCCCTCTCGCCTGTTTCCTATACCCCTACCTGCAGACCTCCCTATTGGCAAAATCTCCTTTCTCCATTCCAGTGCTGGCCAAGTTCTTAGAATACTTTCTGCAATTTATGTATGGTTATTGTTTTTTTTAAATACCTTCACTGAATTATCGCTTGTGACAGGTAAACTTGCATTTAAAGTAATCAAACCATATCAACAAGTTCACATTTACAAACAGAGGATATACAAGAAATCTATGCTATGTATAATCTAAGTAACATTACATAAATTATTCAATCCCTGCCTTTTCTTAAACCTCATTCCTCTTCCAAAATATTTTTCTCCATATACTTTTCCCACAACTTCCATTTTTCTATGTAATTTACTACTACCTTTTTCTAAAGAACCCACTTCCTGTTCTTTTATCTCTGTTAAAATATTCATGACTTCAAGTATAGCTGGCTTACATTGTGATTTCCATTTTCTAGTAACTGCTTTTTTTGGTAGCCACCAGAATTAAACTTAAGACTTAAATAAGTCTAGGCAATTCAGATTTTGAATCCTAACTAAAAAATCATTTTCTTACACTTATTTGTTAACCCAGTGTTCTTGACATACTCTGCTATGAATTTTAGAGTCTGCCAACTTATTACACTTGGAACAGATGTTCTCAGTTACCTCTTTTCTCCCCCCAGTCACACCTTCAACATTTGCAATCTAAGGAAAAAAGCTTTGGAGTCTGCATGAGTTATAAAAGTATTTATGCAAACACTCCCAGGCAAAATCCTAATTCTTATAGACTTTACTGCATATTTGAGAGCCATAAATATGTCCTCCCATTGTTTCTTTGTTAACTGCATACCCAATCTCTCTTCCCCGTCTTTTCTGACCTCTTCCGATTCCTACAGTTATATATCAAAAACTATGATGGAACTTTTATTTTACACATCCACAGTAAGCACTTTCATCCACCAAGGACTTCTTCAGACTGTATGATGTGTTGCATAAAACACAATCATTAAATACACATGACCTATAAGGTCACATGACAATTTTTTCCTTTTAAGGAAAGCAGTAAACGCCTTCCTATCATTCAAACCAGGTGGATGGCAAGCGTTCAATTTCCCTTGCCATTCATATTCCTTCCAACTCGATTCTTCTTCTGCATCAGATTTTTTATCTATATTCAAAACACAAAACTTACAATCCACTTTACACTTATTATCCTTATAATGCTTACTTAAAGCATTTTAATCATCTTGTACACTTACAGCATACTTTGTGCTCATACATTCTTTTGTTCAGTTCTCTTGTTGTTCGTCCCACATAAAATGTGGTACATGACATACAATCAAATAACAAATCTTGATTTGCACATATATCTACCTTTGATAGGCACCCATGCAGCACCCACTTTGATGTCTTTAACCTCAGTCAACAGCAAATCACAAATTGCACATTAAACATTTGTACATTCCCAGATTACTACATTTTGATACTCTGCTGCTTAACTTACTCTGAAATAAAATTTTAAAGCTTTTATCTTTTTTTCTGCACAAAAACTGTGGCATCTCCCTCCTTTTGACCCACTTCAGTACTGCACTTCAAAAATTTCCAATTGTCTTTTAAAATATTTTTTATAGTATGCGCAACACAGTCAGAAACTTGCATAGAAGTCTTTAAATCTTTTGTGTCGTTCTTTCTTGGTATTGTTGCCCCATCACTCCTATTCTTATTTGAAACAAACTTCTACATTTTTAGGGTACCTGCTGCTGATAAGTTTATCACACAAACTCATACATTCCTTACCAAATGTAGGATCTTCAGTCAGATGGCCCTAGTCAGTTGACCTTTGACAATATTTTTTTTTTGGGGGGGGGGGGGGGGTACATGCTATCATAATACAAAAGAGAATTGTTTTGAACATCTTTCCTATAAATAGCTGTAACCAATTTGCCATTCACCTTAGTAATGCTGAGCTTTAAAAATTAATAGTCACCTCATCATAAACAAAAGTAAATTTAAGGAAAGAACATTAAGGTAACTCAAATTCTTCCAGTAGTTTTGCATCACCCCTCCAAATTAAAAAAGCATCATCAATAAAACACTTAAAAAATACTATACCTCTCATAAATAACAAATGACACTTTTCCCATCCATGCATCCTTAGTTGGACCCAGAGGAGTTTGTGTTATGATTTATTAAACACCACCACTGTTTTGGATACAAAAGCTGACAAAGGGAATGCTTTAGTAATTCTAAACAAGAATGACTATATTGAAATGTAGAATGTTATCTGATGTCTTTTTACAAAAATACAGTCTTTGCAGAAGTAAAAAAATGATTTTCTTTTATTGATGGCCAAATAGAAGAGTGGTTTCAGACTGGGCGCATAACTGAGGATATAAGGATGTTTTTGTATGTTCATTCTCCCATAATGAGTCGTATCTTTGGCTTGCCCAAGATGCATAAAAAATTTGGACAAGCCATCTATGCTCCCTATTGTTGCCAGCAATGGGAGCAAGACTGAAGCCTTGGCTATTTTTGTGGATAGGCATTTACAAATAGTTGCCACCATGGGTTCATCTTATATAAAAGATTCATTTGAAATTAAGAATTCACTGGGCGATTTTGTAGTGGAAGACAATGATATTTTAGTCACCCTTGATGTAAAATCATTGTATACCATTATTCTAAATGATGAGGGTATGGAGGTTGTTAGGCTTGAAATTTTGAATTCTAAGTTTTCTTCCAATATCGTTGGTGGTCTCATGGAGATGTTAGATATTATTC
This sequence comes from Protopterus annectens, assembly GCF_019279795.1. Taxonomy (NCBI): domain Eukaryota; kingdom Metazoa; phylum Chordata; order Ceratodontiformes; family Protopteridae; genus Protopterus; species Protopterus annectens. Next base: position 366,226,698 of record NC_056734.1, read on the forward strand.
TCAATTATAATTTTTTTTTTGAGTTTAATGGTAAGTTTAGGCAAGTAAATGGTGTAGTGATGGGTGCCGCTATGGCCTCTAGCTACGCCAACATATTTATGCATGGATGGGAAAAGTGTGTTAAAGTATTTACACGAGATATATTGTATTTAAGTGTTTTATTGATGATGCTTTTTCAATTTGGAGGGGTGACACAAAACTACTGGAAGAATTTTTGAGTTACCTTAATGTTTGTTCTTTCCTTAAATATACTTTTGTTTATGATGAGGTGACTATTTTAGATTTCAGCATTACTGAGGTGAATGGCAAATTGGTTACAGCTATTTATAAGAAGGATGTTCCAAAATTCTTTTTTGCATTATGATAGCATGCACCCCCCCCCAAAAAAAACAAATATTGTCAAAGGTCAACTGACTAGTGTACACCATCTGACTGATGAAGATCATACATTTGATAAGGAATGTATGAGTGTGTGTGATAAATTTATCAGTAGAGGGTATCCTAAAAATGATGTAGAAGTTTGTTTCAAAGAAATTGTTAAGAATAGGAGTGATGGGGCAACAATAGCAAGAAAGAAAGACACAAGATTTTAAAACCTCTATGCAAGTTACTAACAGTGTTGATGCACATACTTTAAAAAAATATTATAAAAGATAATTGGAAATTTTTAAAGTGCACTACTGATCTGGGTCAAAAGGTGGGAGATGCCCCAGTTTTTGTGCAGAAAATAAGGTAAAAAGCTTTAAAAATTTATTTCAGAGCAAGTCAAGCAAAAAAGTGTCAAGGTGTAGTAATCCGGGAAAGTACAAATGTTTAATGTGCAATTTATATGACTTGCTGTTGACTGAGGTTAAAGACATCAAAGTGGGTACTGCATGGGTGCATATCAAAGGTAGATATACGTGCAAATCAAGATTTGTTGTTTATTTGATGTCATGTACCGTATTTTATGTGGGACGAACAACAAGAGAACTAAACAAAAGAATGTATGAGCACTAGTATGCTGCAAGTGTACAAGATGATAAAAATGCTTTAAGTAAGCATAAGGATAAGTGTAAAGTGGATTTTAAGTTTTGTGTTTTGGATGAAGTTTTGAATGTAGATAAAAAATTTGATGCAGAAGAACTGAGTTGGAAGGAATATGAATGGCAAGTGAAACTGAATGCTTGCCATCCACCTGGTTTGAATAAACGAAAGGAGTTTACTGCTTTCCTTAAAAGGAAAAAATTGTCATGTGACCTCACAGATCATGTGTATTTAATGATTGTATTTTTTTTGCAACACATCATACAGTCTGAAGTCGTCCTTAATGGATGAAAGTGCTTACTGTGGATGTGTAAAATAAAAGCTTCCATCTTTTTTTGGCTCTGGTTCGATTTAATTTTATTTTCAGTATTTGTTCTGGATTTTTTGTTTTTTTATATACCAAAAAGCAAGAAATGGTAATGAACGTAAGCAAAATAAAATACAAATGTAGAATAGTCCAAAGAGCATTTCAAAACACTTTACTCACAAGTAGCACAAGAAAAAATTGTATAAAAAAAGGCGCAAAAGCAAGTGGTAAACCCCTCCACAAATTAAAGATAAAACATCCACAAAACTGCTGATTCAACACTCTACAACAAAGAAAATGCAGTTAAGAAAAAGAAATTAAAAAATAAAATGCAGAATGTAAAATATCATAATAATAAAATATAGTTTTAACGAATATTAGGCCTTCATTTAAGCTGACTGGAAAGAGTGTCATTCAAACCAGGAAAACTGCAGGCATCAAAGTCTAACTGCCAAAACATTTCCTGCTACAGTAAAAGATTCTGCCAATCACCAGGAAAAACACCAATCCTGACTTGCTCTAGTACCAAAAATTTAAATGGTCTAAAACCAGCGCACAGACCTGTATGTCTAGCCACGGCACTTTTGTTGCCATTTTTCCTGATGCTGTAGTCATGCTGGTAAATTCTTTTATTAAGAGAATTGACAGTCTTATCGATATAAAAAGGTGTGCAAGAGTCACACAGAGCAAGACAAACAACCCTTTCAGAATCACAGTTAAACCTGCCTTTTTCTTAACTTCATTCTTTACTGTAGAATGTTGCATCAGCAGTTTTGTAGAGGTTCTCTCTAATTTGAGGAGGGGTTTAGCACTTGTTTGGCACCTTTTTTTAATACATAAAAGGACTTCCTTTGTACTGTTCTTGGTTCTGATAATGATACTGTGATGAAAGCGCTTAACAGTTTTATTCTTGTACTACGGTGAATGAAGTGTTTTGGATTGCTCTTTGGACTACTCTACATTCGTTTTTTATTAGGATTCCTGTAGTTATTAGGCAATAGTTTATACGCCATACTAATTATCCTTTAACAGCAGCATCTATTCTACATTCAGTTAAAAATCAGCCAGTGCAGATCTTTCATTTAGAATTTCCCTATCCCTTTGTTTGTCTATATTCTGATATTAATCCCCGACATGGAAGGTAATCCAAAGATCTTCTTAGCCTCTTTTCATTCTATTACCTTTCCTTCTCTAATTATTTGTTCCCAAAACATTGGTTCCTTTGCCAGCTTCCACCAGTAAATTCCAGACCCCTCTTGTCTTTTCACTGTACCCAAACTACAGTAATCCCCATCAGCATAATTTCCTTTCTCCATTCCTGTTTTGGCTTAGTTCTTGCTATACTTTCAACTACTTTATGAATATATCTGTATGACTGTTTGAATTCTCCTTAAGATCTTCACCCAAAATCACAGTACTTTATTTCTTAAATTACCTCCTCTGCTTCATCATTATCCCTTACCACCTTCAGTTGTATCTTTCTGCGTGTTACATAAAAGAGCCTCAGCTGTGTAGCCCTGAAATATCCCTTGAAATCAGGTAATCCTAAACTTTTAGTTATGTACTTACCATAACTTTAGATGTATGGGATCCATCTCTCCTACATCCTCGGCTCCGACTCGGCACGCTATACTATAGAACAAAGTCTCTTATTGGCTGAGCTATCCCACATCCCAGGATGCACCACCACTGCTTCCCCAGATCTTGTTTGTCCGCACACATGCACACACACATAGACTGTTGATATAATATTGCCAGGTGTTTCAAGAGGAGGAAACAGTTGAACTCGGACCGTCCGGTCTCTTCTGATCTCCAAGGCAGGGGGAAGGAGGGTGGGTTATTAGAAATGTAGGCGAGATGGATCCCATACATCTAAAGTTATGGTAAGTACATAACTAAAAGATGTAATGTGATCCTATCTCGCTTACATTCTGTACTGATGGGACAGCGTCCCTAGCACCTGATTCCTGGGTGGCTCACTGGAAAACACTCCTGAGAACTGTAGAACCAAAGGAAGCTCGCCCCCGAGATGCCACGTCCAATTTGTAATGAGAAATAAAGGTGTGAGGAGAAGACCACGTAGCCTCCGCACAAATGTCACTAATAGCAAGCTTGGAATGAAAGGCTGCCGAAGTAGCCATAGCCCTGGTAGAATGAGCTTTCACTGTAGCTATAAGCTCTTTGTTAGAAATGAAGTAAGTATGACTGATACAGTCTCTGATCCACTTGGCAATAGTGACTTTCGTGACGGCTTTGCCCAATTTAATGTCCGAAAAGGACACAAACAACTGATCTGCTTTTCGTGCTTGGTGCGTCCTATCCAAATAGAAGCGTAATTGTCTGTGGACATCCAAGGTGTGAAAGATATACTCCGCTCTGTTTGAATACTTCGGGAAGAAAACTGGAAGTTCCAGTGATTGTTGCAGACAAAAATTAGAACAAACCTTAGGAACAAAGGATGGGTTCGGTCTGAGGGATACTCTATCCTTGTGAAAAACCAGGTATGGTGGTTTGACACATAGGGCTTGAAGTTCTGAAACTCGCCTGGCTGATGTAATTGCAACTAATAAAGCAGTCTTCCAAGAAAGAAATTTTAAGTCACAAGTTGCTGCCGGTTCAAAGGGGGAAGAGGTTAAAGCACCTAACACCACATTAAGGTCCCACGGTGGAGCGGGATGAGATATCGGGGGCCGTAGCAGCCCAGCACCTTTCATGAAGGCTTTACACAACTTGTTGCTCATCAAAGGTGATTCTATGCTCTCGTGAAAATTGGAAATAGCCGCCAATTGAACTTTGATGGTAGAGACCGAACAACCTTGGTTGAACAGAGAAGCTAAAAACTTCAGAACCTCTAACACTGGGGCTGTCATGGGGTCTAAGCCCCGAAGTTGGGCCCAAATAGCAAATCTCTTCCATTTGCTGCTATACATTTTCTTAGTAGAAGTCTTGTGGGCCGAGGACAAGATATATATGACTTCCAGGTCCAAAGCATGGTTCCTGACTATGGTCGGAAGAGGAGGAGCCAAGCTGCTAACTTCAACGAGTGGAGGGACTGATGTAGCTGTCCCGTCTGATGGGTCAAGAGATCCGGAACTTGGTCCAGGAACCATGGACCGTCCAATGCATATTTGCGAAGAAAGGGAAACCAGACTTGACGAGGCCAGTATGGGGCAACTAGAATCATTTTGCTCTCCAAGCGAATCGCCTTCTGGATCACCTTGGGAAGAAGGGGAACCGGTGGAAAGGCGTATAGCAGACCGGTGCGCCAAGCTTGGACTAGGGCGTCCTTGGGAATCTCCCCCGGAACTGGGGTGAGAGAGAAGAACTGTTGGCATTTCGTGTTGAGGGGGGTTGCGAAAAGGTCGCAACAAAGAGTTCCCCATCTCCTGAAAATCTGAGTTACCACTCTGTCGTTCAGAGACCACTCGTGAGGGGAGAGAATAGTTCTGCTCAGTTTGTCGGCTATCACATTGGATCTCCCTGGAATGTGTGTTGCTACCAGAAAACGTTTGGTTGCAATCGCCCAATCCCATAACTTCATGGCCTCTCTGCAAAGGGGGTAGGATCTGGTCCCTCCTTGCTTGTTCAGGTACCAGACCACCGACATGTTGTCGGACTGAATGGCAATCGTGCCCTGGGGGAGGTAAATGTGTAGTGCTTGCAACGATAGAAGCACCGCCCTCATTTCCGGTATGTTGATGTGGAGGAGACTCTCGTCCGTGTGCCACTTGCCTTGGACTGACCTGCCCAGGTAATGTCCCCCCCACCCCGTCTGGGAGGCGTCCGTAGTCAATGTGGCCACTGGGGGTGGTGGAACGAAGGGTCGCCCCTGATCCAGGTTGGAGGAAAGAAGCCACCAACGAAGGTCCTGTTATCACGTCTCTGTGATCAGAATGTGGTGACTGACTGGGAGATCCTGATAAGACCACTGGACTGACAGGAGCCACTGGAGAATCCTCATATGTAACCTTGCTAAGGGGACTAGGAGAACGGTGGCCAAGATGGAACCTAACAGTTGTAGGACCATCCTCGCTGGGGCTCAACGTCTGAGGAGCAATGCTCGAACTTGAGACTGTAGTGTTTCTATCCTCTCTGCAGGAAGATAGACTCGCATTTGCTTTGAGTCTATCTCTGCTCCGATAAACCGAATGCGCCGAGATGGCAGCAACACGGACTTTGTCCAATTGAAGGCGATTCCTAGGGAGTTGCCTAGAGATATAGTGGCTGCTAGATTTTGCAAGAGTAGACGCCTGGAGGTGGCAGTTAGGAGCCAGTCGTCTAGGTATGGAAATACTTGGAATCCTAGACTTCTCAGGTGAGCAGTCACCACTGCCAAACATTTGATGAACACCCTGGGGGCTGTGGTGAGACCAAAGGGCAGTGCACGGAACTGGAAATGACCGTCACCCAGGCTGAAGCGCAAGTGTCTCCTGGACGCCTGATCTATCAGGATGTGATAATAGGCGTCCTTGAGATCTATGGAGCACATCCAAACACCTTTCTCCAGCAGCGGGAGAATGGATTGTAAGGTGACCATCCAGAACTTGGACTTTTTCACTGATCGATTTAGCTTGCTGAGATCCAAAATGGGCCTCAAGTCCCCGGTCTTTTTTGGCACCAAAAAGAATCTTGAGTAAGTCCCTAATCCGGTCTGGCCTGCGGGAACAGGTTGGATGACTCCTTTTTGAAGCAGCTTTGATATTTCGTTGGCTGCAAGATCCCGTTGACTGGGTGGCGGGTCCGGGATTCTTTGGGATGGAGGGGGGGGGTTGAGAAAAAGGGATGGTGCAACCTCCGGCGATGATTCGGAGCACCCATCGGTCCTGAGTGATACTCTCCCAGGCCTTTAGGTGCTTCGAAAAACGACCCCCGACTGGCTCCGGAGCTGCACAGTCGGGCACTCCTTCAGGGATGCTGGAAGGTTGAGGAGCCACGAAAGGACTCGCGGTCTCCAGTGTTGCGGGGGCCTCCGCCGCCTCTGGGACGGCGTCTTCCTGAAAATTTTCCCCCTCCTCTGCCTCTAGAAGGGGGATCGCTCTGCTGCGAAGAGTAAAGCTTTTGAGATTTACGGAACCACATTTTCCCCCCTCTTCTAGCCTTGGGATAAGGCCTGAAGGGAGTGGAAAACCGTGCCCCTACGGCAGTTAAAGTCTTACCCTCTTGTTCGCAGCGAGTCAAGGTGTCCTTTACCTTGGGTCCAAACAGAGAGGACCCATCAAAGGGAGCGTCGGCAAAGGAAGACTTAAAGGCCTCCGCAAAATGACACAGGTGGAGCCAGGCTTGTCTCCGTAGAGCAACGCCTGTTCCCGCCGCTCTGCTCGCCCCCTCGGCTGCATATGAAATGAGCCTCATGGACGAGTTCGATAACGATGATAGGGTAGCCACCTGAGAGTTAACCGTCTGGGCCAACTGCTCAGGTAAGTTACCAGAGAGGGTATCTGAATGTTCCTTGACCAGATCCCTCTGAAGTCTGGTGAAGTGCGTCAAATAATTCAGAGACCTTAAAGTAAAGGCTGCTGAAGTAAGGATGCGCTTCCTGTACCGATCCATGCTCCTAGACTCTATTAGGTGGATGGACGGACGTTGAAGCCTCTGCCACATCTTGTTGGGTAGCAGATGCCACCACCAGGGCATCTACAGCCACACCTTTGGAGAGAAAATCCTTTTCAGGGGGTGCTGAGAGAAATTTATTGGGGCGAGCTGGCACCGGTTCCACAGAATCCGGGTGTTCCCACGCCCTTCGAGAGATCAAATCCAGAAGCTCATCGAAGGGCGGCGACACCTAGGAGGCGGAGGGCTGAGCCCCGAAGGCCTTGAGGAATACAGACTCCTCAGCGGAAGGGGGTTTGGACTGCCAGTCGCCTCGTTGCTTCAGGATCTCCAAAATGTCCGCAAAGGAGACATCATCCGAGGACGACTTGGGGGACCCCTCCGCATCATCGAGGTCGGTGTCCGAGGTGAGAGACTCGTCAGGGGAGTCTACGTGCTTCCTCTTGCACCGTCTCTTCCTCGGAGGTTCCTCCGAAGATGCTTCGGGGGGACCTTCAGGAAGGAGGGAACCCCCGATGGGGGTGGCCTCAGGCCCCAGGGCTCCGCTGTCTTGAGACAGGGGGACTACAAAGGAACCAGTCTCCGTGCCAAGGGAAGGTGATGGTGAGATGGTGGAGGTGGCCAAAGAAGATTTGGCCAAAGCACTCCTCATGGCCCTGAAGGCGGGACCCCCAGAGTCCTGGGAAGGTCCAACCCCCGAGGCCACAACAGTAGACGGCACTCCCGCAGCCGACGCACCAAGAGGGAGGCTCGGAACCGAAAGCATTGGTCCCGAAGCGTCACCCCCGGGGCCGACAGAGGAGGTCCGTGTACAGAACTCCGACCCGAAGGGATGGGGTTGGAGTAAGGGTCTGAACCGACCCGAAAACCTCCACCGGCTCCACCAGCACCGACTCCAACGGTGCCGAGGCTGTTGGAGGAGGAACCAAGGCAACAGGGTGGGCAACCGGCTCCGGAGCCGACTGGGCTGGAGCCGAAACCAACTTTTGAAAGACCGGAGACTGAAACAGCCTTTGAAGCACCCTGTCTATGTCCGAATCTGACATTCTCGAAGACCGAGAAGAGATCGAACGAGTTCGAGTCGACTTCTCCACCGGTTCCGAAGGACTGGGGGACCGGCTCCGAATAGTCTCGATAAATATCGGTGCCGAGGGAGACTCCACAACCATTGCAATTTCCCTCGGAGCCGAAGTGGAAGAGTCTGAGCGGGCAACTCTCATCGGCTCCGAAGACAGTGGAGCCGATGAAGGTGACCCGCCTCTCGAAGCCCTAGCCGTCGACTCCGAAGCCAGAGGAGTCGAGGCTGGAGGCATCGAGGCAGACCGTTCCCACCCTCGGCTCTGAAGTCCGTGGAGCTGACTGAGAAGCCTGCCGAGATTTCTTTGTAGCCGGTTCAGACGGGCTGGTCGGAGCCGACTATTTCTTCTTCTTTGAAGGTGAAGAGGAAGAAGATAAAGCCTCCTCAAAGGAAGGGGTGATAAGCCCTTTTAAAATCAATTTATTTTCCTCTCTTGGAGGACACTGGAGGAAAAAGCGTGACAAAAGCTGCATGACTCTTGAAGATGCTTAGGGCCTAAACAATAAACGCACAAAGAGTGGTCGCCCGTAATGGACATTTTGTAACTGCATTTAGAGCATTTTTTGAATCCTGATGGTCTGTGCTCTTTCGACATGTTGACACACAAATCACTACCACAGAAATATTCTCTTAAATACACTAATAAAAAATAGCTTAAAGAAATACGTAAACTGAGGACAAGGCCCCTCTAACTTAAACGGGATCACTTGACCCAAATCTAGACAACTACCACAGAAAAGACTCACACTAAGAAGCTTTAACAACGAGCGAGGGCAAGGCCCCTCTAACTTAAACGGGATCCTTTCCCTCAAACTAAGACAATTTTACCACAAAAAGACTCAAATCTCACAGTCACACAACAACGAATAGCTGTTAAAACAGCTTTTGGGTAAATTAGAAAAAAATTCTGACAGAAATTTTCAAGTAATAAGCACTTAGCTCAGCCAAGTCCGAGACCACGTCTTTGCTGCAGAAGCGGCAAACGAGATCTGGGGAAGCAGTGGTGGTGCATCCTGGGATGTGGGATAGCTCAGCCAATAAGAGACTTCGTTCTATAGTATAGCGTGCCGAGTCAGAGCAGAGGATCGGCTCCGAACCCATCAGTACAGAATGTAGGCGAGATAGGATCACATTACATCCACCGTTTTCTGTTGGAAGGATCAATTTATCCTACTTGACTCTTGCCCTTGTCCCCTCCCAAATAAAATCCTTTTACTCTTAACTGTTGTCCAGAACTTCTCCTCTGGTTGATAAAAATATGCCTGACTTATGTATAAAACTAAAAATACTATCTTACTATCCATCATCCATAGGCACAAGCTTCTAGTTTCTCAGTTTTTCTATTATCTTTTATTTAGCCTCTTCCCATATATCCTTAGCTGACAATCCTTTTCAATCTATACTCCTAAACAATTTTATCAAGTCCTCATAAATACGGGTATTGCTGGATAAATTCAAGTGTAGGCACATTGTTCACAGCTATAGCCTTTGTTTTATCTTCACTTAGTTTATATCTTGAAAAACCCACAGCTGCCTCAGAATATTCCACAACAATGAGATGTGCTTTTCAGGTTACATCAAGTACAAAATATAATTTGCAAATAACGCCAACTTTTCTTGAACACAGTACCAATTATATCCTTGAATTTCTGAGTCCTTCTTTTCTTTGCCAGTTCTAAGTAGAACACAAACAACAAAGGGGAAAGAGGTCACCCTGTCAGGTTCCTCTGTTCAGACAATTTATCGGAGAGAAATCCTCCTACTTCAATTTTTGCCACCAATGCCTTATATATCTTTCTATTTAACTGTATTATTGTATCAGGAAATGTAAATCTTCCATTGCCCTACTCAAAATACCATTTTATTCTGTTGCATGCTTCGTCTGTAGCAAGACTACCAATAACACCAGTATTTTCTTAATCGCCTTCCCCTAGATCATCAATGTTCTGTTAATGTTGTGAAATGTTTGCCTCTCTTTCACAAAACCATACTGGACCATATCTACCAATTTTGGCATTACCTTTGCCATCTTTTAGCCACTGCAGACAAAAACATTTTATAATCATGATTTAGAATTGAGATAGGCCCATATGACGCTGCATCAGATGTGACTTTACTACTGTATTTAGGTATTAGACACCAAAACCTTTTTTTTTTTTTTTAAAACAGGATGTTGTTGTTGTCCCCCCTTTAAAATACTGTTAAACAAAACGTTCATATTTTTATCACTTTCTTCCCTCCTAACTTCTAAACTTTCACAGGAACACCATCTGTTCATGGATACTTTCATGTGGATTGGTTTGTCATTTTTTCCTCATTTCTTCCCATTTTAACTGTTAGCTGTTCATAGGTTAGTACTTTGCTAGCTGCCCATGTGGGCCCATCTTAATCCTAGCCAATCTCCATCAAAGGTGAGGATCAAACCCTGTACCTTGTGTGTCTGTCAGATAAACACATTATAACCATTATGCCTACCCCAACCTGATAAACATTATCCTTATAAAACTGTCCTGTATTAACAAGACACTTCCATTCTTTTCTGTTTTTCCTATTAACACCCTCTTCCTACAAGACCATACAATTTCTTCTTCCTTAACCAACTTTACTAACAAAAGGTGTAACCTCTTCATTCCTCCTTCCTACAAAACATTGTAGTCTCCATCAGCTTCCTCACAGAAACCTTCCATTTATAACCTCTCTCCTTTTTGTGATAAAGATCATAACACCTCTTTATATTTGGGGGAAACTTTATACCCTTCTTTTTTCTTTCTGCCTTTAACTTGGTTCATCTATTAAACATTCCTTCTCATATTTTTCTTTGAACCTCAACCATGCTCACTCCAATTTATTTAACATTCACTAAACCGTTTCATGATTCTTCCTTAACTCCCTTATTTGACATCCTCACTTATGTCCCAGTCCATTCAGCAGTCAACCTCTTTAGACTCCTCCCTATCTTAATCACTTCCTTATTCTTAAATTCTCCTCACATATCACAATAACAAATAAAGGTAATAATCTCCAATTCTCTTATTTCCCACCAGGGTTCTTAAAAAAAGAAAAAATAATTTTAGTCTACCCCCTGTCAGTGTGCATTTCACTCAGTTTCATACACTTCTTACATATTTTCATGCTTTGCACTTCTCTCCCTCTACTTTTTATAACACTGTAAATAAAACCTATTAGTACTACTACTACTATTAATACTATGTCTACATGTCCATATTAATGATCAAATATTACTCAACACTCAAAAGATCTCACCCATTCCTGATATTCCACATATTTATAAATACTTAACATGAAAACCTTCTCCTTCATTCTAAAAATCTACAGCTATTCCTCCACTTGGTCCTACAACTAGGAAATCCAGAGTAACTGTTTTGCCTCAAGATGCTTAACCAGAACAGCTCTCTATATCGTGTGTTTGCATAATTATAATGTAATGACCATAACTTAAAACTGTTGCCTCTAACTTTTCTACATACCTTATATCCTGCAGACAACCACAGTGCTGAATTTGCTTAAACTATTTATAAAACAGCAATGTGTTACTAATCATAGTGCTAACATTAACACTTACAGAACAGAAATATTATTCATTCCTTTTATTCTTCACCTTTGCAGTATGCTTTCTCATTTTTTACTTTTTTGGACCTTCGTACTTTAAATATCCATCCCCCCAGAATTTACACTTCCTTCCCTTCCACCTCTGTGTACCCAGTACTTCATAATGGATTTGCAACTAGTATTTGTTCTCTTTTGAACAGGTAAGTGTCTTACAGCTCCATTTCTTCAATTTGATTTTCTTATACATTCTTCTCACAGCTTTCAATTTCATTTTTTCTACAATTTTCTTGCTCACATTTCCAAATCCCCTTTACTGAATTAAATCAAAATCCCCTTTATTACACTCAAACAAAATTGCTTCCAAACTTCAGTTTCAGAAGCTTGTAAGTCATCTTCAGTACCAACAATATTATTTTTAACTGCTTAACAATTGCTGCATTTATCGTACACAAGTTATTTCACTATGTCCTTTCTACATTCACTTATTACTTTTTTTTTTACAATGAAATATACTAATTAAATAAAAAGCACAGTTTTGTACCTACCATAAATGTAGATGTTCGAAGATCCACATTGCTGCAGTCCTTACACTTGGGTAGTCCGCTGTCCTCGGTCGGCCCGAATATCGAAGTATTAGGCTGACGTCGGTCAAGGCGCATAAGACTGACATCAGGACGTCAGGGTACATATGCGCATGACCGACGTCATATCTCAGTCTTTTCTTGCCCCAGATGTCAGAAGACCCTAAACAGAATGGTCAAAACCAAAAGACAACCAAAAACAACCGAACACCTGTGTACTAACTATATGTACAATATATACAATATTTACAATATGTACAACCCACACCACACAACCACCTCTAACTACAGAGGGGAAGGAGGGAGGGTAAATTGGACTGCAGCAATGTGGATCTTTGAACATCTACATTTATGGTAGGTACAAAACTGTACTATGTTCTTCATCTCACATTGCTGCAGTCCTTACACTTGGGTAGAATCCCAAAGCAGAGAAAAGGGAGGTTGGCACAACTAAAAAGCAGGAGGAGCTGCCAAAATGCCCTGTAAAATTGCAGTGGCAAAACCAGCCCTCGATTTAGAGTAAAGAGGAAGGTGATAATGCTTAGAGAAAGTATGCACTGAACTCCAAGTAGCAGCCTCCAAAATATCTTTAGTTGCTACCCCCCTTAGAAAGGCTGTAGAAGTGGCAGTAGCCCTAGTGGAATGAGGCCTAATCCCAGCTGGAATCTCCTTACCATGATGGGAATAACAGAAAGCAATACACAACCCAATCCACTTAGAAATAGTTTGTTTTGACACAGGCTTGCCCTGAGAACTCAAAGCAAAAGAAACAAATAACTGCTGAGACTGCCTGAACCCTTTAGTTCTGCTCAAATAATATCGCAACTGCCTGTGTATATCCAAAGTGTGCAAAATCTTTTCCCCTTTATTTTGGGGGTTCGTATAAAAGGTAGGCAAATGAATAGTTTGGTTTAAAGCCACACTAGAAACCTCTTTAGGCATAAAGGAAGGATTAGTACGCAAAGATACCCTATCCTTATGGAAAATTAAGAAAGGCTCAACTGCCATAAGGGCCTGTAATTCAGAAACCCTTCTCGCAGAGGTAATGGCCAACAAAAAAGCAGTCTTCCATGATAAATATTTCAACTCAGCAGTAGCTGCAGGCTCAAAAGGTTGTAGAGTGAGTTTCTCCAACACAAAATTGAGATCCCAAGCAGGAGTAGGAGCTCTCCGTGGGGGTCTTATATTCTTTGCCCCTCTAAGGAATTGCTTAAACAAAGGATGAGAAAACAATGGTGGGTCACAGTCATAGTGAGCAGAAATTGCTGCAGCATGAATCTTAATAGAAGAGAAGGACAAACCTTTGTCCAGTAACTCAGTAAGATATTGAAGAGCCACACTTAAATTAGGCTTAGAAACATCAAATGCTTTTGCTGCACTCCAAAATAAAAATCTCTTCCATTTATCTGCGTACACTTTCCTTGTACTAGGCCTTCTGGCCTCCAAAATAACATTCAAAATTTGCTGTGGAAGCTGAGACCCTCCAGGGTTTAAAACAGAATATGCCAGGCTGTCAGGTGAAGAGAGTGAAGTTTGACATTGAGTAAATGACTGTTCTCCTGAGACAGCAGGTGTGGAATCGAAGGTAAAGGCCATGGAGGCTCCCGTACCAGACTTCTCAGTAGTGGGTACCAGTGCTGTCGAGGCCAATCTGGAGCTATTAAAATCATCTTTGGCTTGTCCTGTCTGACCTTCAGAAGTACCTTTGGGAGGAGAGGCAGAGGTGGAAAGGCATATACATGAAGATTGCTCCAATTGAATGAAAGAGCATCCACTTTCCAGGCTGTGGGATGAAAACTTTTTGTGCAAAACTTTGGCAGCTGGTAGTTTAGTGGAGAAGCGAACAGATCTATGTCTGAAGTTTCCCATGACACTGTCAATTTCTGAAAAACATGAGGATCCAATTTCCACTCGTGGGGATCCATTATTTGTCTGCTTAAGACATCTGCTAAGGAGTTCTGTGCTCCCGGCAGAAACCTTGCCTGAAGATTTAGCTGTAAACCGAGAGCAGTCTCCCACAAAATCATTGCTTGTCTGCACAGAGGATAAGAATGTGTTCCCCCTTGCTTGTTGATGTACCACATGACAGTTGTGTTGTCTGTTAGAATCAACACCTGCCCTGGAAGAAGTAAATCCTTGAAAGCTATCAATGCAAATTGGACTGCCAACATCTCCTTCAAGTTGATATGTAGATGTAGAAGACTGGCAGGCCACGTGTCTTGTATCCACTTTCCATTTAGATGAGCTCCCCAAGCTTTGTCTGAGGCATCTGTCGTTAGAATCTGACTCGCCTCTGGCCGGGTCACAGAGAGTCCCTTGTTTAGGTGACATTCCTGAGCCCACCACAAAAATTCCTTTTGAATGCAATGTATTATCTGAATGACAGTGTCCATATCTTGGCAGTGCTGTGTCCATACATTTTTGAGATACCATTGTAGCTTCCTCATATGCAGTTTGGCATTGGGAAGCACCAGAATACAAGATGCCATGAACCCCAAGGCTTGAAGGACTGTCCTTGCAGTCAGCCTGGACTGATGAGACAATTGATGGAAGTAAAGAGAAAGATTCTTTTGTTTGTCCGGGGTCAAAAGGCCATCTGGGATGCTGTATTCAGTCTCACACCCAGAAAGCACATGTCCTGAGAGGGTACTAGACTGGACTTTATTTCGTTCACAGAATACCCCAGGCATCTTAGCACTGCTATCACATAGTGTAGATGATGAAGAAGTTCGTCCTTTCCTTGAGCCAGAATCAGGCAATCGTCCAAATAAGGATAGATCTGTATTCCTCTTAGCCTGAAGAAAGCTATCACTGGAGCCAGAACCTTCGTGAACACTCTGGGCGCAGTAGATAAGCCAAAGGGCAATGCAGAGAACTGATAATGAGAAGTCCCAGCCCGAAAACGTAGATACTTCCTGCAACTTAGCCTGATAGGAACATGAAGGTAAGCCTCCTTGAGATCCAGAGTCACCAACCAGTGATCTTTGCCCAGCAGAGGTAAAAGCTGTTGTAACGTCAACATTTTGAACTTGGGAATGTCCAGAAAGTGTTGAGGATAGATAAATCCAAAATTGGTCTCCACGTGTTCCCCTTCTTTGGTACTAGGAACAGGCGAGAATAAAATCCTAGGCCCACTTCTGACAGAGGGACCGGTTGTATGGCCCCTATTTGGAGCAGCAGAGAAATCTGTTTGTGAGCCTCTATTCTTTGCTGAGGAGGAACGTCTGGCATGCCTTTGAAAGGAGGCAAGGTATGGAAATAAAACCTGTAACCTTGGTGTATGATATCCAATACCCATCTGTCTTGGGTAATTAAACTCCAATTTTCCTTGAAAAGTGCCAACCTTCCTCCCAAAGGTGCTGCCAGACGAGAAGGCTCTGGCAGCTGAAAAGGTAGGTCATTGGGTCTGTTTACGAAAGGACTGACCCCTGCCCTCACCCGAAGACTGTGCAGGTGAACTCCCTGTTCTAGGCCTGAAAGAGCCCTGGGCTCTGCCCCTACCACGTCTAGACCGGGAATCATAAGAAGGATACGTCCACCCCTTGGTAGGCCAATTTCTACTAAACTTCGGAGGCTGAACCTGCAAAAAATCTTTAACAGTCTGCATAGACTTAGCCTTGTCTTCCATTTTCTTTAAGACTGCCTCAACAGGTGAACCAAACAACACATCAGATTGTAAAGGAGCATCTAAAATCCTTGTCTTAACATGGTCAGATAAATTCTGATCCCTCAGCCAGGCGTGCCTGCGAAGAACTGACCCAGTGGCAGCCACCCTAGACGAGGCCTGTACAGCATCAAAACCACATTGCAAAGAATGCTTACCCACTTGTTCAGAGACATGTACCAAATCTTGCAACTCTTTACACTCAATACCTTCCGCCAGAGCATCTACCTTAAGACTTCAATTGAGAAAGTAGATAGTTTTGGTATTTCAACATGTGAAACTGGCAATTCAAAGCCCTCATAGCTAGGGTGGAAGAAGTATAGACTTTCTTTCCCCATCTATCCAAAGCCCTGGCCTCTATCTGGAGGAACCGGATTTTTAACAACAGAAGCCTTAACACCCTTAGGCCCCTGACTAACAGTTTCTGGGTCCGCCCTAGGACTCTTAAAAAGATACTTATGAGCTTCAGGCACCCTATAATACCTATCCGGTTTAACAGGAGCAGGAGGCAAAGAATCAGGATTAAGAGAAGCCTCTGCAAACACATCCTCCACAACATCCAGAACAGGAGGTATAGCCAAAGGCCTATGCTGGGGTAAAAACAAAAATTCCCTAAGCCTTTTCCTGGAATCAGAGAAGTCCTGACCTTCCCACTTAAAATGCTCCCTCATGGAATGAAGAGTCTCTGAAAAGAAAAATCCTCAGGAGGAGAAGCAGAAGGAGTAGAATCATCCACATCAGAATCAGAATAAGGAGAATACTCCTGCAAGTCTTCAGCCGAAGACTCTGAAACATCTGAAGCCTGCTCAAAACTCCCCAACTCAGGTTCCACCCTAGGCCTCTTATCAGGAGGGGGCAAAGAACCTCTAATCAAAGTAATCAAATCTTCTGCCATTTTAAGCATATGCTTCTTGGGCACAGATCCTGAAGAACTACGAGTGACACCAACTGAAGCTAAACCTGGCCTGCCTCTGGGAGAAGCCTTGGAAACAGAAGGAGATGGCCTAACCACCCTAGGAAGGGAGGGAGTACAGTAACCTGAGAAGCCCCTTCAGCCTGACCTGCCTCCTGAGAGGCCACATCCTGCAATAACAAGGTCTCCCCCTGGGACTCCAGAGAAACCTCCGGCGGAACCACCGGCTCCACCGACACCTCTAAAGAACCGGCATCCGGTACGGACGACTCGTCTTGCCTGGGCTTAGCTGCTTTATCCTTGCGCTTCTTCGAAGAAGCGGACGTCGGAGCATCCGGCGGCATATTATAATTGCACCGCTTCCCGAAGACTAACCTGGCACAATCTAACCTTCTCTTAATAGTGCGCTTATTGAATCTAGCACAAAAGCGACACCCAACAACGTCGTGCTCAGGCCCTAAACAAGGAATACACAAAGTATGATAATCTCTATGCGGTATCTGTTTCCCACAAGAAATACAGTTATTCACTTTTTCTGACATCCGGTAAACCACTGAGGCAAGAAAAAACTAAAATATTCCCCAACGGGGTACTTAGCCAACTTTGACTCGGTCTGAAACTCCGAATTCGAAAAATTTCAGAATGCCGAACGGCACTTGCAACGCTGCTTCTGCATCAGACCATGCGGCAAAAAAGACTGAGGATATGACGTCGGTCATGCGCATATGTACCCTGACGTCCTGATGTCAGTCTTATGCGCCTTGACCGACGTCAGCCTAATACTTTGATATTCGGGCCGACCGAGGACAGCGGACTACCCAAGTGTAAGGACTGCAGCAATGTGAGATGAAGAACATCAAGTTATATACTTACCATAACATTATATCCATGTCTGATTTTCATCTGGTTCAAACTTATGGGTTTGTCAGATTCCACCAGATCCAACCTCGGCACTGACTCTAAAGCTTCTTTGGATCCAGAACTCCAGCCACCAACCTCTGTACAATTCTGTCTTCACTGAACTTCAGGACTCAGTAATTAGCGAATGCATGTTCAGTTAAACAGATGCAAAATTCCCAGGCTACTTTTGCATCTTCTCCCTTCAAGATACCCTGCATCCCTCCCTTCATTTTCTGACTAATCCAGTGTGAAGTTCTTTAAACAGAAGGATGGAGAACGGTTAATGAAGGCCGAATTCTCCAAACGTACCTAAAATTATTCACATTTGCCTAAGGAGAATACAATCTCTACTAACCTACAGAATAGCCTCTTGCTAATCCTACTGATAAACCAATGGAGACATGCCTTAGATCACAGCAGTCCCAATATAATATAACACTATAAAATTCCTTAATAGATGGACACAGGTGAAGGACACACCAAGAAAGCCTTGCAGATTTTAAGAAAAGCTAAAATAAAAGCCTAAACAAAATGAAAATACAATACAGCAGTTAAGAGCACACTGACTTGATAAAACTGCTGCAACCCAAATAAAAAATTCTAGCAAATACTAAAGAACCTTAGAAATAGGTCAAAGCTGACTTACATAGCCCTTACAGACATTTTCCTAGGCAGGGGGATTTCAAAAGTGAGTATCCACCAACCCGACACAGAACCCCTGGTCTCTTGCTATGTATAGACAGGAAGTAGCCAAGATGACAACTTCAGAAGACAAAAGTTTGGTGCACACTGCTGGATGAACAGGACAGCAGATTATTTCTCAAAGGAAGGTTAACAGGAAGTTTCACTTGAAACATCTACAACAGTAGGAAACACGTCTGTCCCTATTGGACCTGAATTACATGAATTTCATTACCAAGACTAAAATTGGAGAGCTACTTGTACACTATTATATCCCTGTTCTTTCTGCTGGACAGAGGGATGACAGAAACATCTCTGAAGTAGGCTTTCTTAATGTACATAAAAAGATCATGGACAGGTGATTCCTCACCCAACAAACATCCTGACAATGGATAAAATGAGTGACCTCTTGTGAGACATTAAAAGCTGAGTTTTTGCAATAGAGTTGGCTAACTAAGCAATAAGGGCAGCAACTGAAATATGGTAGTGACTTGCCCTCTCCGAGAGTATCACTACTTCCCGGTGCACATATAGGACCCTCAATCTACACTATTTGAGTTACCAGTCTACAGAGTTACTCTCTGACAGCAAGAACTCCAGAAGCATCTCACTGAACCTCTGAAGTGTTAAGCAGGATTACTTTAACCTTTACAGGCAGGATTACTTTAACCTTTACAGCAATGAAGTGCAAGAATAATTCCTGAATGTACCACAAGACCCTCAGACTTTTTGCCTGCTGAAATACCACCCCCCACTCTAGGGTACAGGAAGCTATAATGACTGTAGCAGGGTGTGGGATAATGAAAGCACTGCCCCGAAGAAGGTGGCATAGCTCCAGCCACCAAACTGCTGTGATAAACTTTGGAAACCCTGATTTATACCTCCTGAAAGCCCAAGTGCTGGGACCACTATGAACAGATGCCAACTGGCAAATGCTATGATAAATACTGTGGCTTTCATGAGCCCCAGCACCTTCAGACAAATGTCTGTTTACCCTGGACTCCAAGACTGGGGATAAAACAATGCAATGTGCACTTCATTCTGTCCAGGGAAGATTAAATCATGTTTAGAGGAATCCTAATCGGTACTAAGTTGTTTGATTTTTTTGTGTGGCTGAGCTGTAACTGACCATAACCATTAACCGAAAGGAATGAGTAGAGAGATCCCTGGGCCACAAAGTAATTGGTGTGCAACACAAGAACACAGTCATACAAATATGGAAAAACAATGACACTTCAGGTGGAGATAAGCCATTACTACTGACATGCATTTGGTAAACTGTTTACATTTATATCGATTACACTTTGTCGACCGGCCACTTAATCGACAGTTTACACGAACCGAAACAGCAAAACATTTTAAATATCGGAAAACATTCAACATTTCCGTCCGCGCCACACCTCCACACCATTGCTACCGTGGGTCAAAACGGGCGAGGTTTTGTCGTTCGCTTATTCGGAATTCGACATTGGAGACATTCGTATTTTGGCATTCACGGAAGTCATGTCGCCCATATCGGGATTGACGATATAAAGGTAAACCTTGGTAAACATATTGGGGGAGGGGGCTGAGATAAGAAAATGGTAGGAACCTGGATTGGTAGAAACTAGTCCTTACAATGAAGTGCAGTGAGACCCTAGACACTTATGACCTTTACATACAGAGATAAGCAAAGTGAAGATCAAAATAGCACATCTACGCTACTCCTGGACATGGGTACAATGTGAACAAGAAAAGGGCTGTTTTGGTAGAAAGTTGTTTAGGCTGTAGAAATTTAATATTGGCTCGAGGTTACAAGTCTTTTTGGGCAGAAAAAGTAAAAGGTCCATAGGTAAAGTACTAGGTTTGCTGCCCTTGTGGGTCATTTTAAGCTTAGCCAGTTTCCCTTTTTATGATCAAATTAACCTATCCCATTTAGTTACAGATGGGCCTTACCCATCCCCATGGTCAATAATTATATATTACTCCTAGTGAAATGAAGTGGGATCATACCATAAATAATTTGAGGGACCCATGCATGGGATAAGGCCTTCCTATTACTTATTTTCTATATCTCTCTTTCGCCTTTACTTCCACAATATTTTAACTTCCACTTTCATTTAAATATCACTCATCAGCTATCCCTTCTAAAGATATTTTTTTTTATCTTTCCTAAACTCTTGAATCATTTCAGCTACCTATTCAATAAATCCTTCACTTTTTTACAGGTGAGTAGAAAGTGCCAGTGTCTCATTTTTACTTTACCCTGCATCTTTATTTTAGTTTTTATTGGTGCATAATCGTGAATTTTATTGGATGTACGTCAAAGCTTTCAATTAAACACACATGTTCTTGAGAAATATAAATTATATTCTATCTAGCCAAGTTATTAAATACTGTGATGAAAAATATAAAAATTCTGTCTGGCTTACTATGACTGAATTAACATATTCCATACCAAATATTTTCATAAATTTCTTGAGAGATCTACGCTCTTTTGTTATATTTTCTCCAAGTCCCTCTGATATATCCTTATTATTGCAAATCAAAGTCTAGTCCCACTCATAAAAAATGTTACCTGCTGAAAGCTGATTTCTGTCAATTTTTTAAAGTTCGGTAACAGCAGGTTTTGGCAGAAGATAAAATGCATGCTAGTGCAATCCTCCTCCCTTGTCAACAGGTCCTTGCTACCACAAATCTAACACTCATTTTTCCCCTCTATCACTACTACAGCCCCTCTAGAAATCATTACTGCATTTCTCTCTGGTCTCTAATATGTTTAATGTCCATCCTGAAATCCTTTTTCCAATTCACATGCTCATTTCTATCCAAAGGTGTCTTCTGCATTTATTTTTTTAATCAGAAAGTATATATACCATGTTGTTTATCATAATCTTGTTTTCCTTGTACTTTATACATTACTTCCCGTTACTAAAACAATGTCACTGTACCTTCCTTCATTCTGGCTTAATTTCTTAACACCCTCTTTAATAACCTGCATCCTACTGCCTCACAGGCAAGAGCAGTTACTATTCCTGTGTTGATTCTAAGGATATATTCAGCCACTTTTAAAGGATAATTTTCCATTATCAACACATTCCTTTTTGGAGAGAGAATCATCTTTTGTTTGGTGCTCCTCTTTGCATGCACTACTAGCATGCCCACCGTCTTGTCCTGAATTAATCATACCTCCTCTATTTGGGTATGTAATTTGGGTTCTATATTGTATTGTTGCAAGCTGCCAATATCAAATCTGATATTGTCGGCACGACAATATCTAAAGCGAATAATATCGGCCAGGTAAACGGAAATCTCCATAGGGGAAATTTACGTTTACCTCAATGTAGTGCGGTCTCGGAGTTGGTATATTTAAGTAACGGGGATGTGGGGAGAGCAGCCCCCCCACATGGGGGGTGAAGGGGGGCTTGCCCCCCTGCCTACACCTTTTATTTTTTATTCTTTTCTGTTTTTTATACTCGTTCGATATTTTACTGCATCGATCAATTGTGCTCGACATTTATTGCTTCGATGAAGTAAAATTTCGATGAGGTAATATAAACGCGTAATTTGTCTCTGTAGTTTCTTTTATCTCCTTGCCCATTCCATTTTTCTTCCTTTCTTCTCCCATTAGTCACCAACCAGAATTCATCTGTTTTAAACTATTCATTTCTAGTCCACTTAGTGTTAAGTTATCTACTGTCTCACAGTCTTGCTTTTGGCATTTAATGTTGATGTCATCTCTCTGCTCAAGAAAAATCTGTTACCAGAGCAGTCTATATCTTGACATAGTATTCCCCAGTTCCCTGAATTTCTGTCCGTTTTACCTGCTCTTATTTTTAATAGTAATTTTAGATGGCAATTCTATATTATTTTGTTGTACATTTTCAACTACCTCTTTCATCATCTGCATATTTATTTTGATCAGAATATAGCCCTACAAATACAAAATCAACTTGGATACTTGCATCCTGAGTGACTGAGATCTAACAAGTTCATATCACTTACGAATTACTTGAATTTTGTACAGTTTTCTTCTATCATCTCTAATATACTTCAGTCATCTGTCAACATTTTGCAAGTCTTGCACTGTTTCAGAAATCATCTTCTTTCCACCAGTTCTGTAAAACCGAACTGATCCAACATGACCATTCTGTAAACCATCCTTAATATTTCTAGTTAGTATCTGGGTTACATATTTCACTGTCCAAGATGCCTAATTTGATGATCTTACAATTGCAGCTCCTATGCTTATTTAAATTATGTTAGTCAATTCACGTTTAGTTTAATTTTGTAGGGTTCAAGTGTCTGTTTATAAATTAAACAAATATTAAATAAATTTCCATCGAAGTAAGACCCTTTCCACCCTTCTCCACTGCTGCTCATTAAGGGCAAGATTTAAATAGCTGTGGCTATTGTAAATGTAAGCTTGTTAATATGGTTTGGTTGCTTTTGTGTGGATGTAAGCTTGCCTGTGTCACAAGTGGTAATTCAATAAAAGTATTCTGGAAAAAAAAAATAGCTAGCCCTGGCTATATTGCTAACAAGAGACATGCTCCTAGGTCCATTCATACAGTTTTGCTTCCTGCTAATGTAAAATCTAAAACACACCCCTGAAAAAAAGCAGCAACTGGTGAGGGCAATCAGCAATTTTTCAGTCTATAAACCTGTTTCCCAAAAACTAATATCACCAAAAAAAGAAAATTGTGGAGAAACATTTTTCTCTCAATGCAGACAGTTATAGCTTGTTAATAAGGCAATCCAAAGAGACTATTTTGGAGTATAATAAACTAGAAAATGACAGTAACCAAAATGATTTATAAGTGTTTAAAGTGTATAATGAAAACTTTTTTTTTTCAGTTTCTAGATGATGTTCAGTTAATATGGTGTGTTAGAAAACAGTTTGCACCACAGAGGTATGGCTGCACCAGGTGTGTGATATGAAAAGCTTGCCAGGTTGCACTTAAAACTCCAGTACTCACATACAGAACTTGCTGCAACAACATTCTGCAGTACCAGTGACATTTACCGGATCTTAACTACTAGTATTTAAGTGAACAGAAGGTACAGTTGTGTCATGCTAAGCACAACTGTAGATCAGTGTTGCAGTACTGCTTCTTGGGTCTTCCTGCCATGAAGAAGCCTGCTACTGGCTCAATTTCCACAGACTTTACATCATTTCTTACTAGGGTTTCCACCTTTTAAGCGGGCCAAAGTGGGATATAGGGGTGTGGCCAATAAAACACTGGCCACACCCTCTACCATGACATCACCACAGGAGCAGTGAAGGAGATGCTGTTATGGGTACGACGGATGGCTGGCTGGCTGGCTGCTGGAGCGGCTGGCTGGCTGGCTGGCTGGCTGCTGGAGCGGCTGGCTGGCTGGCTGGCTGGCTGCTGGAGCGGCTGGCTGGCTGGCTGGCTGGCTGCTGGAGCGGCTGGCTGGCTGGCTGGCTGGCTGCTGGAGCGGCTGGCTGGCTGGCTGGCTGGCTGCTGGAGCGGCTGGCTGGCTGGCTGGCTGGCTGCTGGAGCGGCTGGCTGGCTGGCTGGCTGGCTGCTGGAGCGGCTGGCTGGCTGGCTGGCTGCTGGAGCGGCTGGCTGGCTGGCTGGCTGGCTGCTGGAGCGGCTGGCTGGCTGGCTGGCTGGCTGGCTGCTGGAGCGGCTGGCTGGCTGGCTGGCTGGCTGCTGGAGCGGCTGGCTGGCTGGCTGGCTGCTGGAGCGGCTGGCTGGCTGGCTGGCTGGCTGCTGGAGCGGCTGGCTGGCTGGCTGGCTGGCTGCTGGAGCGGCTGGCTGGCTGGCTGGCTGGCTGCTGGAGCGGCTGGCTGGCTGGCTGGCTGGCTGCTGGAGCGGCTGGCTGGCTGGCTGGCTGGCTGCTGGAGCGCTGGCTGGCTGGCTGGCGGGCTGGCTGCTGGGGCTGGCTGGCTGGCTGGCTGGCTGCTGGAGCGGCTGGCTGGCTGGCTGGCTGGCTGCTGGAGCGGCTGGCTGGCTGGCTGGCTGGCTGCTGGAGCGGCTGGCTGGCTGGCTGGCTGCTGGAGCGGCTGGCTGGCTGGCTGGCTGGCTGCTGGAGCGGCTGGCTGGCTGGCTGGCTGGCTGCTGGAGCGGCTGGCTGGCTGGCTGGCTGGCTGCTGGAGCGGCTGGCTGGCTGGCTGGCTGGCTGCTGGAGCGGCTGGCTGGCTGGCTGGCTGGCTGGCTGGCTGCTGGAGCGGCTGGCTGGCTGGCTGGCTGCTGGAGCGGCTGGCTGGCTGGCTGGCTGGCTGCTGGAGCGGCTGGCTGGCTGGCTGGCTGCTGGAGCGGCTGGCTGGCTGGCTGGCTGCTGGAGCGGCTGGCTGGCTGGCTGGCTGGCTGCTGGAGCGGCTGGCTGGCTGGCTGGCTGCTGGCTGGCTGGCTGGCTGCTGGAGCGGCTGGCTGGCTGGCTGGCTGCTGGAGCGGCTGGCTGGCTGGCTGGCTGCTGGAGCGGCTGGCTGGCTGGCTGGCTGCTGGAGCGGCTGGCTGGCTGGCTGGCTGCTGGAGCGGCTGGCTGGCTGGCTGGCTGCTGGAGCGGCTGGCTGGCTGGCTGGCTGCTGGAGCGGCTGGCTGGCTGGCTGGCTGGCTGCTGGAGCGGCTGGCTGGCTGGCTGGCTGCTGGAGCGGCTGGCTGGCTGGCTGGCTGCTGGAGCGGCTGGCTGGCTGGCTGGCTGCTGGAGCGGCTGGCTGGCTGGCTGGCTGCTGGAGCGGCTGGCTGGCTGGCTGGCTGCTGGAGCGGCTGGCTGGCTGGCTGGCTGCTGGAGCGGCTGGCTGGCTGGCTGGCTGCTGGAGCGGCTGGCTGGCTGGCTGGCTGCTGGAGCGGCTGGCTGGCTGGCTGGCTGCTGGAGCGGCTGGCTGGCTGGCTGGCTGCTGGAGCGGCTGGCTGGCTGGCTGGCTGCTGGAGCGGCTGGCTGGCTGGCTGGCTGCTGGAGCGGCTGGCTGGCTGGCTGGCTGCTGGAGCGGCTGGCTGGCTGGCTGGCTGCTGGAGCGGCTGGCTGGCTGGCTGGCTGGCTGGCTGCTGGAGCGGCTGGCTGGCTGGCTGCTGGAGCGGCTGGCTGGCTGCTGGAGCGGCTGGCTGGCTGCTGGAGCGGCTGGCTGGCTGCTGGAGCGGCTGGCTGGCTGCTGGAGCGGCTGGCTGGCTGCTGGGAGTAGCAGCTGGATGGATGGATGGCTGAATGAATGGCTGGCTGTCTGGATGTCTCGTTAGAAAAAAAAAATCTGTTTTTTTAGCGGCTGTAGAAATGCTTAAAACAAAGCACTACTACAGCCGCGATCTTTACAGGGCTATTCCTGTCTCAATCCCCACCCCTTTCATGAACTGTAGCCAAATGCTGCATGAATTAAAGCATCTGGACCTAACAGGCAGCAGCTTTGCTTGCAGGTCCGAGTTGGTGACGTAAATGAATTGCTGTGGAAAAGCCGGAAGTAATTGCAGCTTTTCCATGGCAATTCAGTGCGACTGAAAAACGGGACTAAGTCCCACTACTGTGCACAGCTGGTAACGGGATCAGGCAGCTCAACCGGCGAGCATCTCACTGACAATGGGATGGGTGGAAACCTTATCTCTTGCCCATGGACATACAACCAAAATTTAGACGTCAGGGTATGAGAAAGTTACCTGCCAGTGCCTCCTTCAGGTCTTTCTAAGCAGTGAACAACCAGTCTGATGCCCGAGGACAGCACAACCTCCCCGGTTACCTGCATCTGAGTGAAAAGGAGGAAGTCACAGGAAGCAGAAGGGATGATGGAAGTAAGAGAACTATCTGCAGAGAACTCTTCTACCTCTTGCACCCAGCAAGGGGGAGACAAGTGGTCAGCAGATAGATAGAGGAGTTGGATGGTGAGAGTATGTACTGCAACACTGATCTATTCAAACATCTACAATTATAGTACGTGTGACAACAGTACTGTGTTCTTCACAGTCATTGTTGCAGTACTGATTCTTGGAAGGACTCCTAAAGCTAAAAGGCAGTGGAGGATCATCTGTATGACCTTAACAATTAAGATTTGCAGGATGCCGGAAGCAAAACCTGCTCTAGCCCTGGAGGTATTGCCTAGGTTATAGTGTTTTGTGAAGGTGTGTACAGAGTTCTATGTGGCTGCCTCCAGGATGGCCTGGGTGGGAAATCCTCTGAGGAAAGCAATGGTAATTGCCTCATGCCTGGTGGAGTGGGCTTTAATTTGCCCAGGTATATCCTTTCCGTGATGCTAGTAATATAACTTAATGCATTAGTTAGCCATTTGTTTGGAAACAGGTTTGCCTTGTTTACCCCTCTGCGAAAGCCATCAGCAACTGCTCTGTATTAGAGTTGTCCTGTCTACATAGTACCTGATCTGTCTGTGCATATCCACAAAATGAAGGACTTGCTCTGCCCTGTTCTCTGAATTTGGGTGGAAGACTGGGAGGAGGATAGAGTGGTTTCACTTATGTTCCGATACCACTTTAGGCATAA
The DNA here is from genome assembly GCF_019279795.1 of Protopterus annectens. Classification (NCBI taxonomy): domain Eukaryota; kingdom Metazoa; phylum Chordata; order Ceratodontiformes; family Protopteridae; genus Protopterus; species Protopterus annectens. The sequence goes on from NC_056734.1 coordinate 366,253,398, forward strand.
AGGTTGGATTTGTTCTGAGGGTGAGCCTAGCCATGTGGAAGGCAGTGAAAGGTTCTTTACATAAGGGCTTGTTACTTAAACTGAAATCACAGCTATGATAAAGGTGTTCTTCCAGGTGAGCATCTTTAGAGAAATAGTGGCAGCAGGTTTAAAAGGAGGCAAAGTTAGTTTTCTTAAGACATACTTTAGATTCCAAGGCAGAAATGGGTTTCTTCTGGGTTGTTTCATGTGAATCAACCCTTTTAGAAAATATTTCATGCGAGTATGAGAAGACCGGTGGAGCATTGCTTAGGCAAGGAGAAACTGCAGATGCACATACCGTGATGCTGGAATAGGAAAGGCCTAGTGTAAACAGGCCTGACCAGTGCTACAAGACTGAACTGATGTCTGCTCGAGTAGGGTCAGTTTCACTACTGTGACACCAGGTGGAAAATCACTTCCATTCTGACAGGTATGACTTCCTGGTATTGGGCTTTCTTGCTTCTCTTAGAATGAAGAGCACTTCCTCAGGATAAGGAGCCATCCTAGGTGTCAAAACCCTATCCTCCAGGCAGTTAACTGGAGGGTGACTACATGGGGATGAAGATGGACCCCTTAATCCCGGCCAAAGACATTTATCTCCTGTGGTAGGATGCAGAAGCTCCATTTACTGAACATCAAGAGGAGGGTGAACCATTGGTGTCTGCCAGAAGGGGGATCATGTTAGGTCAGTCCTCCCTGATTTCTGTTAGCATCCAAGGAATCCGAAGCAAGGGTCAAGAATGCATAGAAGAACCAGTTTGTCCATGTAAAAGAGAATGAATTAATCTACCAGGCTCCTGTCTGTGTTCTGGAACAGAACTTCTGTAGTTGCTTGTTGTGCAGAGAAGCAAATAGGCCTACTGAGGGATCCCCCACTGATTAGTCAGATCCAAGACCACCTCTTTTTTCAACATCCAGTTATTGGGGCCTACGAGGTCCCTGCTTAGAAAGTCTGCTAGGGTAATGCTCTGGACTGGAATACAAGTGATTATGAGAGTTAACCCTATCACTTGAGTCACTATCCAAATCTTTTTGGCAAATCTGTATGGTTGGCCGGACAAAGTTCTCCCTTGTTTATGTACCGCATTAACTGTGGTGCTGTCTGCTAGATTTGCAGTGTCCCTGGAATTAAGTTTTCTTGAAAGGCTTTTACGGCCAGGTAGACAGCTAGAAACTCCTTTTGGTTTATACACTTCATTTGTTATAGGGACCAAATACCCAGTAACTTCAGGGGATGTAAATGGGCTCCCCAGACACCTACAGAAGAGCAAACCCTTAAATTAGTGACAGCTATTACACTGAACTTTAAAATGCGAAACCTGAAAATGTCGAAGGCACAGATCAATTTTTTTCACAGGGAAAAAAAATGATGGGCCATTCTCCAGACTTTGCTGTTTTCTCCACTGTGGTGCGATCTCGGAATGGGTATATTTAAGTTGGAGGCGCAAAGCCCCCAACTTTATTTTGCCTGTACATTGTTTTTTTTTTTTGGATCAGCAAATTTTTTTCCCAGACGCTGATCTGTTCCTTCAACATTTTAAGGTTTCGCGTTTTTACGTTCGATAAGAGAGTTTGCTATTTTTAGCTTTCCATGATCTGATATAGATGTGGTTCCCCAAGCTATGTCCAAGTTGCCTTTAGTAATAGTCCTGTCTGCTTCTGAAAGAGTGAAATTTGCTCTCTGGTTCCTTTGTAAGCTATTCTTCTATCATAGTTCTCTTTTGAGACATGGAAAGAGAGGCAGCAGGGTTTTCCAGGGGTTGGAAGTGCTGTTCGCAGACATTTTTAGAAACCACTGAAGTTTCCTCATGTGTAACTTTGCAAATGGAATCATGATAATGCATAATGCCATGTAACCCAATATCCTCAAATTCTTTTGCAGTGATGATCTGCCTTGGAAGCAGACTGGTCATTTAGCCTGTCAAGAAAACAATCTTGTCTTCAGGAAGGAAGGCCTTCTGGTGAACTGAGTCTATGATGGCTCCCACGAAGAGGATACTTGTTTGAAGTAGAATTTGAGATTTTTGAAAATTTAGGGTAAGACTACCTTCTGAAAACAATCTACAGTGGTCTGTAAGACACCCAGAGTCTCTGAAGTGGATCCTCCCTGAATGAGAGGGTCTAAATAGGGGGTAAACATGGACTCAGTTCTGCAATGACTCTCCAGAGGACCTAGGCATTTTGTGAGAACATTGGGTGCAGCAGATAGCCCAATGGTGAAGCACAGAGCTAAACGTGGGAGCCAGTAGCTACAAATAATAGGTACTTTCTGTGACCGTCTGCATTGGGGACCTGGAGGTAAGCATCCTTTAGGTCTATGGTGGCCATGGAGGCATCTTGAAGATCACAGGCAGTCATTTCTGCAACGTGAGTATTTTGAATTTTGAGATGATGAAGAACTTACTTGGCTTTGAGAGGTTCAAGATAGGTCACCAAGTGATCTCATTTCTTGGGACTATAAAAATACTTCAGTAGAATCCTTTTCCTTTTTGTTCTGGTGGGATAGGCTGAGTAGATCCTTGCTAAAGTAGCTTCCTGAAGATCGGCGGTAAGAGATTTTTTTGCTCTTTTGGTGGTTTTGGATTGCCCGAGAAGGGTGGAATTTCTCTGAATTGAATGTAGCACCTCTTTCCCTATGATGTTGAGGAACCTTTGGTCCCTGGTGATGGCTTTCCACTGGTTTAAGGAAGGAGAGTCTTCCTGCTAGAGGGATGGGAAGGTATAAAGGTATGGAGGAGCAGAACACACATTTTCTCGGTGCTGCATGGGTTTCTTGGCAAACAGAACAATCTCAAAGGGCAGGGGACTCATCTCCTAGATTATCTTGGTCTTTAACGATGGGAAAGTCTCTGTCCTGTCTAGCTGAAAAGGCCAAGGTTTTGAAAGTTAAGTCCTACTGTACTTTGGGGCCAGAAATTAGTAAAATTCTTTCACAGTTTTAATTTGCTTTCCTTTTTTGTCCAGTACTCAAAAACTTGTTCACCTGGTGGACCAAAAAAGGAATTCCTTGTCCAATGGGGCATGTAGTAGTTCAGCCTTTACCTCACTGGACAAGGACTGGGTCCTGAGCCATGCATGTCTGTGGATGACAGAACCTGTGGCAGCTGCTCTGCGTGAAGCATCTAAGCCATCACAAGTAACTAAGGAGTGCCTACAGACCTGCAAAGCTTCTCTGGTTATCCCCTGAATTTCCTTGGATAAGGTTCTATCTGCAATACAGTCTACCTTAACTAGTATTGTGTCTTAAAGAGATTCAGTGTACTTAAGCATATGGAATTGACAATTCAAAGCTCTCACTGTCAGGGTAGCAGATATATCGGTTTCTTCCCAAATCTGTCTAGTAACCTACTTTCAATGTCAATAGATAGGGGATGTCTTGTTGGGCCTTTAGGTACACCTTTAGTTGATTTAGTAGGGACAACAATAGGATCAGCCTTCAGATTTTTATAGAGGTGCTTATGAGTTTCAAGCCCTCTGTAAAACCGGTCCGTTTCCTCTTAGCGGGGATAGACAGGGTGTAGAGCTACATCTTCACAGACATATCTGATGTGTACAGGAGAAATAGCCAGTGGTCTGTGAGAAGGTAAAACTTCTGAGTTCCCTGTAGTGGGGTCTGGGAGAACTGCTTACTTTCCTAAATGAAAGCCTCTGTCGCTCTATGTAGGGTGTTCCCAAAGGAATAAGATGGAGAAGCCTCAAAGGCAGATAAGTGAGATGGCTCTCTAAATTTCATGAAAGCCATAAACTCCTGCGAGATACTCTCTATTTCACTAACTCCATAAACTTCTGTGCTATTTTATGGAAGACTTGAGCTTCAGTCTGAGTACAGGTTGTGTCAAAGTAAATGAAGTGATTTGCTTTGGTTTGGCTGTCTGTTTTACAGGACAGACTGGAGGATACGGTCATCTGACCGCAACTTCCTTTGTGATTTCAGTAGTCAAGACAGACAGTCTCTCCCTCAACAGACGCTGTGTGGATGTTGGAAGCAGAAGCCTACAGACAGACCTCAGACCTGAGAGACTTGTGAACTGTGGTGGTATTCGAAGGTAGTCTGGAAGCCATGGCAGCCTCTAGAGGGGTCGTGCCACAGGGTTCTGACCTAGGAGTTTGCTGGATGAGAGGGCTGCAAAGGCACCCCAACTAGATAATCACTGACTTAAAGAGCAGTGGTTGGAACTTCTTCAGAAATCTTAGGCTTCTGAGCTTTTTTGCCTTTCCGTTTTTTCTAGAATGATGCTAGTGGATGCTGGAGTCTGCTCAGGCCCTGCAGCAGTACTGGAATGCGATGCCAGCAAGGAAGCCAAAAAAGAGGACTCCATATGGGCATCAAGTACCTCAACCCTATGTTTGAGAGTTTTTTCATGGAATTTTCCAGAGTCAGGACAGTTAGAGTCTTCATGATGAGGACCAAAGAAAAACAAAAAATATGAGTGAAAATCTTTATGCGGGACATGCTTCCCACACTTCAAGCAATTGTTTACTTTTTTTGAACATTAAATTAGTAGAGAAATTTCCCCAACAGGGTACATAACTAACTGGAAGGAGAAAGATCTCAAAAACACGAGCTGATCGAAGGCCTGTGAGCATTATGAATACACGTGAAGTGCAGACTGCATGGCTAGAATGAACTGAAGATGGCACTGACGGATTCACCCTTATTGTACCATAACATACAGATATCAGTTGTCAGAAGTTTGTCAGCTAGGGAAGATGTAAAGACTCCTGAAATCAGGCCTGTTGCAGGCTTCTGCATGGTAGGAAGACCCAATAATCAGTACTGCAATCCTGACTACAAAAAATATTTTAGTGCTTTTACTTCAGCAACATGCCACCGGAAAGACACCATATCTTATCAGATGAATGAACAAAAAGCAGTACACAGGAGTCAGACAAATGTCATGGCTGCTGGATAAGCAGACAATGCTAGACAATAAAATACTTAATACGGTACTATTATTTTCTCTTGCACACCTTAACATACCAATTAAACCCATGAAGAATTATATAAATTGAGGAAACAAAATGAAGCATGGTTTATTCAACTTCATCGGACTGATATGAACCATGACGATTTTTTTCCAAACAGCCAACTAATCTTAAATAAGCAGTTTTCATTCAACATAAGTTTGAACACCCATACTTATAACACTGCATCAAAAGGCAACAATGAGAATTTGTAAAATACATACAGAGCACCACGAGCCACCAATGCTTCCACATTATTGGTGTCCATTTCCAAGGCTTTGTTATATTCATTCATTGCCTCAACATGACGTCCAGCTTTAAAGTGATCTACTCCAGACTTAACACTAAAATAAAAAAAATATATATATATATATATTTTGAGAGAAATTATCTATGGTTTAAAATACATTCCCATTTCCCACACATTTCATAACCATAAAAAAATGGGAAAAAAATAATCAACTTTTAAACAGTTTTGTGTGCAGCGAGATTGTGTACATAGGTTGCTTTACATGTAATGTACAGTGTTTCATCAAATTCCCTAAAAGTCACCCTCCCCACCCCCTTTCTAGCCACCTGCTGATGCTGGTATAGCATTGGCAGCTCACAAACTGGGACTAATGCTTGCATAGTATTGATAAATAATAGGAGACAATTAGTTCTTCACTGAAAACTGGTCTAGCTGAAATAAGACAATGAGCTATGGAAAAAGTAAAATGAATTATTTAGATGAGTTGATAAATGTTAAAAGTAGTGTACAAGTAAAATGTCACAGAAGAAAAGAAGCACTGGGATTCTGAAGGGAAAATTTAATATTTGGAATATATACATGGTTTCAGAAAGGTTACTATTAAGCAACTTTTTCTTTGCTAAAAAAACTCTACAAGCACAAAAACTTCTAGGAAAATTACTTAGGCAACAGAAAGGAGTAAGAGTTGTAGGTAGGCAAAGGAAGCTCATGAAAAGAAACATAAAAAGAAGTTATGTACTCACCATAATGTTCCATCTGAGTAGTTCTACTTCATTTGTCTTCAACCTGTGGGTCCTCGGATCCGCTTCGGATCAGACACTGCCACATTTTTCAGCTATAGCTCCGAGCTCCAAGTACCTCCCCTTACCCATAAAGCCTCAGTCTCCCTTCAGATCGAGCTTGCTGACTAACAAGAGACAGACACCCGACCCAATAACACCTTAACTACGAAAATATCCAAAAGATACAACCTTAGCCTAGGTAAAGTCAAGGATCCCAACAGTAACAATCTGAAGATTTGTCATATCCTGAAGATAAAGTAAGGGGGAAGGGAGGGAGGGACAGCTGAAGATAAATGAAGTAGAACTACTCAGATGGAACGTTATGGTGAGTACATAACTTCTTTAACTGAAATAGTTTACTTCATTTGCTCTTCAACCTGTGGGACAGAGTCCCCGGCTACCCAATTCTTGGGTTGCCCTCATGGAAGGATGTTCCGAAGCACCGCAGAGCCGAAGGATGCCCTACTCCTAGAGACAATGTCTAATTTGTAATGTGAGATAAAGGTATGAGATAAGGCCCAAGTGGCAGCTGAACAAATGTCATCCAAAGACACTCTAGACCGAAAGGTTGCTAATGTAGCCATAGATCGGGTCGAACGATCCTTCACTTTTCCTGGTAGAGGCAAACCCCTGAGTAAGCTCGGCCAATGCATTGTGAAATCCAGCGAGCAACTGTTACTTTTGAGACTGGTTTACCAAAGACAGGCTTGGCATAAGACACAAAGTTGGTCAGACTTGCAGAAAGGTTTGGTCCTGTGAAGGTAAAACCTCAATTGTCTATGTACATCCAGTAAATGCAATTTATATTCCCTCTTATTTTGGTAGCTAGGAAAAAAGACTGGCAAGTTTATAGACTGGTTAATACTGGCTTCCAAAGCTACCTTGGGAAGAAAGGAATGGTTAGGGAAGCAACACCCTGTCTTTATGAAAGATCATGTAAGGGCACTTTGAAAGAGCCTGAAGCTCCAACACTCTTGGCGGAGGTAATGACGACAAGAAACCAGTTTTCCATGTCAAAAATTGCAAGTCTACTGAAGCCGCAGGCTCAAAAGGGGAAGAAACTAACATCTGCAACAACAAGGTAAGGTCCCATGGAAGGATAGGATCCTTTACAGGGGGTCTACGAAGAAAAGTATCTAAGAAAGGTCTGGTACAGTTTAGAGGAAGCCAAAGAAGGCATATTAATCCATGAAAATTAGATATGGCTGCCAGCTGAACCTTAACCATAGAAGAACTAGCACCCTGTTGAAAAATGCTAGCCAGGAAATCTAGAACTGATAGAGGTGCCATAAAAGGATCCAAGTACCGCTGAGTGGCCCATATAGAAAAACGTTTCCATTTACTACAATAGACTTTCCTGACAGAAGATTTTTGAGCTGCTACCAGGATGGACTTAACAGGAGATGACAAACCAGGAGTCCTAACAATCATGGGGAACTGGAGCAGCCAAGCCGTAACCTTCAGACTGTCCAGATCTGGGTGAGGAATCCCCGAAGGGTGCGAGATAAGATCCTGAAGTGGATCCAGAGTCCATGGTGGAACAACTAGATGACACCTAAGGGAAACCAAACCTGTCGAGACCAAAATGGGGCAATGAGGATCATACTGCTCCCCAGCCTTTGAGCTTTCTGCAGAAACTTCAACATGAGGGGAAGAGGAGGATATGCATAAAGAATCAGAGCATCTCTGGGGGTTTCCCCGGTGTGGGGGGGGGGTGTTCAGAGGGAAAAACTCACTGCAGTTTGCGGTGGAAGGAGATGCGAAGAGATCGCAAGGATGACCCTGCTCTCAGAAGATCTGTTCCGCTACTGAAGGATTCAGAGACCACTCGTAAGGCATCAGGATAGATGTGCTGAGCCTGTCCGCTAGAATGTTGTTGGACCGTCCTGGAACGTGCATTGCCACCAGAAAATGGACGGTGGAGATTGCCCATTCCCACACACTCATAGCTTCTCGACACAGGAGATAAGATCTGGTTTTCCCCTGTTTGTTGAGATACCAGACTACTGACATATTGTCCATCTGAACTGCAAATTGTTCCCAGAGGGAGATGAGCATGAAGGGTCTGCAATGCAAGAACAACCGCTCTCATCTCTAGAACGTTGATATGCAGACAGGTCGCACAAGGGCCCATGTGCTTTGGACTGTCCTTCCCTAACAGTGTCCCCACCCATCTGTGGTAACCGTGGTCTTGGGCAAGGCAGGTTGAAAAGGGAGTCCCCCTTGAGGAGATACGAAAACCGAATCCACCAAAGGGAATTCCTGCATGCTCTCAAGATTCTCCCTGGAAAGGACAAAGGGAGGTCTAACAGAGACCACTGAATTGCCAGTGTCCACTGCAACACTCTCATATGGAGACGTGCCATAGGAAGAAGAGTGTTTGTGGCCGCCACAGAACCTAACGCCTTCAACACTGCTTCGGCTGACGCAAATTGAGTATGAAGAACGTGTAGGACATGTAAAGTACAGTTTTGTACCTACCATAAATGTAGATGTCCGATAGATATGCAACTGCAGTCATAACATATGGGTTGTCCTGCCTCAGGCAGCCCTCGGTCGGCCGGATTCCAAAGTCTGGGTCCAGCGTCGGCTGGTGTCGCCTCCTCTCCGACGTCAGAGCGGCTGGAGTATAAAGGCATTGGCCGACGCCATCTTCTTCAGTGTTTCTTGCCCCAGATGCCAGGTGCCCTCCTAGGAAGGCTAAATTTGGTGAATGGATAAACAATTCCAGACATGCACAACAGTAATAAACAGATACACCATAGGAGATACCCCCAGCTAATAGGGAGGGGTAGTGGACCCATAAAGAAGGTTGCAGAGGGGTAGGAGGGTGGGAAAATCCAACTGCAGTTGCATATCTATTGGACATCTACATTTATGGTAGGTACAAAACTGTACTATGTCCTTCAAGAATGCAACTGCAGTCATAACATATGGGTTGAATACCATAGCCAAGCTGGGGGTGGATGGAACTAAGAAAGGGATGGTGTAGCTAAAATGCCCTGCAGGACTGCCGAAGCAAAGCCTGCTCGGGATCTGGAGTATAAGGGCAGGTTGCAGTGCTTGGTAAATGTATGCACGGAGCTCCATGTAGCAACCTCTAGAATGTCCTTTGTAGCCACTCCTCTTAGGAAAGCTGTGGATGTGGCTATAGCTCTGGAGTGTGGCCTAATATTGGCTGGCACACCTTTTCCATGGAAAGAATAGCAGAATCTGATGCAGTGTCCAATCCATTTTGAAATTGTTTGTTTGGAGATTGCTTTTCCTTGTACTTCAGCAGCATAGGCTACAAACAGTTGGTCAGACTTTCTGGTGGCCTTTGTTCTGTCCAAGTAGTAACGCAGTTGCCTGTGTATGTCCAAAGTATGCAGCAGTTTTTCCCCCCTATTTTGTGGATTGGGGAAGAAAGTAGGCAGGTGAATAGCTTGATTTAGAGACACCCTGGAAATTACTTTTGGCATGAATGTAGGATTGGTTCTTAGAGAAACTCTGTCCTGATGAAAAATGAGGAAGGGAGGTACTGCCATGAGTGCCTGTATCTCTGAGACTCTTCTTGCAGATGTGACTGCCAATAGAAAAACTGTTTTCCATGCTAGAAATTGCATTTCTGAAGTTGCTGCTGGCTCAAAAGGAGGAAGTTAATTTTTCCAGAACGAAATTGAGGTCCCATGCAGGTACTGGCTGTTTTCTGGGAGGTTTGATATTCTTTATCCCTCTTAGGAACTGTCTTAGCAAAGGATGTGAAAACACTAGTGGATCACAATTGTATTTTGCTGAGATTGCTGAGGCGTGAATCTTTATAGAAGAATATGAGAGTCCAGTATGAAACATTTCTGTCAAGTACTCCAATATCAGAGGTATACTCAGTAATGTTGTATCCTGACCCCTGTTGGCATTCCAGATGCTGAATCTCTTCCACTTGGCTGAATAGGTTTTTCTGGTGGAAGGTCTGCGTGCTTCCAGTAAGATCTCTTGAACTTTTTTGGAAAGAGAGAAAGCGGAAGGAGTCATGGAAACCTCCAGGCTGTCAGATGCAATGTTTTCAGGTTTTGATGGACAGTCCTGTAATTGTGTTGTTAGAAGCAGGGGCCATAGGGGCAGAGGCCACGGTTTGGTCAGAGTTATGCTCAACAGCAATGGGTACCAGTGTTGCCTTGGCCAGTCTGGAGCTATCAGAATGCCTGTTGGTTGTTCTGCTTTGATCTTCAGTATCACCTTGGTCAGCAGAGGTAGAGGAGGGAATGCATAAATTTTTAGGGAATTCCAGCTGAAGGAGAGAGCATCCATTTTCCAGGCTAGAGGATGGTGGGTCCTTGTGCAGAACTTTTCCAGGTGATGATTCATGTGAGAAGCAAAGAGATCTACGTCCGGTCTTCCCCATGTCATTGTTATTTGTGAGAAAATGTGAGGATGCAGCATCCAGTCGTGTGGATCCAAGAAATTTCTGCTCAGCTTGTCCGCCAGTACATTGTCCTTGCCTGGCACAAACTGGGATTGCAAATGTATCTTCAGACTCGGGATTTTTCCCAGAGAATCATTGTTAGTCTGCATAGGGGATAAGAATGAGTGCCTCCCTGCTTGTTTATATACCACATGACAGTGGTGTTGTCTGTCCTTATTAGCAAATGTCCTTGTTGTAGTGATTTTTCGAAAGTCTCGATTGCATGTATCACTGCCAACATCTTTTTGGTTTATGTGCAGATGTCTTTCCCTTGGTGTCCATAGACCTTGAATGCATCTGCCCTCCATGTGGACCCCCCATCCATGATCTGAGGCGTCTGTTGTAATCATTTGACCTGCCTGAGGTCTGTTGAAGGACATGCCTTTGTTTAACTGACTTGCTTGAGCCCACCACAGAAATTCCTTTTGCAGACATGGAATGAGTGGGATTACGTCCTCTAGGCTTTGGCTGTGTTGGGACCATAAGCTTTTTAAGTTCCATTGCAGCTTTCCCATATGAAGTCTTGCCAAAGGTATCAGAAGAATGCAAGATGCCATGAACCCCAGGGCCTGCAGGATTTTCCTTGCAGTCAGCTGGGAGAGCTTTGCTAGGCCTTTGAAGTATTCTGGTAACTGCTGTTTTTCCTCTGTGAGGTAGGCCATTTGAGTTTCTGTGTCCAGTTTGGCTCCTAGGAAAATAATCTTTTGTGATGGCAGTAGTCTTGATTTCTGAATGTTGACTGTGTATCCCAAGGCCTGCAGTAGTTGAATGACATAGTCCAAGTTTGCTATTAAGGTTTGTTTGTTGTCTGCTTGTATGAGGCAGTCGTCCAGGTAGGGGTATATTTGAATCCCCTGGAGTCTGCAGTGTGCCACTACTGATGCCAGGCATTTCGTGAACACTCTGGGCGCAGTAGATAAGCCAAACGGCAATGCTGAGAATAGATCATGCTCTGTCCCTGCAAGAAATCTGAGGTATCTTCTGCAGCTTTGTCTGATTGGGACATGCAGGTATGCCTCCTTGAGGTCCAGAGTGACCAGCCAAGACCCCTTGCCCAGCATGGGAAGGAGTTGCTGCAACGTCAGCATTTTGAACTTTGGCACAATGAGAAAAGTATTTAGAGTAGACAAGTCCAGTATAGGCCTCCATTTGTTTTCTTTTCTTGGAACAAGGAACAGTCTTGAATAAAATCCCTGGCCTTGTTCCTGAGGAGGCACCCTTTCTATTGCTTTTATACTTAACAGCTTTGAAACTTGAGCGAGTGCCTCTGCCCTTTGGTGATGTGGCAGGTTTGGCATGCCTTGTCTTATTGGTAAAGTATGGAAGTGGAATTTGTAACCCTTGTCTATTAAATCTAGAATCCAGTTGTCCTTGGTTAAGATATGCCAGTTTTTTGAGAATAAGGATAATTTTCCGCCCAAAGGTGCTTCTCTTTGAGCCTTTGTAGGCGGTATGAAAGTCAAGTCATTGTGATTGTCCTTGTGGTGCAGCTGGGCTGCCTGCGCCACTTCTTTGATTTGGAGGTTGCCATTGGCGGCCCCTGTAGGATCCTCGGTATTGCCCTCTACCTCGGGCACGCCTGTTTTTTCCCCTTTGAAACTTGTCAGAGTCGGGGAAGGACCAATTCTTTGAAGGCCAGTTTCTGCTGAACCTGGGTGGCTGAACCTGGAGGAAATCCTTGACTGTCTGTACTGACTTAGCTTTTTCCTCAATGGATTTCAACACATCTTGTGCATTAGCACCAAAAAGCTTTTGTTTTTCCAGAGGTGCATCAAGTAACTTTACTTTAACATGGTCTGGCAATGGCTGATCTTTTAACCAAGCATGTCTACGTATCACAGCCCCAGTCATAGCTGCCCTACATGAAGCCTCCAATGCATCATAACCACACTGAAGAAAGTGATTGTTAACCTGCTGAGTGTTATGTATATGATCATGCAATGCTTTCTTATCAATAGGCTCAGGAGAGGCTAGCTTTTTCTGTAAATCATCCAGTAAAAAATCCTGGTACTGAAACATATGAAAAAGGCAGTTAAGTGATCCCATGGCTAGAGTGGTAGAGGTATAAACTTTTTTACCCCATCTCTCCAGGGACCTAGCTTCCCTATCCGCTGGCAGTGGATTCTTGGCAGTGGAAGTAGCCACTCCCTTGAGGCCCTGTGAAATAGTTTCTAGATCCACAGAGTGGGCCTTAAAGAGGTGTTTGTGAGTGTAAGGGACCCTATAATATCTGTCTGGCTTGACAGGAGCAGGGAGGAGAGAATCAGGGTTAGCACTGGAGTCAGAGAAAACATCATCCAAAACATCCATAACTGGAGGAATAGCTAAAGGTCTGTGCTGGGGAAGCTTGAGGAAGGTATGTAGCCTTTTTCTGGAATCAGAGAATTCCTGACCCTGCCATTTAAAATGTTCCCTCAGAGTGCAGGACTTCACCAAACGAGAAATCCTCTGGACGGGAGGCAGAGGGAATTGATTCCTCAGCATCAGAGTCCTCGTAGGCCTGGAAGGATTCTTCTTGGGTATCTGAATGCTCAGAATCCCCAGAGGCTTCATCTGAAGAGAGGTTGTCAGCCTGCTCAGTTCTGGGCCTTTTCTCTGCAGGTGGCTGAGAACCTCTGTCTGGGTGAGGCTGAGACCCACTGATAAGAGAAATAAGATCTGCAGCAAGAGACATGATCTGTTTATCAGAAGAAGGGGCCTGAGCAGCAGGTTTAGGATAGGCCTTGGCCTGGCTGGCGGCCTTAGCACGTGCAAAGGCCTTGATGGACATGGATACAGGAGGCCTTGCAGCCCCACGTGCAGGTGTAACCTTGTCTACAGGAATGGTGTCGGGTAGATCCAGAACTTCGGTTTCCGGAGGAAAATCCACAACCGGCACTGGAGAGGTCTCTGAGACCGAAGGACGTGTTAGCGCTGTGTCTTCGGCCTGGAGCGGTTGAATTACAGCTTCCGAAGGGACCGAAGCACTAGCAGAGGGATTAGGAGTTGCATCGGTGGTGGACGCGGGCCGAGGATGTCGGTCCCGGTCCTTTCTTTTTTGGTAGATTGAGTTGTCGGTTGATCCGACGGCATAATATATGCGAAAGAGTCACCGAAAAAGTCTTCGGCAAATTCTGCCCGGCGCCTGAGAGTGCGCTTATTAAAGCAAGCACAGGCAGCACAGTCCGAGATGTCGTGGTCTGGGCCCAGGCAAGGAAGGCAGTAAGAATGGAAGTCCTTATGAGGTATTTGTTTACCACAAGACAAACAATTAACTTTCTCAATTTGTTCTGACATCGGCTGAGGCAAGAAAAAATGTTCCCCAACGGGGTACTTAGCTTTTAGATGACTTCGTACTGAAAACAGAGCTGACCAACCGGCACTTGCGAACAGCTTCTGCTTCGGGCACCGCGCGGCAAGAAAGACTGAAGAAGATGGCGTCGGCCGATGCCTTTATACTCCAGCCGCTCTGACGTCGGAGAGGAGGCGACACCAGCCGACGCCGGACCCAGACTTTGGAATCTGGCCGACCGAGGGCTGCCTGAGGCAGGACAACCCATATGTTATGACTGCAGTTGCATTCTTGAAGGACATCCTCAGATTGCGTAACCTTGTCTGATGTGAGGAACACCCTTGTTTGTATTGTGTCCAGCCATGCCCCAATGAAGTCCAACACCTGAACTGGGAAGTAAGGCAGATTTGTTCATATTGATTGAGATGCCCAACTTGTTGGCTAGCCGAAGAAAGGGGTCCCTGGGGATCACAAAGCAGACGCTCTGAAGGGGCAGTAAAGAGCCAATCATCCAAGTATGGAAAGACCTGAATTCCCTGAAGCCTCAGGTGAGCCACTACTACCGCCATTACTTTGGTGAACACCTGGGGGGCTGTGGTGAGACCAAAAGGAAGGGCTCGAAATTGGTAATGATTGGCTCCCAGCCAGAAGCGAAGGAACCTACAGGAGCACCTGTCCATCTTGATGTGGTAGTACGCATCATGGAGATCGATCAAGCACATCCAGTCTCTGGCCTGCAGATAAGGCAGAATAGACTGAATCGCGACCATCTGGAATTTTGTCTTGGCTACAGACAAGTTCAATTGGGACAGATCCAAAATTGATCTGAGGTCTCCAGTCTTCTTTGGCACTAAAAAGAACCTGGAATAAACCCTGGATCTGGACTGGTCTGGGGGGAACTGCTTGGATGACTCGCTTTTGTAGCAGTGATTATATTTGCACTGCTACCTCCTCCCGCTGCGTGAGTAGAACATCTTGGGGGGGGGGGCTTTATTGGATGGGGGAAGTTCTTTGAATGGAACGAAATATCCTCTGGATATGATTCATAACACCCACTGATCTGTTGTGATGGACTCCCAAGCTAGTGGGTGTAGCGACAAACGGCCCCTGATTGCCTCCAGAGATGGACAGTCGGGCAACCCCTCAGAGCTGCTGCCCAGGGTTGTCTGAGAAAGGTTCTTGGGACCCGAAGTTCATAGGATCTCCTCTGCCTCTTGGGTGGCATCTGTCAAATCCCCCTCTGCCTCTGGGTGATTGCGAGTCACAAGTGTCCTGGGAAAAACGCCTGAGACTTTTGGAACCACATCTTCTGGCCTCGCTGGTTTCTGGAAAAGGACCTTTGCGGCAGAGAGAAGAGGATTCTGATGGTAGACAATGTCTTCCTGTCCTTCTCACTCCGAACCAAGGTCTCTTTTAAAATCTTCCCAAAAAAAGAGAAGAACCATCATAAGAGGCATTGGTAAGACACCCTGAAGGGCTCCGAGAACTAACATAAATGGAGCCAGGCATGACACCCGATGGCAATGACTGTTCCCACCGCCCATGTGGCTCCCTCTGTGGGGTGGGAGAGAAAATGCATGGATGTGTTTGCTACAGCTTTAAGGGTATCCATTTGTGCATCAAAAGTCTTCCTGTCTGCCGACATGGACCCTGGGGTAGACTGCACAATTTATTTGACTAGATCTCTCTGGAGTCAGATAACAGGTGCCAAATAGTTCAGCGCCCTCACAGAAAAGGTCAATGAAGCACACGCTTGCTTCCAAAAATGATCCAATATCCTCGACACTCTGTCAGGAGGATGGACCGTGGAGCTCTCCTGTGTGAGAGCCTTTTTGGTGGCTGCCACCACCATTATAGCATCTACAAGGGACCCCTTGTGCCACTGCAGCTTGTCTGTGGGGGGACTTAAAACCTTGACCGGACGCTTTGGTGTCCGGCTCCTTTCAAGTCCTAGATGTTATTAACTCCACAAGTGGATCGGCTGGAGGGGACACCTAAAGAAGCAGATGGGTCCGAGCCGAATGCCTCCAGAAACACAGACTCAGAGGTTGGTTTGGGGGCAGACTACCCTTACCCCCAGTGAAGGATCTCCATAATGTCTCCAAAGGAGACATCTTCAGAGGGGGGGATGACCTTGGTAAACCTTCCCCTTCATCCAGGTCTGTGACCTTGGTAAGGAACTCTGGGGGAGAGTCCAAGTGCCTCCTTTTGCACGTATGTTTGCGGGGGGCCTCCTCAGGGGGACTGTCTGGGGAGACCTCGCAAGCGGGTTGTTCCAAGAGCAGAACTGCCTGGGGCACTACAGCTACGGGCTGCCCTGAGAGATCAAGATGGTCGGGACCACACTCAAAGCCGGTGGGTCTGGATGGATTCCGAGGAGGAGATAGTCTGAGACCTCAACCCCATGAGAACCCTCTCCATCACGTCAAATGCAGCAGAGGAACGGGCCTCCTGGACAGAAAAAGCAGAACCCACTCCCCCTTGACCCAACAGGGGAGTCAGAGTTGTGCCTGCTGGAGCAGAGATGCCGAGAGGTATGCTCCTCATCGACAGATTTTGAGTAGAAAACACCTCCTTGGATCCGACCCAGAGGCTCCGGCTCAGAGAGCTCAGATCCAAACTGGTCAGATCAGGCACACTAAAGACAAAGTACAGTTTTGTACCTACCATAAATGTAGATGTTCGAGGATCCACATTGCTGCAGTCCTTACTATTGGGTAGTCCGCTGTCCAGTCGGCCCGAATACCAGAGTATATGGCTGACGTCGGTCAGGGCGCATTAGACTGACGTCAGTACGTCAGGGTACTAATGCGCATGACCGACGCCATATCCTCAGTCTTTTCTTGCCCCAGATGTCAGAAGACCCTAAAAAGACAAGGCCCAAAATACCTGCACCAAAAATATGTACAATATATACAAAAATATATACAAAAATATCAGCATATAACCTCACCTACACAACCACCCCTAAACACAGAGGGGAAGGAGGGAGGGTAAATTGGACTGCAGCAATGTGGATCCTCGAACATCTACATTTATGGTAGGTACAAAACTGTACTATGTTCTTCGTTCCACATTGCTGCAGTCCTTACTATTGGGTAGAATCCCAAAGCAGAGGTAAGGGAGGCTGGCAAATCATAAAGAAGTAGGAGCTGACAACATGCCTTGCAAAACAGCTGTGGCAAAACCAGCCCTAGACTTAGAGTAGATAGGAAGGTGATAATGCTTAGAGAAAGTATGCACTGAACTCCAAGTCGCTGCCTCCAAAATATCCTTAGTTGCCACCCCCCTTAGAAATGCTGTTGAAGTGGCAGTAGCCGTAGTGGAATGAGGCCTAATCCCAGCTGGAATTTCCTTGCCATGATGGGAATAACAAAATGCAATGCAAAACCCAATCCACCTAGAAATAGTTTGTTTTGACACAGGCTTGCCCTGCGAACTCAAAGCAAAAGAAACAAACAACTGCTGAGACTGTCTAAAATCCTTAGTCCTGCTTAAATAATAACGCAATTGCCTGTGTACATCTAAAGTGTGCAAAATCTTTTCCCCTTTATTTTGGGGGTCTGCATAAAAAGTAGGCAAATGAATAGTTTGGTTTAAAGCCACACTAGAAACCACCTTAGGCATAAAGGAAGGATTAGTACGTAATGATACCCTATCCTTATGGAAAATCAAAAGGGCTCTACTGCCATAAGGGCCTGCAACTCAGACACCCTTCTTGCAGAGGTAATAGCCAACAGAAAAGCAGTCTTCCATGACAAGTATTTCAATTCAGCAGTAGCCGCAGGCTCAAAAGGTTGTAGAGTAAGTTTTTCCAACACAAAATTGAGATCCCAAGCAGGAGTAGGAGCTCTACGTGGGGTCTTATATTCTTTGCCCCTCTAAGAAACTGCTTGAACAAAGGATGCGAAAACAATGGTGGGTCACAATCATAGTGAGCTGAAATTGCTGCAGCATGAATCTTAATGGAAGAGAAGGACAAACCTTTGTCCAATAACTCAGTAAGATATTGAAGAGCCACACTCAAATTAGGCTCAGAAATCTCCAAATTCTTTGCTGTACTCCAAAATAAAAATCTCTTCCATTTTTCTGCGTACACTTTCCTTGTACTAGGTCTTCTAGCTTCCATAATCACATTTAAAACTTGTTGAGGAAGTTGAGACCTGCTGTGTTTCAACACAGAATATGCCAGGCTGTTAGATGAAGAGAGTGAAGCTTGACATTGAGCAGATGACCGTCCTTCTGAGATAACAGATGAGGAATCAAAGGTAAAGGCCATGGAGGCTTTCTTACCAGACTCCTTAGTAGTGGGTACCAGTGTTGCCGAGGCCAATCTGGAGCTATCAAAATCATCCTTGGCTTGTCTTGTCTGACTTTTAATAGCACCTTTGGAAGAAGAGGCAGAGGTGGAAAGGCATACACATGAAGGTTTTTCCAACTGAAAGACAGAGCATCCACTTTCCAAGCTGTGTGATGAAACCCCTTTGTGCAAAACTTTGGCAGCTGGTGGTTTAGTGGAGAAGCGAACAGATCTATGTCTGGAGTTCCCCATGACACTGTCAAGTTCTGAAATACATGAAGATCCAGTTTCCACTCGTGGGGATCCACGATTTGTCTGCTTAACACATCTGCTAAGGAGTTCTGTGCTCGCGGCAGAGACCTTGCCTGAAGAGTTAGTTGCAAGCTTAGCGCAGTCTCCCATAAAATCATTGCTTGCCTGCATAGAGGATAAGAATGTGTTCCCCTTGCTTGTTGATGTACCACATGACAGTTGTGTTGTCTGTTAGAATCAACACCTGCCCTGGAAGAAGTAACTCCTTGAAAGCCATTAATGCAAACTGGACTGCTAACATCTCCTTCATGTTGATATGTAGATGCTGTAGTCTGGCAGGCCACTTGTCTTGTATCCACTTTCCATTTAGATGAGCTCCCCAAGCAATGTCCGAGGCATCTGTCGTTAAAATCTGACTCGCCTCTGGCCGGGTCACAGAGAGTCCCTTGTTTAGGTGACATTCCTGAGCCCACCACAAAAATTCTTTTGAAGGCAAGGTATTATTTGAATGACAGTGTCCAAATCCTGGCAGTGCTGTGTCCATACATTTTGAGATACCATTGTAGCTTCCTCATATGCAGTTTGGCATTGGGAAGCACCAGAATACAAGATGCCATGAACCCTAATGCTTGAAGGACTGTCCTTGCAGTCAGCACGGACTGATGAGATAGTTGATGGAAGTAAAGTGACAGACTCTTTTGTTTGTCCGGGGTTAAAAAGGCCATCTGGGCTGCTGTATTCAGTCTCACACCCAGAAAGCACATGTCTTGAGAGGGTACTAGACTGGACTTTATTTCGTTCACAGAATACCCTAGGCATCTTAGCACTGCTATAACATATTCCAGATGCTGTAGAAGGTCTTCCTTTTCTTGAGCCAGAATCAGGCAGTCGTCCAAGTAAGGATAGATTTGAATTCCTTTTAGCCTGAAGTAAGCTATCACTGGAGCCAGAACCTTTGTGAATACTCTGGGCAGTAGATAAGCCAAAGGGCAATGCAGAGAACTGATAATGAGAATTTCCAGCTCGAAAACGCAGATACTTCCTGCAACTTAGTCTTATAGGCACATGAAGGTAAGCTTCCTTGAGATCTAAAGTTACCATCCAGTGATCTTTGCCCAGCAGAGGTAAAAGCTGTTGTAACGTCAACATCTTGAACTTTGGAATGTCCAGATAAGTGTTGAGGATAGATAAATCCAAAATTGGTCTCCACGTGTTCCCCTTCTTTGGTACTAGGAACAGGCGAGAATAAAATCCTAGGCCCCTTTCTGATACAGGGACTGGCTGAATGGCCCCTATTTGGAGTAACAGAGAAATTTGCTTGTGAGCCTCTTTCCTTTGTGGAGGAGGAACGTCTGGCATGCCTTTGAAAGGGGCAATGTATGGAAATAAAACCTGTAACCGTGGTGAATGATATCCAACACCCATCTGTCTTGAGTGATTAAATCCCAATTTTCTTTGAAAAGAGACAGTCTTCCTCCCAAAGGAGCTGCCAGACGAGAATCTACTGGCAGCTGAAAAGGCAGGTCATTGGGTCTGTTTACGAAAGGACTGACCCCTGCCCTCACCAGAAGTCTGAGCAGGTGAACTCCTGTTCTAGGCCTAAAAGAACCTTGAGCTCTGCCCCTACCACGTCTAGACCTACCCCTAGACTGTGAATCATAAGCAGGATATGTCCATCCCTTAGTAGGCCAATTTCTACTAAACTTGGTGGCTGCACCTGCAAAAATCTTTAACAGTTTGCATAGACTTAGCTTTGTCCTCCATTTTCTTTAAAACTGCTTCCACAGGCGAACCAAACACATCAGACTGTAAAGGAGCATCCAAAATCCTTGTCTTAACATGCTCAGCTAAATTCTGATCCCTCAACCAGGCATGCCTGCGAAGAACAGAACTAGTGGCAGCCACCCTCGAGGAGGCCTGTACAGCATCAAAACCACATTGCAAAGAATGCTTACCCACTTGTTCAGACACATGAACTAAATCCAGCAACTCTTTACACTCAATACCTTCCGCCAAAGCATCCACCTTAGATTTCAGTTGTGAAAGGAGATAATTTTGATATTTAAGCATGTGAAACTGACAATTCAACGCCCTCATGGCTAAAGTGGAAGAAGTATACATTTTCTTTCCCCATCTATCCAAAGCCCTTGCCTCTTTATCAGTGGGAACAGGGTTTTTAACCACAGAGGCCTTAACACCTTTAGGTCCCTGAGAAACAGTTTCGGGTCTGCCCTAGGACTCTTAAAAGATACTTATGAGCTTCAGGCACCCTATAGTACCTATCAGGTTTAACAGGAGCAGGTGGCAAAGAATCAGGGTTCAGGGCAGCCTCTGCGAAAACATCTTCCACCACAATCAACACAGGAGGTATAGCTAAGGGCCTATGCTGGGGCAAAAACAAGAATTCCCTAAGCCTTTTACTGGAATCAGAGTAATCCTGGCCTTCCCATTTAAAGTGCTCCCTCATGGAATGCAGAGTCTCTGAAAATGAGAAATCCTCAGGAGGAGAAGCTGTAGGAGTGGAATCATCCACATCAGAATCAGAATAAGGAGGATACTCCTGCAAATCTTCCGCAGAAGACTCAGAAGCCTCTGAACACTGTTCAAAACTATCAAACTCCGGTTCCATCCTAGGCCTCTTATCAGGAGGGGGCATAGAACCTCTAATCATAGTAATCAAATCTTCTGCCATCTTAAGCATATGTTTCTTAGGTACAGAACCTGAAATGCTAGGAGAAGCCCCCACTGAAGCTGAACTTGGCCTACCTCTCAAAGAAGTTTTGGCAACAGAAGGAGAGGCTCTAACTACCTTGGGAAGAGAGGGAAGAACAGTTACCTGAGAAGCCCCCTCAGCCTGGCCTACCTCCTGAGAAGGCACATCCTGTAACAGTAAAGTCTCTGCCTGAGACTCCAAAGAAACTCCTGGCAAAACCTCTGGCTCCACTGAGCCTTCTAAAGAACCGACGTCCGGTTCATCAACCCTAGGCTTCGCTGTTTTGTCCTTGCGCTTCCTGGACGAAGCGGGCGTCGGAGCATCCGACAGCATTTTATAATTGCAACGCTTCCCAAACACTAACCTGGCACAGTCTAACCGTCTCTTAATAGTGCGTTTGTTAAACCTAGCACAAGAGCGGCATCCAACAACGTCGTGCTCAGGCCCTAAACAAGGTATACACAAGGTATGGTAATCCCTATGAGGTATCTGTTTCCCACAAGAAATACAGTTATTCACTTTTTCTGACATCTGGTTAAATACTGAGGCAAGAAAAACCAAAATGTTCCCCAACGGGGTACTTAGCCAACTCTGATTCGGTCTGAAACTCCGGCTTCGGAAATATTTCAGAACGCCAACCTGCACTCGCAAAACTGCTTCTGCATCGGACCATGCGGCAAAAAAGACTGAGGATATGACGTCGGTCATGCGCATTAGTACCCTGACGTACTGACGTCAGTCTAATGCGCCCTGACCGACGTCAGCCATATACTCTGGTATTCGGGCCGACTGGACAGCGGACTACCCAATAGTAAGGACTGCAGCAATGTGGAACGAAGAACATCTGCCAGCGTCAAGGTACAGGATACCATCGGCACCGACCCCTCGACTCAGAGCTTCCTCGGATCCAATGACAGTGGATCAGCCTGCTACAAGTGGTCTGGGGAACACTTGCGAGGTCGGTCCTTCTTAGGTTTATCCCCCTTCCTGGGCCTCTTGGTGGGAGTGCGAGTCCCAGAGGCCGGAGAGGAAGAGGAAGCAGCAACTGCTACGTTTTCCCTGCCGGGGAAGAAGGGACCACAGTCCCAGCAGAAGAGGGCAACAAGCCCTTGATTATCAATTTGTACCACCTGTCCTTAAGTGTTTTGGGATTAAACCCAGCGCAAATAGGACAGGTGGACTGGAGGTGAGCAACTCCCAAGCAAATCATGCATGGTGTGCAGCCATCCGTCAGAGAAAGCTTATAGCCACACTGTGCATTTTTTTAACCCAGGCTTCGGGGCCTCAGCCATCCCGTTGGCCGGTTCAGAAACACACAAAGCAGGAAAGAGAGAAAGCCTACTACTGTTTTTATTTATTTATTTTTTTTACTACGAAGAACCCCGGGGAGGTGATAGACATGTCCAAGAGAAAAAAGACGAGAAAAGAGCTAATAAACACAGAAAAATACAACCTGACAAATGCTGAAGAAACACTGGAGCTCTGAGCACGCTGTGTACTCTAAAGCGGAAAACGAGATCTGAAGGGAGACAGGGAGGCATTATGAGTAAAGGGGGGTGCTTGGAGCTCAGAGCCATAGCTGGAAAATGTGGCCATGTCTGATCCAAAGTGGATCAGAGGACAAATGAAGTAAACTACAAGGTATTAGAGACATTTCAGAAATGTTACGAATATGTATATAAAGCAGAAAAACAGGGAAACCCAAGGAAAGATACAAACATTTATGGAAGATGGGGTTATGCCAAAGGTTACAGGAAGATGCAGCTCACCAATTAATAGCTAAACCAGAAAGAGAGTAAATAAAAACAGTGCTGTATAATCAACAAGTCGTCTTACAGAGCGCACTAGGTATTCCTGTGGAGATATGAAAGTTAAGAGGAAAGAGTGCTAAAGATCTTGTAAGCTTTGCTCATAATATTTTAAAAAGGGGTGGAGGAGTATCATCATCTTGGAAGAAAGGAGTGGTGGATATTACCTTAAATGGGTGAAGACTCTTCAGATCTGGCTTCATACAGATCCATTTCAGATCAAAGCTAGTGTTCATGTCAGCCAACAGAACAATGATACTACAAAAACTGATAGCTATGTTCAATGTGATGTTAACAAGGGGAAGGCAAACATTTGTTAATAACAGAATAATGGTGGTCCAGAGAAAAGCAGAGTATAAGAAAACACAGCCACTGTTTCAGAGTCTTGATACAAAGGAAAGTACTGAATACTGTCAGCTGGGATTTTAGGAGTACAGCAATGGTAGCCTTTGCTCTCCCTAACAGAATAAAAGGGTAAATAAGGAGGATCTATGAAGCATTATTGACAAGAATTAAAGTAGGAGGGCTCCTTTCTGACAAGTTGTGTTTTAACATAGGAACTATGCAGGCTCTCCACTTCCCCTTATGTTACCTGACTTGCATTTAATTAACAAAAAGTATAGTTGTGTAAAATCTTACCATAATGGCATATCTCCTTCTCTTCACTGTTGCAGTATTCATTACAATAAGGATCCCTTGCCAAGAGCGGCCTGACATCCAGCCAGTATACCCAAGCCTTTAGGTTGCTTTAAGATATGCCATTATGTCACATGTATGTTCCCTGTATGCTCCCTGCATAGTATAGGGCATAAAGGTGACATCCGTACATACCACCTTCAGAACTTACAGCCCCAGTAGGAATGCCAGTTCAAGAAATACAGAGGTAATCAGTATATCCAGAAGAGAAATGGACCAGGGGAAGGAGGGAGTGAATACTGCAACAGTGAAGAGGACACCTACCATTATGGTAGGTCCTCAGGCACCCTATGAAACCCATCAAGTTTCTTGGGGGTATGGGGCTGGTAGTCAGGAGCCTCGGAAGCATTAGAGAAGGCATCTAAACAAGGCAGCCAAAACAGGAACAGCAGCAGAAGGTCTGGGAGAATCCATCTGCAGCAGCTCATAATACCTTTTCTGTACTTCTGAAACCAGAGTACAATCCCATTTAAAAACACAATTCTAGAAATAGTGTCCCCAAAAGAAATTTCCTTAAAAGGAGCATCAGGACTAGTAGATTCCTCTTCCTTAGACCCACAATCTAAAGGAAAACGAATCAAAGGAGTAAGCAAGGGGTTCCTCATCTGAATCCACCTGCTTCTCAGAGAAATCCTGTTCCCTAGGTCTTTTAAGGGGAATAGAGGACCAAGGAGAACCTGGGACAGAAACTTCCTGAGGAGGATTTAAAGTCATCAAAGCATTAAACAACCCCCCCCCCCCCCCGAGTGAAATTTTGCCATTAGTTCTGTACGTCCTTAAGGGTTGGAGCAATATGTTTAGTTTTCTTGCTTTTTCTTTAAGAGGGCATCTGCCTTATGAAATGTAGAAAACTCCAAGCCCGGACGGCACTCAATATTTGTAGTAGGAACTTCTTTAACTGACAAATTTGAGGAACGCCCTCTATGTCCCTTGGAAATAATCAGCTGCAGTTCCCCCTGAACGTCTACAAGGTCTCCATGGACATGCCTAAGGTCGGATCCCAGCCAGCCTCTAAACCAGTTGTGGCTGAAGAATCCAAAGATGGAGCAGGGCGAACCTCCGGGTTATCACTCGACTCAGGAGGGATTGATTGTCAGGCAGAGGTTGCACAGCAGAAGAATCCGGCCTATATTTCCTGGCCTTCTTCATGGACGGCTGCCCCTTGGAGCGAGAAGTTCCTTCCATTGTGTCTTTAGCTAAAAGCTTAAGTCATTGATTCTCCACATATGAAGCCAAAGAATGCCTAAAATGGAGGGTTTTGAAAACAAAAGCCTGACAGACTGAACAGGATGTATGGTCGTGGGAAGTTCTGAGGCAAAACAAGCCCTGCTCATGACTGTCTTTACCGGGAATCTGTTCCCTACAGTGGCATTTGCCCTTCTTGGATGAGACGAAGCCCCACAAGCAATAAAAAATAAAGATAAGGTACAATAAACCCCAAAAGGGCACTTATCTACAATGGCTTGGCAAACCAGCAAAGGAATGGACGTTCACACAGACAATCAAGAGATGGTGTTCATACTGGCCGCAAAGAAGTTCTGTGGATGATACGTCCGGACATCAGTTTTATGCCCTACACTACGTGAGGAGCATACGTGTGATGTACGGCATACCTTAAAGTAACCTAAAGGCTTTGGTATACTGGCTGGGTGTCAGGCTACCCTTGGCAGGGGATCCCGATCATAATGAATACTGCAACAGTGAAATGGAAGGACATCAAAAGTTATGTACTTACCATAACAATACATCCACATTGTCCGATTTTCTTCTAGTCAGACACATGGGTAGTTGGATCAGACCTCGGCACAGACTCTTCTGTAGCTGGGCCCTGACTCCACCCCCAGCCATAATTCACTGTACTCCACCCTAATACCTCCCATTCATCATAAAGTAGCTAATACTGTGCACACATGAAAAGGAAAAATTACAACCAAAAATCAAACAGGAAAGGAAGGGCAACAGTCAGTACACAACTGTTTACAATGAACTGACTATAAAGCTTCCCGGTCATCCTGAAGTCATAGGTGTCAATTTAGGAAGGGGGAAAGAGGGACTGAGGTTGGTCCGGATAAAAATTAGACAATGTGGATCGATTGTTATGAGAAGTACATAACTTTTGTATTCAATGTTGTCCATTTTTGTCCAATTCAACACATGGGACAGATTTCAAAGATGTCACTTTGGGTGGTATCAAGGAAGGACATTCCTGAGGATGGTGGGGCCAAAAGAAAATTGTGATCTAAATTGTACATCCAGTTTATGAGACAGAAAAGACAGAAAAGTATGAACTGTGGACCAAGTGTCTGCAACACAAATTTCATCAATGGGAAGTCTTCTAGAAAAGGCTACAGGGGTGGACATCGCTCTAGTGGAAAAAGCCTTAAGATTTTGATTGTAAAGCTAAACTCCTGAAAAACATGCAGAGATTAACTTTGTCAACAGCTTTACCCAAATTTCGGCTTTGAAAAGGCAATAAACTGATTGAATTTCCTGAGAACCCGAGCTGGCGATGAACATCCAATATATGTAAAACACACTCACCCTTGTTTGAGTACCTGGGGAAAAAAAGTACAGTTTTGTACCTACCATAAATGTAGATGTTCGAAGATCCACATTGCTGCAGTCCTAACACTTGGGTAGTCCGCTGTCCCAGTCGGCCCGAATACCAAAGTATATGGCTGACGTCGGTCAAGGCGCATTAGTCTGACGTCAGGACGTCAGGGTACAAATGCGCATGACCGACGTCATATCCTCAGTCTTTTCTTGCCCCAGATGTCAGAAGACCCTAAAAAGATAAGGCTAAAACCAAAAAACACCACACACTCCTGCACCAAATATATATACAATATATACAAATTTACAAGAGTATAACCTCACCCACACAACCACCCCTAAACACAGAGGGAAGGAGGGAGGTAAATTGGACTGCAGCAATGTGGATCTTGAACATCTACATTTATGGTAGGTACAAAACTGTACTATGTTCTTCATACCACATTGCTGCAGTCCTAACACTTGGGTAGAATCCCAAAGCAGAGGTAAGGGAGGCTGGCAAATCATAAGGAAGCAGGAGCTGACAACATGCCCTGCAAAATAGCCGTGGCAAAACCAGCCCTAGATTTAGAGTAGAGAGGAAGGTGGTAATGCTTAGAGAAAGTATGCACTGAACTCCAAGTAGCTGCCTCCAAAATATCCTTAGTTGCCACCCCTTAGAAATGCTGTTGAAGTGGCAGTAGCCCTAGTGGAATGAGGCCTAATCCCAGCTGGAATCTCCTTGCCATGATGGGAATAACAAAATGCAATGCAAAACCCAATCCACTTAGAAATAGTTTGTTTTGACACAGGCTTGCCCTGAGAACTCAAAGCAAAAGAAACAAATAACTGCTGAGACTGCCTAAAATCCTTAGTCCTGCTTAAATAATAACGCAACTGCCTGTGTACATCTAAAGTGTGCAAAATCTTTTCCCCCTTATTTTGGGGATCTGCATAAAAGGTAGGCAAATGAATAGTTTGGTTTAAAGCCACACTAGAAACCACCTTAGGCATAAAGGATGGATTAGTACGTAATGATACCCTATCCTTATGAAAAATCAAAAAAGGCTCAACCGCCATAAGGGCCTGCAACTCAGAAACCCTTCTTGCAGAAGTAATGGCCAACAAAAAAGCAGTCTTCCATGACAAGTATTTCAAGTCAGCAGTAGCCGCAGGCTCAAAAGGTTGTAGAGTAAGTTTCTCCAACACAAAATTGAGATCCCAAGCAGGAGTAGGAGCTCACGTGGGGGTCTTAAATTCTTTGCCCCCCTAAGAAATTGCTTGAACAAAGGATGCGAAAACAATGGTGGATCACAATCATAGTGAGCTGAAATTGCTGCAGCATGAATCTTAATGGAAGAGAAAGACAAACCTTTGTCCAATAACTCAGTAAGATATTGAAGAGCCGCATTCAAATTAGGCTCAGAAATCTCCAAATTGTTTGCTGCACTCCAAAATAAAAATCTCTTCCATTTTTCTGCGTACACCTTCCTTGTACTAGGTCTTCTGGCTTCCATAATCACATTTAAAACTTGAGGAAGTTGAGACCTGCTGTGTTTCAAAACAGAATATGCCAGGCTGTTAGATGAAGAGAGTGGAGCTTGACATTGAGCAGGTGACCGTCCCTCTGAGACAACAGGTGTGGAATCACAGGTAAAGGCCATGGAGGCTTCCTTACCAGACTCCTCAGTAATGGGTACCAGTGTTGCCGAGGCCAATCTGGAGCTATTAAAATCATCCTTGGCTTGTCTTCTCTGACCTTTAGGAGCACCTTTGGGAGAAGAGGCAGAGGTGGAAAGGCATACACATGAAGATTTTTCCAACTGAAAGAAAGAGCATCCACTTTCCAAGCTGTGTGATGAAACCTCTTTGTGCAAAACTTTGGCAGCTGGTGGTTTAGTGGAAAAGCGAACAGATCTATGTCTGGAGTTCCCCATGACACTGTCAATTTTTGAAATACATGAAGATCCAGTTTCCACTCGTGGGGATCCATGATTTGTCTGCTTAACACATCTGCTAAGGAGTTCTGTGCTCCTGGCAGAAACCTTGCCTGAAGAGTTAGTTGCAAGCTGAGCGCAGTCTCCCATAAAATCATTGCTCGCCTGCACAACGGTAAGAATGTGTTCCCCTTGTTTGTTGATGTACCACATGACAGTTGTGTTGTCTGTTAGAATCAACACCTGCCCTGGAAGAAGTAACTTCTTGAAAGCCATTAATGCAAACTGGACTGCTAACATCTCTTTCATGTTGATATGTAGATGCTGTAGTCTGGCAGGCCACTTGTCTTGTATCCACTTTCCATTTAGATGAGCTCCCAAGCAATGTCTGAGGCATCTGTCGTTAGAATCTGACTCGCCTCTGGCCGGGTCACAGAGAGTCCCTTGTTTAGGTGACATTCCTGAGCCCACCACAAAAATTCCTTTCGAATGCAAGGTATTATTTGAATGACAGTGTCCAAATCCTGGCAGTGCTGTGTCCATACATTTTGAGATACCATTGCAGCTTCCTCATATGCAGTTTGGCATTGGGAAGCACCAGAATACAAGATGCCATGAACCCTAAGGCTTGAAGGACTGTCCTTGCAGTCAGCCGGACTGAAGAGATAGGTGATGGAAGTAACTGGAAAGATTCTTTTGTTTGTCCGGGGTTAAAAAGGCCATCTGGGCTGCTGTATTCAGTCTCACACCCAGAAAGCACATGTCTTGAGAGGGTACTAGACTGGACTTTATTTCGTTCACAGAATACCCTAGGCATCTTAGCACTGCTATCACATATTCCAAATGCTGTAAAAGGACTTCCTTTTCTTGAGCCAGAATCAGGCAGTCGTCCAAGTAAGGATAGATTTGAATTCCTTTTAGTCTGAAGTAAGCTATCACTGGAGCCAGAACCTTTGTGAATACTCTGGGCAGTAGATAAGCCAAAGGGCAATGCAGAGAACTGATAATGAAAATTTCCAGCTCAAACGCAGATACTTCCTGCAACTTAGTCTGATAGGCACATGAAGGTAAGCTTCCTTGAGATCTAAAGTTACCATCCAGTGATCTTTGCCCAGCAGGGGTAAAAGCTGTTGTAACGTCAACATTTTGAACTTGGGAATGTCCAGATAAGTGTTGAGGATAGATAAATCCAAAATTGGTCTCCACGTGTTCCCCTTCTTTGGTACTAGGAACAGGCGAGAATAAAATCCTAGGCCCCTTTCTGGCACAGGAACTGGCTGAATGGCCCCTATTTTTAGCAACAGAGAAATTTGCTTGTGAGCCTCTTGTCTTTGTAGAGGAGGAATGTCTGGCATGCCTTTGAAAGGAGGCAAGGTATGGAAATAAAACCTGTAACCGTGGTGAATGATATCCAGAACCCATCTGTCTTGGGTAATTAAATCCCAATTTTCTTTGAAAAGAGACAGCCTTCCTCCCAAAGGTGCTGCCAGGCGAGAATGTACTGGCAGCTGAAAAGGCAGGTCATTGGGTCTGTTTACGAAAGGACTGACCCCTACCCTCACCAGAAGTCTGAGCAGGTGAACTCCCTGTTCTAGGCCTAAAAGAACCTTGAGCTCTGCCCCTACCACGTCTAGACCTACCCCTAGACTAGGAATCGTAAGCAGGATATGTCCATCCCTTAGTAGGCCAATTTCTACTAAACTTTGGAGGCTGCACCTGCAAAAAATCCTTAACAGTTTGCATAGACTTAGCCTTGTCCTCCATTTTCTTTAAAACTGCTTCCACAGGCGAACCAAACACATCAGACTGTAAAGGAGCATCCAAAATCCTTGTCTTAACATGCTCAGCTAAATTCTGATCTCTCAACCAGGCGTGCCTACGAAGAACAGAACTAGTGGCAGCCACCCTCGAGGAGGCCTGCACAGCATCAAAACCACACTGCAAGGAATGCTTTCCCACCTGTTCAGAGACATGAACTAAATCCTGCAACTCTTTACACTCAATACCTTCAGCCAGAGCATCCACCTTAGACTTCAATTGTGAAAGGAGATAATTCTGATATTTTAACATGTGAAACTGACAATTCAAGCCCTCATGGCTAAAGTGGAAGAAGTATACACTTTCTTTCCCCATCTATCCAAAGCCCTTGCCTCTTTATCAGGAGGAACAGGATTTTTAACAACAGAAGCCTTCACACCTTTAGGCCCCTGAGAGACAGTTTCGGGTCTGCCCTAGGACTCTTAAAAGATACTTATGAGCCTCAGGCACCCTATAGTACCTATCCGGTTTAACTGGGGCAGGAGGCAAAGAATCAGGATTCAGGGAAGCCTCTGCAAAACATCTTCTACCACATTCAGAACAGGAGGTATAGCTAAAGGCCTATGCTGGGGTAAAACAAGAATTCCCTAAGCCTCTTCCTGGAATCAGAGAAATCTTGACCTTCCCATTTAAAATGCTCCCTCATGGAATGCAGAGTCTCTGAGAATGAAAAATCCTCAGGAGGCGAAGCTGAAGGAGTAGAATCATCCACATCAGAATCAGAATAAGGAGGATACTCCTGCAAGTCTTCAGCCGAAGACTCAGAAGCCTCCGAACATTGCTCAAAACTCTCAAACTCAGGTTCCACCCTAGTCCTCTTATCAGGAGGGGGCATAGAACCTCTAATCATAGTAATCAAATCCTCTGCCATTTTTAGCATATGCTTCTTAGGCAAAGACCCTGAAACACTCGGAGACACCCCCACTGAAGCTAAACTAGGCCTGCCTCTTAAGGAAGCCTTGGAAACAGAAGGGGAGGCCCTAACCACCTTAGGAAGAGAGGGAAGAACAGCCACCTGAGAAGCCCCTTCAGCCTGGCCTACTTCCTGAGAGGACACATCCTGTAACAGTAAAGTCTCTCCCTGAAACTCCAAAGAAACTCCTGGCAAAACCTCCGGCTCCACTGAGCCTTCTAAAGAACCGACGTCCGGGACTGTCGGTTCCTCCACTCTAGGCTTTGCTGCTTTATCCTTGCGCTTTTTGGCCGAAGCGGGCCGGAGCATCCGGCGGCATTTTATAATTACAACGCTTCCCAAAACTAACCTGGCACAGTCTAACCTTCTCTTAATAGTGCGTTTGTTAAATCTAGCACAAGAGCGGCATCCAACAACGTCGTGCTCAGGCCCTAAACAAGGTATACACAAAGTATGGTAATCCCTATGAGGTATCTGTTTCCCACAAGAAATACAGTAATTCACTTTTCTGACATCCGGTTAAATACTGAGGCAAGAAAAACCAAAATATTCCCAACGGGTACTTAGCCAACTTTGATTCGGTCTGAAACTCTGACTTCAGAAACTTTCAGAACGCCAACCTGCACTCGCAAAACTGCTTCTGCATCGGACCATGCGGCAAAAAAGACTGAGGATATGACGTCGGTCATGCGCATTAGTACCCTGACGTACTGACGTCAGTCTAATGCGCCTTGACCGACGTCAGCCATATACTTTGGTATTCGGGCCGACTGGACAGCGGACTACCCAATAGTTAGGACTGCAGCAATGTGGAATGAAGAACATCAGCAGGGGAGGGCCTAACCACCTTAGGCAGGGAGGGAAGAACAGCTACCTGAGAAGCCCCTTCCGCCTGGCCTACCTCCTGAGAGGTCACATCTTGCAGCAATAAAGTCTCTCCCTGGGATTCCAAAGAAATTTCTGGCTGAACCCCTGGCTCCACAGAGCCCTCTAAAGAACCGACGTCCGGGACGGACGGTTCTTCCAGCCTAGGCTTTGCTGTTTTGTCCTTGCGCTTTTTTGACGAAGCGGGCGTCGGAGCATCCAACGGCATTTTATAATTACACGCTTCCCAAAACTAACCTGGCACAACCTAATCTTCTCTTTATAGTGCGTTTGTTAAATCTAGCACAAGAGCGACAACCAACAACGTCGTGCTCAGGCCCTAAGCAAGGTATACACAAGGTATGGTAATCCCTATGAGGCATCTGTTTCCCACAAGAAATACAGTTATTCACTTTTTCTGACATCCGGTAAAATACTGAGGCAAGAAAAAACCAAAATAATCCCCAACGGGTACTTAGCCAACTTGATTCGGTCTGAAACTCCGACTTCGGAAAATCTCAGAACGCCAACCTGCACTTGCAAAACTGCTTCTGCATCGGACCATGCGGCAAAAAAGACTGAGGATATGACGTCGGTCATGCGCATTTGTACCCTGACGTCCTGACGTCAGACTAATGCGCCTTGACCGACGTCAGCCATATACTTTGGTATTCGGGCCGACTGGGACAGCGGACTACCCAAGTGTTAGGACTGCAGCAATGTGGTATGAAGAACATCTGGTAAATTTATTGACTGATTTAAGTCTGCTTCAGATGCCACCTTAGGGAAAAAGAACACATTAATTCTCAGAAAAATGTTGTCTTTATGAAAAAGCAGATAGGGAGGTTTTCATGAAAGTACCTGTAATTCCAAAATCCATCTGGCTGATGTAACTACTAGAAAAATTGTTTTTCAGGTCAAGAATTATATCTCTACTGTGGCTGCGGGTTCAAAGGGAGTTGGGTTAGAGCTTGAAGCATAATGGACATGTCCCATGGGGAAACTGGGTCGCTGATGGGAGGTCGTAACAGAAAGACCCATCTCAAAAAGGTCTTTTGAAATATTTAGGGAAGTAATAGAGGAATCATTATGGCCAATGTGGAAGTTCGAGGTAGCGGCAGTTTGAGCTTTGATAGTAGAATATCTAGAACCTTTCATCAAAAAATTCTGATACAAATTCTAATATGGATGGAATGGGTGCTGAAAAGGGGTCCAAGTCCTTTGGAGACTGTCCCAATAGAGAACCTTTTCCATTTACTGTGGTATACCTTTTTTATAGCTGGCTTCTGAGAAGCAGATATGATTCTGACAACCATAGTTGGGAGACTGGCATCTCTGGCTATACTATTTATTTTTTATTCAACATTTGCTTGCCAGGATAGTCCGACTGGACAAGAGTCCATTTTCAGTGGAGTCCTGGGGAGAAAAACTCCGTAAGTTTACAGAGAAGAAAAATTTACGAGAGAGACATTACAGAGGAGTAACATACAACTTGTCGACTTCACAGCCTTTAGTATACAATAAGAGGCTATTCCCCCCTTTTGGTTGAAAATACAAGTGTACAAAATATACAATGAGAGTAGATAATAATTAGTAGATAGTTAAGCGCGAGTGTAATTTAATTGTTTTTCTAATGAAGTCATTCTTTCACATAAAAAGACAAAAGCGCTCATCATTTTATGTATAAATAAAATAACTGGATTTTAAATCTACAAGCAGTGATTTTAACAAAAGTTTTTAACTGAATTTTTCTTTAAGTACAATTCTGGTGCCTGTATTTCCAGCTTTCAGGGAGCCATTTGTTCCAGGTTTGCATTAGGTATTTTCGATTGTGATAAGACAGATGATACCTGGGAAAATTCACTGGTATTCCTTGGCCGGACAACTGTTCAGAGATGCTGATAGGGCTTCTCTGAGAAGGGACTGTGGAAGCCCTGGTCATGTGGTCTGCCTCTGCGGTGAAATCCGTTTGAGTTAACTCTGCCATGAGGAGGTCTATCACCAGAAGAGCTGTGGAAAGAACTCATTTTTCAGAAACACATCTTTCCCATCCTTTGATTCTTACAGAAGGATTTTGTGGAGTAGAAAACCAGATTCCCAGTGAAGAGAAAGTCTTGCCATACTGTTGGCTCCTGGTAAGAGTGTCGTTAACTTCAGGTAACAAAAGTGTCAACATATCACTGAGGGCATTTATAATGGAACTTTTGAAGCTTTCCACAGTGTCACAAAAGCACATCCAGTCATGATGGTGCATGGTGATCTTGATGCTTGCTGCCCTGGCTGTGCCATCAGCTGCTTTAGAAAGCAGAGCATAGCTATGTTAGAAGTTGACTGCAGGGTAGAAAGCTGGGAGCCCACTGTCTTCCGAATATATACAGGCAAAACACCCAAAAGTGATCAGGAGATTTCCATGGTCAAATCCCTCTGGATCCTGGTGACATAAGCCAAACAAAAGTCAGCAGTCTAACAGCAAAAGCCACTCGGGTATAAGTACACTTCCTGAACCCTTCCATTGCCCTAGACACCTGTTAGGAGGATGAACAGAAAATGTTTCTTCAGATGAATCCTTCTTCGTGGCTGCTGTTACCACCACAGTATCTACTGGAGAGCCTTTGCTCTAATATTTTCTGTCTTTTGGAACTGCCAAAATTCCGTTTCTTAGGGATAGGCTCCACTACATCAGGGTCCTTCACTCCTGCTGAACCATGAGATTGATAAGGGAATCAAACAGGTGGTACCAACTAGGATGATGTTGAGCCAGACCCAAAAGCTTCCAAGAACACGGATTCATCTGGTCAGGGATGTTGGGCAGACCATCCTCCTCACACTTCAACTCAAAGATTTCACCAAACGTAAAGTCTTCGGAGGGGGGAGCTGGGTGACCCTTCACCTTCATCCAAATCAGTGTTTTTCATGAAGGACGCTGGAGAGGAGTCTATGTCCTTCCATTTGTACATCTGTTTCTTGTGAATTGCTTCCACTGAGAAATCATAAGGGATATAGCATGCCATCTCAGAAGCTCAAGTTTCTGTCTGTCTTTGTCTAATAAAAAGATGGGAAGAAGCAAAAACTTGCTGAGATTTGGGAGGAACTGACCTGGAGGGAGGAATCTTCTCCTTAGGCAAAGCCAGGACTATGAAAAACCTTGAAAGCTGATGCTACAATTATCTCTGATGACCCAACTCTGTCCATAGGAGACATCTCGGCACAGATGTGCATCAACTCTGAAGCTAACCTCAGATAAGAGCTGTCAAATGCTGAGGCCACCAGATGTAAAGATGGCTTAGAAAAGAACAATGTCAATCCATCTCCTCGAGTCCTAGCACTGACTGGCTCAGAGTCTCTCATCGATCCAAATATATTGCTATTGAGACAAAGACAGGTGCCGAAAGTGCAGGATTGGCAATCCGAATCAAAATGAGACGCCCCAAAACAGTAGACACAGAGTACATGGGGTCTTGAGGGTGCAGCTTATGCCCACATTCAGTAAATTTTTTGAATCCTTGAGAGTCAGACAATACAACACTGCACAAAAATTCAGACTCCTGACAACTGCAAAGCTGCACTAAATACTGTAACAACAAGCAATGTAAATAATTAACAACACTTCAAGGAGGTTATTGCCAACTATGAAAAGGCAGTCAAACTCTATGCTAAATCACTAAATATAAATCTAAAGGACACCACTGTTATATTCTAATTACTAACAAAATACTTGTATATCTATCTAACCAGGAAAAAACACGCACCAAGAAAACAGCTAGAGTATAGAAACTCTCAGTAGGGAAGGAGGAAAAGGAAGAAAAAATCTGCAAAGTATACAATCTAAAAAATGAGCCCTCAAGAACACATCTAAAGTCCTCAGTGGCAAACTAGATCTGAGATAGAGTGGAGTAAATGGAATTATGAGTAGGGAAGGAGTAAGAAAGTACAGTTGTGTACACTTACCACAAATGTAGATGTTAGAGTGTATTCACTGTTGCAGTCATTACATTAGGGTAATCTGCTGGCAGGTTGCCCTCAGTCAGCCTGAATAACAAAGTCTTGGGTCCTGCATCAGTTGCTGTCTCCTATTCCATGACGTCAGGTCATCAGGGGTAAAAAAAAACATGCAGCCAACACCATTTTAATCAGTTTTTCTTGCCCCAGATATCGTGTCCCCCAAATGGGGAGCAAAAATATATATATAAATAAACTGTAAATATATAAATGCACTTTTAGAAACATAAAATTTACCTTCAACTAAAAGCAAATGCACCACAAAGGTTTTTGAGTATAGTGAATGAAAGAAAAGATATAGAATGGGGAAGGGTGGGTAACCCAGACTGCAACAGTGAACACACACTAACATCTACATTTAAATGTGAGTGTACACAACAGTACTATGTTCATGTTTCACTGTTGCAGTCATTACATTTGGGTAGAATCCCAAAGCTATGGATGGGAGGATGGAACTAAGCAGCATTAAGAGCAGCTACAAGGCCCTGCAGGACTGCAGTAGCAAAGCCTGCCCTGGATTTAGAGAATAGAGGTAAATGATGATGCTTTGTGAAAGTATAAACAGAGCTCCAAGTAGCAGCTTCTAGAATATCTTTGGCTGAGACCCCTCTGAGAAAAGTTGCTGAAGTAGAGGCAGCCCTGGTGGAATGGGATCCGATCCCCTTGGACACAGGTTTACCATGGTGCAAATAACAGAAACGAATGCAGTGGCTTACCCATTTAGAAATAGTCTGCTTTGATATCGCCTTCCCCTCTGATCCTGCAGCAAATGCTACCAGTAGTTGCTCAGACTTTCTTAGAGATTTAGTCCTGTTTAAGTATAATCTTAGTTGTCTATGTACATCCAATGAATGCAGAATCCGCTCCCCCTTGTTCTGTGAATTTGGGAGAAATGTTGGCAGGTGAATGGTCTGGTTAAGAGCCACATTGGATACCACCTTAGGCATAAAAGAAGGATTGGTCCTGAGGGCCACACTGTCCGAGTAAAATATAATGAAAGGCTGCACTGCCGTGAGTGCCTGTGGTTCTGAAAGCCTTCTTGCTGAAGTGACTGCCAAAAGAAAAGCCGTCTTCCAAGATAGAAATTTTATATTCTTAGTAGCTGCTGGTTAAAAAGGAGGCAGGGTGAGTTTTTCCAGCAAAAAATTGAGGTCCCATGCAGGAGCTGGTGTTCTCCTGGGAGGCCTTAAATTGTTGGCCCCTCTGAGATATTGTTTAAGCAGTGGATGAGAAAAGAGGGGGAGGGTCTGTGTTGTAATGAGTCGAGATGGCAGAGGCATGGATTTTTATTGAAGAAAAAGATAGGCCCTTGTCAAGCATCTCAGTTAAGTAATGTAAAATCTGAGGAATATTGGGCTTTGCTCTGTCTATTCCTTGTGCTTGGTTCCAAGCACATAATCTCTTCCATTTATCAGCATAAGATTTTCTAGTACTAGGCCTTCTGGCTTCCAAAATGACATCCATCACAGGTTTACTGAGAGATGTAGTATAAATAATTAGTTTATCAGCCATGCTGCAAGATTCAGAGTTTGGAGCAGAGTATGTAGAATTTGAAAGTTCTGCTGAGACAGTAAATGAGGTGTTTGAGGCAAGTACCACGGAGGAAGGTGTGACATATTCCTTAGAAGCAGGTGCCAGTGCTGGCGAGGCTAGTCTGGAGCAATTAGGATAATTTTTGTTTTTTCCTGTCTGACTTTTAGTAAGACGTTGGAGAGTAGAGGCAGAGGGGGAAAGGCATAGACTGATATGTTTTTCCAGCTGAAGGATACAGAATCCACTTTCCATGCTTTTTTGTGATGAGTTCTTGTGCAGAATTTGTCCAACTGATAGTTTTGGGGAGAGGCAAACAGATCTATGTCTGGGCCCCCCCATTTCTGTGTTAACATGAAGATTTGTGGATCCAGTTTCCATTCGTGTGGGTCCATAAGATTTCTGCTTAGGTCGTCTGCCAGAGTATTTTGCTTTCCTGGCAGGAATTGTGCTTGAAGATGTATTTAGTAAATCAAGGCTGTGTTCCGCAAGGCCATGGCTAGTCTGCAAAGGGGGTAGGAATGTGTACCCCCGCTTGTTTATGTACCACATAACTGTGGTGTCGTCAGTCTTTATCAGTAGTTGTCCTGGATGAAGCAAGTCCTTGAAGGCTGTCAGAGCATTCTGAACAGCTAGCATTTCCTTTCTCATTGATATGCAGATGCATTTGGTTTGGGCTCCATTTGCCCTGAAAGCATCTCCCTGCCAGGTGGGCCCCCGCAAGCAT
The DNA here is from genome assembly GCF_019279795.1 of Protopterus annectens. NCBI lineage: Eukaryota > Metazoa > Chordata > Ceratodontiformes > Protopteridae > Protopterus > Protopterus annectens. The sequence goes on from NC_056734.1 coordinate 366,291,217, forward strand.
AGTCTGATGTGTCTGTAGTTAAGGTTTAGTTGGCATGGGGTAGAGTGAATGACGGTCCTTTGTTTTGGTGACATGTTTCTGCCCACCAAAGAAACTCCTGTTGCAGGCAGGGAATGAAAGGAATCATTGTTTCCAGGCTGTGACAACGTTGACTCCATACGTTTCCTCATATGCAGTCTCACATGGAATTAGTAGAATACAGGATGCCATGAATCCCAAAGCTTGCAGATAACTGGGTTTTTGTTGCCATTTGTTTGAAGTATGTTGTCAATTGCCTTTGTCTGGCATGAGGTAAGCCATCTGGGCAGTTGTATTCAAGCTTGCACCCAGGAATGTAATTATTTGAGAGGGTACTAGTTGTGATTTATTTTTGTTTATGGTGTACCCTAGGCATGCTAGAAGACTTTTTACAAATGCCAGATGTTGAAGAGGAGTGTCCTTGTCTCTGCTTGAATGAGACAATCGTCCAGATAATGATAAATTTGGATGTTTCTTTGTCTGCAGAATGCAATTACTGGTGCCAGGCACTTTGGAAAGACCCTGGGTGCAGTAGATCAGCCAAAGGGCAGTGCAGAGAATTGGAAATGCAGAACATCTGCTTTGAAGCGGAGGTATCTTCGGCAGGATTCCCTTACTGGGATATGCAGGTATGACTCAAGTCTAGAGTTACTAACCAAGCATTCTTGCTTAGCATAGGCAGTAACTGTTGTAAAGTCAGCATTTTGAATTTTGGAATGTCCAGGTACATGATCAGAATCAATAAGTCCAGTATAGGATGCCATGAATTGCCTTTTCTGGGTACCAGGAAAAGTCTTGAATAAAATTCTTGTCTTTTTTCCTTTTCTGATACCGGTTGAATAGCCCCCATATCCATGAGGGATATGACTTGTTTGTTTTGTGGCAGATCCGGCCATCTGTTTGGAATTAGCAAAGTATGGAAATGAAATCTGTACCCCTGGGATACCATGTTTAATACCCACTTGTCCTGGGTAATTAACTGCCAATTCTGAGCATGAAGTGCTAGTTTTCCCCCCAAGGGGGCTGCCAAAAGGTAAGTGCTTGGAGATGGTAGAGGAAAAGTCATTGAGACTGCTTACTGCAGGGTTGTCCTTTGTTTCCTCCAGATTTGGAGGTGGAGGCACCCCATTGCTTTGACCTGTAAGAACCCTGTGATTGATATCTGGAGCCTTTTAAGCGCCTGGGTTTGCCTTGAGTGGCTCTGTTGGACACAGGAAAGGACCAATTTTTAGTAGGCCAGTGCCTACTGAACCTGGGTGGCTACACTTGCAAGAATTATTTCACAGTTTGCATAGATTTAGCTTTGTCTGCCATTTTCTTTAAAACCTCTTCTGCCTTATTACCAGAGTATCATGCTGCAAAGGGGCATCCTACAATTTAGCTTTAACATGATCAGGCAGATTTTGCTCCTTGAGCCAGGCATGCCTTCTAATCACAGATCCAGTAACGGCGGCCCTACAAGAGGCCTCCAAGGAATCAAAACAACATTGCAAAGTATGCTTTTCCAACCTGTTCTGCTGAATGCAATAAATCCTGTAACTATATTCCACACAATCAGAAATCAACATCACTTTGTTTCAGTAAGCCCATAACATGCTGTTGATATTTAAGCATATGAAATTGGTAGTTTAAAGCCTTGATTGCCAAAGTTGCAGATGTATAAACCTTCTTACCCCATCTATCCAGCACCCTGGAATCGCTATCAGAAGTAGGATAGGATTTTTTGGCTGTATAAGCCTCAACACCCTTGGGACCCTGAGAAATAGTCTCAGGATCAGCAGCAGGATTTTTGAAAAGAAATTTGTGGGAGTCAGGAACCCTGTAATATCTGTCTGGCTTACTAGGAGCTGGAGGCAGGGAATCAGGAGCCATGCTTGATTCCGACAACACATCAAGTCTACTACAGGAGGTATTGCCGAAGGCCTATGCTGAAGAAGAAGGAAATCCCTAAGCCTCTTTTTTGATTCAGAGAAGTCCTGACTCTCCCAGTGAAAATGTTCCCTTAAAGTATGCAAAGTCTCTCTGAAAGAGTAATCCTCAGGAGGAGCTGCAGATGGGATGGATTCCTCTGCATCAGAATCCTCATAGGGTGGAATAGAAAATTCCTGATCAGAAGAGGAATCAGAAGAAATGGAAACCTGATCTGAAGATTCATAATCAGTGCCTTGCCTAGGCCTCTTAGTGTGTGTGTGTGTGTGTGTGTGGGGGGGGGTTGGGAACCCCTGATCAAGGTAATGAAATCCTCAGCCATTTTGATAATCTATATTTTAGGCATAGGGACCTGAGCACGTGGCTCATGTATCTTTCTTTAGACACAGAATTTGTTTTTTACCTTGTTTTTGTTGCTGGCGTCTGTTTAATATAAAAATGTTGAGGCCTGAAAACACCCTCATAAGCCAGTGCCTGCTTAGCGGCACCGGACCCATCCAAGGGAGAGACATCCGCGGATTCAATACTCTGAGAATCTCGTGGCATACCGGACTCCAAATGGGTCTCGGTAAAGGCCTGCGACTCAAAAGTAGCGGGTATCAGGGGCTGCGCGAAAGCGCCTCACCGAGTACCGGCGACCCAGCAACTGCCTTAGGAGAAGCTTCGTCGGTTATGGACCTCGACGGTCTGTCTCTCTTTCCTTACGTTTTTTGTGAACTCCGGTAGTCGGATTGCTAACCGACGACATTTCAGGGTAGTGAAATCTTAAACCAAAACATTTAGAAGCAAAAATATACCGATGCTTAATAGTGCGTTGGTTAAATTTAGCACAAAACAGACAGCAAGGCACGTTGTGATCACGGCCTAGGCAAGGAATACAGTACAAATGAAAATCCTTATGAGGTATTTGTTTCCCACAAGTAATGCAATTATTAACTTTTACTGACATCGGTAAGAAGCAAGAAAAAGTTTCCCAGTGGGGGCCACTTAGCTTTAGTTTAAAGACTTCGGTTCTGAAACTCGAATACGAAAATTTCAGGAGTCGGCCGACCGGCACTTGCGAACTGCTTCTGCTTCGGGCACTGCGCAGCAAGAAAGACTGATTAAAATGGCGTCGGCTGCATGTTTTATACCCCTGATGACCCGAAGTCATGGAAGAGGAGACCGCAACAGACGCAGGACCCATAACTTTATTCAGGCCGACTGAGGGCAACCTGCCAGCAGATTACCCAAATGTAATGACTGCAACAGTGAAACATGAACATCATCCCTGGAAACAAAAGAAGCTTCAGAGTCAGTGCCAAGGCTGGATCCAGTGGGATCTGACAAACCACATGTTAAATCGCACAAAAATAGACAACACTGGATACTAGGGATTCAAACTTTCAAGACTGTGACCTGGTGTTGTAATAAGAAAAAATAAACCCTTACTTGCAGACACTATTTTGTACTCGATAAATCCAGAAAAAGGACATTTAGGAGTTATGGAACATTGAGTCAGTTTAAACTCTTTTTAGGGATACAAAATAAATGTAGATAAATGTATAGTGGTAAACTACACACATGAATTAGTTCACAAATGCTCATACTTTTGGGAACATGATAAACTGAAGTATTGAGGAGTATGGATTAAAAAGGACTCTGTTAATGCAGATAAGGATAGGTGGGACGAGACTAAACAGAAAATACAAAAAGTAAAAAAGTGGAAGCTCTTGATTATGGACATGGATAAGAAGATAAACAGACTTTTTTTAGCTGCTTGCATCTTACTATCTATACCCATAATCTGGCCTTGCATACCTGTCAGGTGCATTTCTATCGACCAGAGGAAGTGGATAACAAAGAGCTGAAGGAATTCATTTGGAGAGGAAACAGAACAAGAATTAAGTGGGATAAGTAGTTTTCCCCATATGACAGGGTGGTTTAGATGATATACATAACTCAAAAAAGATGTTTACAACTTAAATGTCAAAACTGATGATGAAATGGGGTAGGGTGAGTTTGAGGGAGGGAAAGAGACTAGGATTTGTGGTACAATTCCTCAGGGATAACAGTAATACCCACAAAAGACTACACAAAAGTAGCATTAATCATTGAAATTGCTACACCTAGTGACTACAGTGTTTTACATACAGAGAGAGACAGTCATACAATATCAGGATTTGCAGGCAAAAATGAGGGCAATGTGGATGAAAGGATACCTGGACAGTTCCAGTAGTAGTAGGAGCAATGGATCTTACAAAAAAGAATTTACAATTGTACTTAGATATGTTAGTGATATGTGCAACTCCATATAAATTGCATAAGTAATTACTGGGCACATGTACTGTGAAGAGCACGTCTGGCTAACAAAGATCAAAACAATACTAATTTCATGAACTTTTAAGAGTGGGGTCCATTCATGTCAAGGTATTAGAAACCCAAAAGACTTGGAGAAATTAAAACTGGATACAACAAAAAAACACAAAAATTACAGACCAACAAGAGACAAAGATGACAGAGTGGACTACTGAGAATAAGGAAGATATTATGTACAGTTACTATTATGCAAAAAGCCCAGAATTTCCAGACATAAGATATCCAGAAAGACAGAAATTAGAGGAAAGAAAAATTCTTGCACAAGAAACACTGTCAAAAGTTTCAAATCTAAATGTGTGTTCATTAATACAACAAATCCACAGAAAATATTATACAGATGAAAAAACTTTGGATTGTCTGAAAAAAGCAACAGAGGAAGTGTGAAAATATAAAGAACAAAACTCAGAGATTTTTAAAAGATATAAAAAAAACATGAACATGGAAAAGAAAATGAGATCTGATATGATACAATACTTATGCAAAGGAGAAAGTCAAACTAATCAATATAAAAAAGCTCTAAAGATAGGGGAATACAGACAAGGGCACCCAGATATGGAAAATTTCACAACACAAAAAATAATAGGTTCGTAGGTTGGTACTAGGCTATTGGCCCTAGGGCCTATACAAGCCTAGCCATAATGCCCTGGTTATTTCTTCACACACTATTTACTTCCCTGGACCCCTGTCTAGCAGGGTGACTGACTTGATCCCCGGGGTGAATTTCCTTTCTCCCATCCAATCATCAAGGTTCCTTTTGAAGAGGGCCAAAGAGGCGCTCTGCTTGACATGTATGGGCAGTCTACTCCAGAGTCAGGGGAGTCTCTGGGTAAGGAACCTATCCCTCCAGCATGTTTTATTTATTGTGATGACAAGATTTAGATCCCTGAAGTGCGTGGCTCTGAGGGATTGGGATTTCTTTAAGTGTAGCATGTCCAACAGCTCTGGGTTTGACATGGCCTTGTATGTTAAGCAGAGATCACCTCGAAGTAGATGATATGCGACAAGAGTATAGCTGGAGTTTTTTAAGGCAGTCAGCATAGGGCATCTGCTTTAGGCCTGTGATTCTTTTAGTGTGGTATTTCTGCGGCCTTTCCAGTTGTTGCAGATGTCTTGAGAGGTACATACGAAATGGGACATTGTATTCTATAAAGGGTCTAATGAGAGGTGAGGACAGTGGGACAATGACCTTTTTTCCTGAATGAAAAGCCCTTAGTGATGAGGTGTGCCACATAGGATTTCCAGACTGTTGTGGTGATCTGGTTATTGAAGGTGAGACCACTGTCCACCTGTGTCCCTAAGTCTCTTATCACACTTTCGGTGTTAAGTGTACTGCCACCTATGTGATAATTTACGGGTACATGTTTTTTTCCCCAGAGGGGATAACTATACATTTCTTGGCATTGGGCTCGAGTCCATGGCTCTGGCATCAAGCATCTGTAAATAATAATAAAACAAGGAATGTATAACAGCCAATTAGTAAGACAGAAGTTAAATAGAAAAATTATGAACTGCAAACTGAAGGACTTTGTGTAGACAGTGCAACACTGGCAATGTCACAGCACGAGCTCCTAAATTAAGGAGAAACAGGTGGAGCAGGAGATACCTGAAGAAACATGGACATGAGAAAGAAAAAACATATTTCATATGGTGCGATATTTACGCAAAGGGAAAAGCAAAGCAAATCAATACAAAAAAAGCAGCACAAAAAGATATCTTAAGATAAATACAGGCAAAGGCACCCGGACATGGAATATTTCATAATACAAAAAAAGAAAACAAGAGAGGATTAGTAATGGAGAAGTTAAAAATTGAAACTGAAGTTATGGATTACATGCAAAGTGAAGGATTTAGTGTAGAAAATCTTACATGAGTAATATCACAGCACGATGGGACGAATCCACAAACTGAAGAGATACATGTGCAGTGGGAGGCATTTGATGACTTGCCACACAATAATGCTCTGGAGCCTTCAGCAGGAAACTGGTAAAACAAAAGTTCAGCTGGAGTTGCACAGCAAGGAAAGGTGAAATGAACAGTGGCAACTCTTGATGCAAGCAGTGTTGTGGAGTGATGGGCCAATGAGCATGATATGAAGGAGAAGCAGATGATGCAAGATGCAGCTGAACTGGATATATCACGGGAAGATGTTCTTTGTTGTGGAGTGATGGACCAATGCATTCCCTTATGAAGGTGCATCAGATGACAGGATGAAGCTGAAAAGGATATGTCACAGGAAGATGTTCAGTAACTTTCTGTAGAATGTCCGCAGGAAAAAGAAAAATATGTTCTCAGTTTAGAAGAAAATTATCTAAGGGAAGAGTTGCTTGCTTTAATAGACATGGTACAGACATATTAAGACTGATGAAAGAAATAGATTACAGAAAGTAAATAAGACCCAAATTGTTAGAAGTCTGATAAAACAGATAAACACGGTAATCAAGACTATTAACAGGAATTCATGTGATACAAGAGAAAGTACAGTTGTGTACCTACCATAAATATTCACTGTTGCAGTCATTACACTTGAGTTATCCTGTGGCAGGCTACCCTCAGTCGGCCTGAATTCCAAAGTCTTGGTCCGGCGTCAGTTGCTGTCGCCTCTTCCCTGACATCAGTGCGCCAGGGGTATAAAAGATGCAGCAGACGCCATTTTCTTCTTTTTCTTGCCCCAGATTTCAGGTGCCCCCAAAAGGGTAGGCTAAAAATTATGCCAATAAAAAAGCATGCACTAACAAAAACATTACCTTCATCTACAAGCAAATACACCACATAGGTCGTATAGAATAGAGAAGTACAGATTAGTCCCAGCAATGAAAGAGGGATGGTGGGAGAGTAACTTGAACTGCAACAGTGAATACACTCGAACATCTACATTTATGGTAGGTACGCAACTGTACTATGTTCGTGTTTCACTGTTGCAGTCATTACACTTGGGTTGAATCCCAAAGCTGAGGTTGGGTGGCTGGGCCTAAATAGAATTAGGAGTGGCTATGAGGCCCTGCAGAACTGCAGTGGCAAAGTCTGCTCTGGATTTAGAGTAAAGAGGTAAGTGAAAGTGTGCACTGAAGTCCAAATTGCAGCCTCCAAAATGTCCATGGTTGGTACTCCTCTAAGGAAGGCTGCTGAAGTGGCTGCTGCTCTGGTTGAATGTGGCCTAATGCCCTTAGGCACTGATTTGCCATGTTGGGAATAGCAGAAACGAATGCAGTGGCCTTTCCATTTTGAAATAGTCTGCTTTGAGATAGCTTTTCCTTGTGATCCTGCAGCATATGCCACTAAGAGTTGCTCAGTCTTTCTGAAAGATTTAGTTCTGTCCAAGTAAAAACGTAGCTGTGAATGCCCAAAGAATGCATAAGTCTCTCCCCCTTATTCTGTGGGTTTGGAAAAAAGGTAGGCAAATGAATGGTTTGGTTAAGAGCCACGCTGGAAACTACCTTAGGCATAAATGTTGGGTTTGTCCTTAGAGAAACCCTGTCTGGATGGAAAATTATAAAAGGTTCCACAGCCGTAAGTGTCTGTAACTCTGAAACTCTTCTAGCCGAAGTTATTGCTAGGAGCAGAGCTGTTTTCCACGATAAGAATTTTATCTCAGCTGTATTGGCTGGCTCAAAAGGAGGCAGTGTGAGTTTTTCCAAAACAAAACTGAGGTCCCATGCAGGTATGGGCGCTCTCCTTGGAGGTCTTATGTTTTTGGCTCCTCTGAGGTACTGCCTTAGTAGTGGATGTGAAAAAATAGGTGGGTCTGTATTGTAATGAGCTGAAATGGCAGAGGCATGGATCTTAATTGATGAAAAAGATAGGCCTTTGTCCAGCATCTCAGTTAGGTATTGTAAAATCTGAGGAATATTTGGTACAAGCGTGTCAATTCCCTGTGCCTGGTTCCAAGCACAGAATCTCTTCCATTTTGCTGCATAAGATTTTCTGGTGCTGGGTCTCCTGGCTTCCAAAATAACATCCATAACTGCTTTAGAGAGAGAGGTGTGTTCTGAATGGTCACATTATCCGCCATGCTGCCATATTTAGGGTTCTGAGTTGGCTGTGCAGGATCTGATCGTTTTATTGGGTCAGTAAATCAGGAATTTGAGGCAATGTCCAGGCTGGGCCTTGAGACAAGCTCTTTAGGATTGGGTACCAGTGCTGGCGGGGCCAGTCTGGGGCAGTCAGTATCATTTTTGGCTTCTCTTGTCTGACCTTTAGGAGTACCTTGGGGAAGAGAGGCAGGGGAGGAAAGGCATATACTGTAAGGGTTTTCCAGCTGAATGACACAGCATCCACTTTCCATGCTTGCTTGTGATAAGTCTTTGTGCATATTCTCTGTGGTTGGCAGTTGTGAGTGGAGGCAAATAGATCTATGTCTGGGCATCCCCATTTCTTTATCATGCTGAAGATTTGTGGATTTAGTTTTCACTCATGAGGATCCATGAGGTTTCTGCTTAGTTCGTCTGCCAGAGTATTTGTCTTTCCTGGCAGGAATTGTGCTTGCAGGTGTACTTGATAAGTCAATGCTGTGTTCCACAAAGTCATGGCTTGTCTACAGAGGGGGTAGGAATGTGTGCCTCCCTGCTTGTTTATGTACCACATGACTGTAGTATTGTCCGTCTATCAGCAGTTGTCCTGGATGAAGTAGGTCCTTGCAGGCTGTCAGGACATTCTGAACAGCCAGCATCTATTTTTGATTGATATGAAGATGCATTTGGCTTGTGGGCCATGTGCCCTGAATACATTTTCCTGCCATGTGGGCCCCCCAGGCATAATCTGATGCATCTCTTGTTAGTGTTTGCCTGGCTGTGGGTAACGTGAATGGCTGTCCCTTGTTGAGGTGACAGGCCTGAGCCCACCACTGAAACTCCTGTTGCAGGCAGGGAATGAATGAAATTAATTTTTCCAGGCTGTGGCAATGTTGAGTCCAAACACTTTTTATATACCATTGTAGTTTCCTCATATGCAGTCTTGCATATGGAATTAACAGAATGCAGGATGCCATGAAGCCCAAAGCCTGCAGAATTTTTCTTGCAGATAACTGAGTTTTTGCTGCTAGCATTTCAAGTAAGTCAGTTGCCTTTGTTTGTCTGGCGTGAGATAAGCCATCTGGGCAGTTGTATTTAAGCTTGCACCCAGGAATATTATCTCTTGTGAGGGTACTAGCTTTGATTTATTTTTGTTTACTGTGTACTCTAGGCAAATGACCAATCTTTTTACAAACGCCAGATGATTTAGTAAAATGTCCTTGTTCTCTGCTTGAATAAGGCAGTCAACCAAGTAGGGATATATTTGAATTCCTCTGTCTGCAAAAAGCAATTACTGGTGCCAGGCATTTTGTGAAGACCCTGGGCACAATAGATAAGCCACAGGGCAGTGCAGAGAATTGGTATTGCATTGATCCAGTTATGAATCTGAGGTATCTTCTGCAAGACTGTCTGACTGGGACATGCAAGTATGCCTCTTTTAGCTCCAAAGTTACAAGCCAAGCCTTCTTACCCAGCATGGGCAGAAGTTGCGGCAGAGTCAACATTTTGAATTTTGGAACATCCAGAAAAGTGTTTAGAATAGACAGGTCCAGTACTGGCCTCCAGGCTTTGCCCTTTCGGGGCACCAGGAAAAGTCGTGAGTAAAATCCTTGTTCCTGCTCCTGTAGTGGAACTCGCTGAATGGCCCCCATGTCCATGAGGGATAAAATTTGTTTTTGTGCCTCTGCCCACTAATTGTGTGGCAGGTCTGGCATGCCTCTTGCCTTTGGCAGGGTGTGAAACTGGAACCTGTAACCCTGAGACACTATATTCAAGACCCATTTGTCCTGGGTGATCATGTGCCAGTTTTGTGAAAAAAGTGCTAGTTTTCCCCCCTAAGGGAGCTTCCAAAAGGTAAGTGCTTGGTACTGGTAGGGGAAAGTCATTGGGACTGTTTCCTACAAGGTTGAGATTGGTCTTCTCCGCTTTTGGAGGTAGAAGCACCCCATTGTTTAGGCCTGTATGAGTCTTGGGGCTGGGATCTGCCTCTAGGGCATATGTATCTGCCTCTTTGTGGCCTGTCTGACACTGGAGAGGACCAATTTTTTCAAGGCCAGTTCCTACGAAATCTGGGTGGCTGTACCTGTAAGAAATCCTTAACTGTCTGCATACATTTCGCTTTATCCTCCATTTTCTTCAACACCTCTTCTGCATTACCACCAGAGTATCATGCTGTAATGGAGCATCTAATAGTTTTGCTTTAACATGATCAAGCAGATTCTGTTCCTTTAACCAAGCATGCTTCCTAATCACAGGACCTGTTACAGCGGCCCTGCAAGAGGCCTCCAAAGAATCAAAATCACATTGCAAAGCATGTTTTCCCACTTGTTCAGCTGCATGCAATAAATCCTGCATTTCCTTGTTTTCTGTGCAGAGTAAGACATTTTCTGTTTTAATAGTGACATTAAGTATTGCTGATATTTAAGCATATGAAATTGACAATTTAAGGCCTTACGGCCAAAGTAGCAGAAGTGTAACCTCCCCACCCCCCCACCCCCATCTGTCCAGTGCTCTTGAATCTCTATCAGAAGGGACAGGGTTTTAGCAGTGGAAGCTTTGACACCCTTAGGACCCTGAGATATGGTTTCTGGATCAGCAGCAGGGTTTTTATATAGAAATTTATGGGAATCTGGGACCCTGTAGTATCTGTCAGGCTTTAACGTTGCAGGTGGTATAGAATCTGGAGACAGGCCGGAGTCCGAAAAAACATCATTTACAATGTCCAGAACAGGGGGAATAGCAAGGGGCCTGTGCTGAGGAAGTAAAAGAAAATCTCAGAGCCTTTTATTAGATTCTGAGTAGTCCTGGCTCTCCCAATGAAAGTGCTCCCTCATGGTATGCAGGGTTTCCCCAAAGGAAAAATCTTCAGGAGGAAAGGCTGAAGGAATAGATTCTTCAGCATCAGAATCCTCATAGGGAGGAAGAGTATTCTTGATCAGAGGAGGAATCAGAGGAAATGGAAACCTGATCTGAAGATTCATATTCTGTCTCTTGCCTAGGCCTCTTATCAGGAGGGGGATGGGAACCCCTGATCAAAGTAATAAGGTCTTCGGCCATTTTGAGCATTTGGTTTTTAGGCATGGAAGCCTGTCCTGGAGAATGCTGTACTTGTCTGTCTTTAGAGCTGCTTTAGTCCTTGGTTTAGAAGCTGAAGATGGCTTTACATATAACTGAGCTGATCTGAAAACACCCTCAGAAGCAGATGCCTGCACAGCGGCTCCGGACCCATCTGAGGGAATATTTTCCGAGGGTCCAATACCTTGAGTTTCCAGATGCCCAGTCGGCTCCACATGGGAGTCGGAAGCGGCCTGTGGCGCTGAGACAGCAGGCGTCAAGGGCTGCGAAAGCACCTCACTGAGAACCAGCGAACCAACTACTAGCTTAGCAGAAGCCTCGTATGTTTTGGACCTCGGATGCCTGTCCTTGTCTTTATCCTTGCGGTTTTTAGAAACTCCGGTCATCGGTTGTTCTGACGGCATTGTATAATTGAATCTTCGGCCGAAGTAATGAAAGGCAAAATCGTACCGATACTTAATAGTGTGTTGGTTAAATCTAGCACAAAACCGACAACAAGCAACGTCTTGGTCAGGGCCTAGGCAAGGAATACAGTAAGAGTGAAAATCCTTATGAGGTATTTGCTTCCCACAAGAAATACAATTGTTAACTTTTTGTGACATCGGTCTGGAGCAAGAAAAAAGTTTCCCCAACGGGGTACTTAGCTTTAATGAAGACTTCGGATCTGAAATTTCGAAAATCTCAGGAGTCGGCCGACAGGCACTTGCGAACTGCTTTTGCATTGGGCACCGTGTGGCAAGAAAGACTGAAGGAAATGGCGTCGGCTGCATCTTTTATACCCCTGGCGCACTGTCAGGGAAGAGGCGACAACAACAGACGCCGGACCAAGACTTTGGAATTCAGGCCGACTGCGGGTAGCCAACAGGATAACCCAAGTGTAGTGACTGCAACAGTGAAACACGAACATCAGGATATTGCTGTCCATTTAAATTAATAACTGATAAAGTCTTACCACATAACAGAGCAATAAGAGAAAGGAGGGGCAGAAATAAAATTGTATCACAGAAGCATCGAACAGAGAAGATGATAAAGCAATTAAGACGAGCATCACTGTTAGAATACAAGAGGGAGCAGAACAAAAATGCTCAAGACATGTGGCCATATGGACAGACTCAAACTCCAACTATTCTCGGTCTCATATCGCCTACTTAATGTCAATCTCTGCTTGACTTACAAAGCCATGTCTGACCCCAGCTCTGTTTGAAATGCTAGATCTAAAGAAATCCCAATCCCTCTGCACCACACTCTCCTGAGACCTCAACCTCATTACCACAATCAACAGAACGTGCAGGAGGGACAGGTTCATAACCTACAGTCTGCCCATGCTATGGAATAGACTTCCCATACATGTCAAACAGAGCACCTCACTGGCCCTCAAGAGAAATCTTGATGAGTGGATGGGAAATAGAAAATTCACCCCGGGGATCACTTCAGTGGCTTTACTCGACAGAGGCACTGCGAACTAAAGTCAGGTGGCACAATACCAGGATAATCCTATGGGCTAGGCTTGTAAAGGCTCCAGGGCCATTAGCTTAGTACACACCTATGAAGAGATGTGGTAAAAGCGGCAGACAATATCTCAACAGACCAGGATTTAGTGTACAGTATTGCAAATAATAAACTACAGATATCAGCACAGGCAGAAAACTTAGAAGATAATCAGATAACAGAAAGGAAAAGTACAAAATAAGCAAGTCATTGATGACCCAAGAGAGTTTGAGAGTGAACTGGGAAACAAAGCAAAAGGAACAGAAACATCTCAAAAAAAGAAGAAATAGACATATTTGGAGAAATATTTATGAAGACCCAGGGGAACAAACATGCTGAAAAGATAGAAAATTTTAAATAAATAGTATGGAGTTCAAACATACAAGATATGGGATGAAGTAATGGTCAGAGAATTTGAAACAAAATTAGGAAAAGCTAATCGGAAAACTCCAGTCCCAGATGCAGTACCTAACTTATGGCTAAAAGTACTACCATCTTTACAAAAGATTTAGCCCCAAGTAAAAGTTACTTATATGTGTATCCCAAACAGACACCACCCTGGTTAACAGGAAAAATTATACTTCTCCTTAACAATGAACCCGTAAGCCCATCTTAAAACAATAGACCAATAACGTGCCTTCTGATGATGTACAAAATATATACTGGAATTGATGCAGAGCTTATAATCATTTAGAAAAAAAATAATCATGGCAACAGAGCAAAAGGGTAACAAAAGAAAGGCATACAGAACAAAGGATCATTTGTTGCTAAATAGTCATAATGGAAAATTGGTAAAAGGAGAAAAATACAAGGATGGCATAGGTAGGCAAGAAAAAAAGCCATATGACAGCATCCCACATACAGCCATATTAAGTACAATGAAAGAAGCGGATTACTGAAAGTAAATACATCGTTCACTAACATTACAGTGACCATAAAACAGTGGCAACCCACACTGCAGTTAAGCCATGACAAATGGCAAATTAGTATCTCAGAGATAAAAAATCAAAAGAGGGATATTCCAGGGTGATTCTTCGTCACCACTGCTGTTCTATCTTGTCCTTAACCTACTAATCTGTTTAACAGATTAGATCATGGTTACAATTTGGCTCCCAGAAAACAACCTTGCTTAAACAGACTTCTTTTTGTGAATGACTGTAAAGTTCATCAGGTGAAGAGTAAAAAGCACAGCTGAAAATTGTTAAAACGTTCTCATGTGACACAAGAATGTCATTTGGTCTTAATATGGAAAAGCAACGTTTAAAGCAAGAAAGTTGAAGTACCCACAAAATAATAGTCTGTGATAGAAAGGAATTGAGCATGTGGGAATGTATAAATATTTGAGAACTGATAAAGGATCAGCAAGAAAACGAACAAATGTGAATAAAAATCAGTAATGATTACATCAGGAAACTAAAACTAACACTGAAAACAGGCTTGACATCTAGGAATGAAGTCAAACCTATAATCCAATTTAGTCTTCCTGTTCCAACTTATAGTTTTGGTGCGAATGCCTGGCCCCAAAACATACTGGATCAGTTAGACAGGAAAACAAGAAAATGCTTCAATAATGTGCAAAACTGTTGCATTGGGGATTGTGCAAACATTACAACACAGAAGTAGCTGAAAAGCACTGGAAACAAACCAGAAAGCATTACACACAATGATGAAGCATCCATCACATGAGATCACCCATTATCAACAGTTCAAAAAATAGATATGAGAAAAACAGATATAGTAGCCCATGAAAAAAGAGAAGTGGCATGTAGTAGTCCATGAAAAAAGAAAATGTAGATCAGGACACTGGTGTTCTAGCACGGTGGTGGGGCACTAGATCCTATGGGACTGAATTTAAAGAGAATGAGTTTAGGAGAAGAAGCTATATACACACCCCTTCTTGTTCTACTGGAAGGATCAACTTAGCCTACTTGACTCTTGTTCTCTTCCCAACTCGCATAGAATCCTTCAACTCTAATTGCAATCAACAACTTCTCCTCTGGTTGACAAAAATATGCCCAACCCATGTATAAAACTAAAGGGACTAAACATTTTGAATGTTAGTATCTTGCTATCTATATCCATAATGGGATTCTTTTTAACCCATATTCCTAATCACTTTATTTTATTATATCCCTATAAATATGGGTATTGTTGAACCAATTCACATGGGGGTATACAGTTTACAACTACAGCCTTTGTTTTATCTTCATGAAACTGTCTCAATGTTTCACAACACTGAGATCTCCTTTTCTGGTTTTATCAGGTACAAAATATCTGCAAATTCTTTATTACCATACCAATTGTATCCTTGAATTTCTGAGTCCCTGGTTTTCTTTGCCAATGGTCCTAAACATAACACAACTAGCAATGGGGAAAGAGGATATCCCTTGTCTGGTACCTCTGTTCAGACAGAACCTGTCAGAGAGGAAGCCCCCCCCCCCCAACTTCAATTTTCATGTTCGTTCCCTCATATATCTTCCTAATTAACCTTATTATTGTGTCAGGGAATGCAAATGTTTCCATTGCCCTACTCATACAATCCCAGCTTACTCTGTCGAGTAATTTCTATGCATAAAGACACATTAACATGCATATTACCCAGGTAGTCCCTTATTTTATCTTTAGCACTTTGCAGTTCTGTCTCCTTGTTCTGTGAGATTCTCCTTATTCTGCAATAGTTTAACCTTTGTCAGTCCGTCTAAATAATTATTAGTTCTTATCCAATTTTTTGTTTATTAATACCATATTTTTAAACTTCACTTTCATTTTATCCCAAGCTATAGCTTCTGAAGAAATTTCTATCTTACCTAGTAACACCCGACTAATTTACTACCCATTCCTTAAATTGCTCTAACAGATAAATGGGAAAACACCACTGTAATTTTTTTCTTTATTACCCTGCATTTTTATATTGGTTAGTATTGGCTTGTGATCTGAAATTATTGGATGTGTATCAAAAGGGTCCCTATTAAATTATTGAACGTTTCAAAGTTTGAATGTCATATGGTTGACACCATATGATCGAACTTTGAAAAGTTTGAAGGTGACAGCTACCTATGCGCAGAATGGGAACATTTCCCTTTTCTGCACTTAAGTGCAGTCTCGGAATTGGTATATTTAAGTAGGGTGCAGGGGGGCCTGCTCAGAGCATTAAGTTTTTTTTTTTACGTTTTTATTATATATTCGAAGATTCAAGTTTCGCTCATATGTTGTCGATTAAGTTTCGCTCACAAGTTGTCAAACATATGACGTTCGAAATTTTGAAGATTCAAATATGTAATATAGACCCTATCAAAACTTTCAATTAAATGTACATGTTCCTGTGAAATATAAGTTCTTGTCTATCCTAGCCCAGTTGTTGTGCCTTGGGGAACAGTAAGTAAATTCTCTTACAATCCTATTGAATTCACAACTTTCATGCCAAATATAGTCATAACTTTCTTCAAAAATCTACCCTTTTTGTTTCATCTTCCCTTCTAAGCTCCACAGATTCATCCTCACTGTTGCAAATCTTATTCCAGTCCCCACCTACAAGTAATATTCCCTGTTGAAAGCGGATTTCCCTGAGTTTAAGCTCCATTGCAGCAGTTTTAGGTGGACTATAAATGAGTACCAGTAGCCCCTTACTACCACTGTACCACAAATTTAACATTAATTTTTTTCCCTGCTTTATCACTATTGGAGCTACTCTAGCAATTAATATAAGTACTCCCCTTTTCCTTTGTCCCAGATATTCCACTGAGTAACAGCTATTTGCACTCTGCATTTTTAATATAGTTTAATACTCTCTCTTTTCTGCATACCTGTGAGACCACTTACACACCAAGATAATATGCTAAGTGGTGCCAACATGATAAGCAGTTACTGTTCCCACCTGTTATACGCAACATTTTTTTTAAATGTCCATTTTCAGCTTTTGCGTTACATGCATGCACTAATGTTTGGCAGGTTGATCTTTTATACAGCTGCTTCTTGTCCTATCCATTTGAACCTATGTCACATCTTACAGGACTTTTTGTTTTAATGAAAACCCTCAAATAAAAAGCGCATACACACACCCAGAATACCCTCAACCTATTAATTTAATACAAACACAAAGAGCTATGTATAGCTCTAAATAATGACTATTAATCCTCCTAATAGGAATTGTCCTCCCCATTGCTATTTAACTATTACATGAATATAACTGGTCACCCCTAAAAACCCTACAATTGGCTCTTGCTGTTCAGTACTTTAATAATGCATTCCTGCAAATTCTAAATAATCTTGCTCCATTCAGGAAAATTTGTTCCAAGACCAGACAACTTCCCTACTTATCTAAAGAGATTATCCTCCTACTTCAATATCGGGACAAAGCCTGGGCTCACTATTGCAAAGACAAGAATAGTAACAATTATGCAACCTACCAACAAGTTAAGAAATCATGCCAAAAAACAAACTAGATATGACAAAAAAGACCTACTTCCAAACATGCCAGCTAAAATACCAAAACAATCCCCAAAGATTCTGGCAATCTATCAACCTCCTCCTAAACCCAGGAAAACCATCCACACCACCCCCAGCATCTAGCTATACTACTGACTGTATAGCTGCACAATTCAATACAGACTATCACCTCCATCACCTCATTATCTCAATTCAACATTTTCCTTATCACCTCAAAAACAACCACCTTGTCACTGCCACCTTCCTTGATATGTCAAAAGCCTTTGACACTGTATCCCATCAAATACCCCTAAACAAACTTGCCTCTCTAAATTTCAGCTCCAATACCCTCCAGTGGTACCACAGCTATCTGTCCAGCCATAAATAAGCCACCATATGGGAACACAATCAACCCTTTTACCCATCATTGTCAGCGTCCCACAAGAGTCTATCTTAGGCCCACTTCTGTTTACTATCTAATGACCTTTATATACTGCAGCTCCACCTGCCTCTATCATTCAATATGCTAATGACGCATCCTTTATTTGCTCTGTCCCCTCCTTATAAGAACTCAAAGTATAATCTCAGACAGCCCTCCATAACATTGAGAAATACCTTTCAGACCATCAACTAATTCTAAACCCTAACAAGACCAAACTTATGGTATTTTCTAATTCCTCTAATAAAAAACAACAAATTCACCTATCGTCACCTCTAATGGTACAAAAATTGAACCGAACATACTTAACTCCTTGGTGTTACATTAGACTGCAACAGACATATTGCTCTACCAATCAAAAAAGTCCACACAAAATTAGATGCACTGTACAGGGCTAAACCATTCCTTACTAACCATGCAAGAATAGCTGCTGCCAGAACTCACCTACTTTCCACCCTTCTCTATTGTTCACAAACCTTCGTAAATCTGAATTGAATAACCTAGAAGCTTGCTAGAATAAAATAGCCAAATTTGCGGCTAATCTTCCACACAGATATCACCATTGTATTGCCCTACAAAACCTATACTGGATTGAACTCCCAAACTTACTAGCCCTAAACCAGCTAATAGTAGCTCACTCTGTTATCCATAAACCTGACTATTGCCCAGCCCTATCCAACCTCAAACAACCCTATGCTAAAACCTTACCTCACTCAGATCAGCTGATAAAATCTTGCACAAAAATTATCAAAACCGACAACTCTTTTGGTGATTCTTTATACAGCTCCTGCATAGCAAAAACCTGGAATTCCCTTCCCCAGCATCTACTTTCTTTACCCAATACATATAGCTTCAAACAGCTCCTTACTAATTATTTCTCCAATCATTGGTTATGCTCCTGTACATCCTCTGGCTAAGCAAACACACTTCTGCCTTCTGCCTATTTTAACTCAATACTGATTTTATTGTTTTGACTCATTGATGTCATACTTGGATAATTTAGATTTTTTTCTTTATTTTTATCAGCTATTACTCACTAGAGCTTTACTGTACTATGTAATTATGCAATTTTTATTTTGGGAGCTTTTGTCGTTGGGTCTCCGCTGAAAATGGGCTTAGTTTTTTGCCCAGTTGGACACTACCCATATACCAAATGTAAAATAAAATAAAGATATTTACGGCTACACTCACAGACTAACTGATCTATAATTATGGTTATCCATGCTAAGACACATGGTACAGTCTCTGCATCTTCTACTTACACTAAGTGCTGTTTGCGTTTTATCTTTTTTGTAGAAAACTTGAATGTTTTCAGAAACAATAACTTTTAGCATTAAAAAGTATGACCTCTTATCAGCTTGTTTCCACAGAAACATAACCAGATGCATAGTTGCCTTAACTATAAGCTTCTTAGGTTACCCTGTGAACATTTGTTAAAGGAAAACTTTTCATTACATTCAATGTTTTCTTATTTACAGCTTATCTTAAACATGCTTTTATCCAGACTTTCTTCTCTTTTTATATTGCAATGCCTAAAAAGAAAAAGGGCACCTGTTTAATTTAGTATCCTTATAACACATAAAAGTAACTGCAAATGCTTTAGTATATAACATGCAGTGCATGCCATGAAATGATTACTAAAAATGCTGTTAACAAAAATTGTTTTACTTATTTATCTATTTCCTACCTTTTCCCCTCCCTTTAATTTTTTGCAAACAATGACATGAAGTAGGACAAATACTTTGGATTCCCCTAGAAGTTTAACAAAGTCAAAGTCCAATACTTCCAGTTTTTCTTTTTCAGCCATATTTTACAAATGTGACTAATGCTTTGTAATCCCACATTTATTCATTAACTTCAGACTTCCTGGTTTTCCTGCTGTTGATCTCCATCTTCAAAACTCTAGTCGCTGGTTCATTTGCAATGTACCCCTAGTTCTTCTAGTCAAGTCCTATGTTTTTTTTCTGTCACTCAAACATTTTCATTTGGAACATCTGAAAAGGTTTCACTGGCATCATCTATGAGCTTTACTAACAGAAGCAATGTCACCTCCTGTTTGACATCTCACTTTTTGATGGACAAACATTTGTATTTCTGCCTTAGTCTGTTCTGCATCAAAAAATGACTGATCCACCAGGAAAAAAATATTTCGAAGCTAGCTGGATAAAGCAGCTTGAATCTCATACCTGCCTCTCAACATTTCCTGATTGCTGGACCAAATTTGCTCCTCTTCTGCTGTCTCCAACATTTAGTTCTTTGCCCTTCTGCCACAGTTTTGTCAGAATCAACTATTTCTGCTGGCAGGATTGCATATTTACTGATACAGGTCTTGGCTGGTTTCTCATGGCCAGTTTTGGATCATACAATGTGCCATTTCAATTAACTCTTACTGTGGAATACCAGTCCAGTTGCTTATTCGTGCTTTCATACAATTAACACTTCATTTCGCTGGTACCGCAGATCTCAGGTTTCCTTTACATGCAGTGTCCTCCTAATTCTACCATTTTTGAAACACTTCTTGAGCAGTCTCGTACTCGGCCAGCCTTTTCTTCATTTCATCCACCGATTGTTCCAGTTTTATCAACACATGAATATCTTTTTAAAACTTCTTCCATAATTTCCAGCCTTTTGTTATTTGAGTTTATATACACCTAGACTGTTTTATTTTAAATCAGCTCTGAACACAATTTACTTATTTTTTCCTCTAGATAACTGGAATTAAAGTCTTGTACCAAAGCTGGAACTTGGACTGCTTTTTGATGAACATCTGCAAGATTCTTCACAACCAGTTTTTTCTCAACTTTTGTGGACTATTTTCTTTCCGTTTCTCTAAATTTCTCCTTTGCTGACATTCAGGCAGTGCACTTACTAGCCAGCAATTGAAATTTACCCAAAAAGACAGTCACTGCCTCAGTTTTCTGAGTTTTTGTTTTCACACTGGGAGAGCAGAAATTAAAGGTGTTATTCAGTGTGCAGCCATATTGAAAGTCTCTCAGAATAGGACAGTTTCTTCAGGAAGGAAAGCATTCTGTTCTGTGAAGCCAAACTCTGACCCAGGAAGGAAATCTAAGCAGTGGGGAAGGGATATAGGATTTCTCAGGCTTTAAGGATAATCCTACCCTCTCTGAAAGCAGGTCAGCATTTTGGACTGATCTGTTGGATCTCTTGAACATGGGGGCTTGGATCCAGCCGTCATCCAGGGAGAGATTAATGTGTACACCCTATGTAAAGTCCCTGAGTACAGCAGACTAGCCAAAGGGTAAGGCACACAAAAGGAAATGCGATTCCCTCTGCACCCAAGTTCAAGACCTGTTAGTGTCCCAGAGCTGTGATGATGTGAAAGTAGGTGCCCTTCAAGTCCAGGTTTAGCATGACAGCTCCTGGAAGGACCATAAGGAATAGTATTTGGAATGTCAACTTTCTGACCTTTGGTACTCAAAAGAATTTGCTTAGTCCTGACAAATCCAGAAAAGGTCTCCAATACCCTTTACCTGGAACAAGCAACAGCCTTGAATAAAACTATCTTGTTTTCTTTTTCTGCTACCAACTCTACAGAGTATTGCAGAAGACTGATTTCTACCAGAGAAAGAGCCACATGTCCTTACTGCTTTGTTGCCTGTGGAATGTCCTGGAGTTTTGAGATCTTCTGAAACTGAATGGAGTAACCTGATCTTTTACTACCACAACCCATTTGTCTTGGGTAATCTTTTCCAATTGTGCTGACAGACTGTTTTCCTCTTATTTTTTCTTAATGGTGAGGTGGGCTGAAAGTTGCTTTGCAAAGTCATAGCCGCTCCTGCTTGTGGCCCTAGGTCTGAGACTCTATATCTACTTTTGGAATTGGATTGTCACTTTTTTTTAGTAAACATGTTCTGTTTTTGTGGCTTTCCTTTAGTTTGTTTGGGAGAGAATAGCAAAGTTTTGCTTGGATAGCTTCTTGGAGGAGAGGAATGAAGGCAGTCTTTAACAGACTGCAGTTTTCCCCCTTTGCCTTCATCCTTTTAATAACCTTTTCTGTAGAGGGTCCAAAGAGGAGCTCCTTATCCAAAGGGGTATCTGACAGCTCTGCTTTTACATGCTCTGGAAAGGGTTGGCTCCTCAGTCAGGCATGCCTTCTGATTAACAGACTCTGTAGCAGCTGTCCTGCTTAATGCATCTAAAGCACTGTAGTCACACTTCATGAAATGTCTGCCAATTAATCATTTGGAGGGGAGGTTCCTGGAAGTAATGGCACTTAGGTACCTTACTGGAAACCAGAGACAGCACATCTGGATCTACAACAGGATTCTTATAGAAATGCTTGTGGGAATCAAGGACGGTACAAAAACAATCAGGTTGTCTGTGGGGGCAGGGGTTGGGAGTCAAGATGCAAAGGGATCACCACTGGCCTGGGTTAAGGAAGGGCTGGGAAATGTCTATATTGGATCTGGGCCCGGGAGAACTTTGTGGCCTCCCATTTGTAGGATTAATTAATTCATTCATTCTTTGAAGGGTATCACAAGAAAAAAAAAGTCCTCAGTTCCTACTCCTCTGAATTTGAGGAAAGAATAGTTATGTAAAATCTTACTATAATCATAAAGTCCTTCTCTTCTATGCTGCAGTATTCTTTACATATGAGAACTTTTTCGTCGCCATTCGGAAAAAGTTGACTTGTGTACACAGTCTGTGGTTGGATTCCTTCGTTCCTCTTCCAGCTTCAGATAAGTACCTCATTGGCCTGGGGAGCTATATGACAAAGGTAGGATTTGGTCCTGCCTTCCTTATGTACCACAGGACAGCGGTATTGTCTGTATATCTTGAGTGGACCTGGCAAGGAGAGAGGGTGAAAAGTTTGCAAGGCCAGAATCAAGGCTCTCATTTCCGGGATGTTGATCTACTCTCTCTGTTGAGCAGGGAACCAAAGACACAACCTTGGTGGAAGCCCTCCCCAACCTAAATCTGCGGCATCTGTAAAGAGTTGCAGAGAATGCTGTGGCATGAGCAGAGGAAGGCCTGGATTCTGAGACAGCTGCTGGACCCACCAAAGAAGCTCTGTTTTCAGGCAAGGGTGAAGAAGAACTAGTACATCCAAAGGATGGGCATGTTGATATCAAATTGTCTTCACAAACCACTGAAACTTCATGTGCAGCTTTGCAAAGGAGAGCATGGAAATTGTGGAAGCCATGAATCTGAGTAATCTTGGAAATTCCCCGGCTGAGATGAATAGAAGAGACAGAAGGGCCTCCAAGTACCCTATAAGAGACAGAACCTTGTCTGAGGGAAGGAAAACCATGAGGAATGAAGGTCAGCAGGACTAAGACAGAATATATGTGTGTGAACAAGAGGGAGGAGAGAGGAATGGTGAGGATCCAGGGAGTAGAAGTGGCGAAGGTGGATGAGTTTAAATACTAGGGATCAACAGTTCAGAGTAATGGCGAGTGTGGAAGAAGAGATGGAGAAGAGAGTGTCAGGAATGATTTGAGACAGACTAGTACCAGTAAGAGTGAAAGGGAAGGTCAACAAGAGGGTAGTGAGACCAGCTATGTTATATGGGTTGGAGACAGTGGCAGTGAAAAAAAGGCAAGAGTCAGAGCTGGACGTGGCAGAGTTAAAGATGCTAAGATTTGCACTTGGTGTGACGAGGGTAGGCAGGTTTAGGAATAAGTATATTAGAGGGTCAGCCCAGGTTGGAAGGTTTAGAGATAAAGCCAGAGACGCAAGATTACGTTGCTTTGGACATGTGCTGAGGAGGGATGCAGAGTATATTGGGAAAAAGATGCTAAGGATGAAGCTACCAGGTAACAGGAAAAGCGGAAGGCCTAACATAAGATTTATGAATGCGGTGAAATGACATACAGGTGGTAGGTGTGACAGAGCAAGATGTAGAGGACAGGAAGAAATGGAAACAGATGATCTGCTGTGGCGACCCCTAAAGGGAGCAGCCGAAAGAAAAAAGATCTGTCCTGAACCTGCATCCTAGAAAAATGAGGTCCGAAGCAGGGGTACGACTGAATTTTTTGAAATTTATAGTGAATTCCAACCTCTGAAGAAAGGGAATGGCTAATTCATGGTTCAACCTACATGATCCAGGCTGTTGACCAAAAAAAGGTAGTCTAGATAGGGGTAAACCTGAATCCCTCGAACCCCCAAGAAGGCAATGGCTGGAACCAATCACTTGGTGATGACTCGGAGCAGTGGAAAAAGCAAAGCAAAGAAAGTAGTTGTGTACACTTACGATAAATGTATATGTTTGAGTGTATTCACTGTTGCAGTCATCACCTGTGGGTTATCCCTGCTGTGGTTGCCCTCGGTTGGCCTGAATACCAAAGTCAATATTTTTGTGCGCCGGCTGCCATCGCTTGTAGTCTGACGTCAGGTCATCAGTGCTATAAAGCAAGGCAGCTGTCATTACATCAATTTTTCTTGCCCTAACCCATCAAAAAAGAGAAGAGGTCCTGGTGGCTCCTAAAAGCCACCCAAGGGAAGCTTATGTCCCCCTAGGGGAAGATGTTAAATGGGGATGGATGGAGGGAAACAGACTGCAACAGAGAATACACTCAGACATCTACATTTATGGCAAGTGTACACACAACTGTACTATGTTCATGTTTCACTGTTGCAATCATCACCTGCAGGAGGATTTCCAAGGCTGAGAAAACGGGTGGAAGGATATGTTGAGTCCTAGGTATGGGGACAGGAGGCCCTGCTGAATTGCAGAGGCAAACCCTGCCCTAGATTTAGAAAAGAGGGGCAGGTGGCAATGTTTTGTAAAGGTATGGACAAAGGTCCAGGTGGACGCTTCCAAGATGTCCCTGGTGGGTACTCCTCTGAGGAAGGCAGTGGAAGTGAAGGTTACCCTAGTGGAGTGGGTACGTATAGACTTAGGGATGGCTGTCTCATGTAGTCTGTAGCAAAAATGGATACAGTGTGAAATCCATTTTGAAATGGTTTGGAGATGGGCTTTCCCTCTGCCCCTGGGGCAAAGCTTACAAGAAGTTGGTCTGTTTTTCTGAATGGCTTAGTACAGTCCAGATAGTATCTGAGTTGCCTGTGTACATCTAGTGAGTGTAAGATTCTTTCCCCCTTGTTTTGAGGGTTGGGAAAGAAGATGGGAAGATGTATGGCCTGGTTAAGGGTCACATCAGATACCACCTTGGCATAAGGGAAGGGTTAGTCCTCAGGGAGACTCTGTATGCATGGAAAATGATGAAGGGCTCAACAGCCATGACAGCTTGAAGTTCCAAGATCCTGCTGGCTGAGGTGATAGCTCGTAAGAAAGGCAGTCTTCCATGAGAGGTATTTTAATTCAGTAGAAGCGGCAGGTTGGAAAGGAGGTAAGGTTAGTTTTTCTAACACAATTTAGGTACCAGGGTGGTGTGGGAGGCCTTCTGGGAGGCCTGATATTAGAAGCCCTCTGAGGAATTGCTTAAACAAAGGATGAGAGAAGAGGGGTGGATCTGAATCATAATGGGCTGAAATGGCTGAGGCATGAATTTTAATAGAGGAAAAATAGGCCACTATTGAGCAACTCTGCTAGGTAATCCAGGATGAGAGGGATGGAATGTTGGGAGATATTGCCCCCTTTAGATTGTTTCCAGGAGCAGAATCTTTTCCATTTTCCTGCATATGATTTACTTGTGCTGGGCCTTCTGGCCTTTGTGATTATGTCCATGACCCCTCTCATGGGTCAAAATGTCTAACTTCAGGGGAAGCAGCTTTGGGGGCTGTAAGGTCAGGCTGCATAAAGTACAGTTGTGTACACTTACCACAAATGTAGATGTTAGAGTGTATTCACTGTTGCAGTCCTAACTGATGGGTTATCCGGCTCCCAGTAACCCTCGATCGGCCAGAATACCAAAGGTAAGTAAAAATGACATCGGCTGCCATCGGTCGTAAAGGACGTCAGGGAGTCCGATACAAAAGGAGGCAGCAGACGTCACTTAATCTTTCTTGCCATAACAATCAGAAGCCCCCAGAAAGAAGGCTTAAACCAAAAGCAATTTTGGCAAATATCCAATTTAGCCTGTACTTCAGGAAAATAGAATAGGAGGGGACTAAAAAAGGGGGAAGGAGGGAGGGAAACCAGGACTGCAACAGTGAATACACTCTTAACATCTACATTTAATGTACTATGTTCACAGTGTTTCACTGTTGCAATCCTAACTAATGGGTTAATTACCAAAGCCCAGAGAAAAGAGAGAAAGAACCAACAGAATCAAGGGTTGGAGATAATGCCCTGCAACACAGCAGTGGCAAACCCTGCCCTGGCTCTGGAAAACAGAGGCAAGTTATAATGTTTTGTGAACGTTTGAATAGGCGGCCATGTGGCAGCCTCCAAAATATCTTTAGTAGGGACACCCCTTAAAAAGGCTACAGAAGTGGAGGTTACTCTAGTTGAGTGGGTACTAACCTCTTGAGGAGGAACCTTGCCATGAAAGGAATAACAAAAGGTGATACAATGTGCAATCCACTTGGAAATGGTTTGCTTAGAAATAGCCTTGCCCTGAGCTCCAGGGGCAAAACTGACCAATAACTGTGCTGATTTCTGAAGGTCTTTTGTCCTGTCCAGGTAAAACCTGAGCTGTCTGTGCATATCAGGAGAATGTAGGATCCTTTCACCTCTACTTCTAGGATTAGGAAAGAAGGTAGGAAGGTGTATGGATTGATTAAAAGTCAAACTAGAAACCAGTAATAAACTCAAATGGTCGTGGGTAAAAGCAAGGTGCAGAAGAAGCCCAAACAAAAAGAAAAATGCACCGAGCTAACACACTATAAACGTTTATTCAAAAAACAAAAACAAAAATAAAATGTAGGTGAGTGTTTTCACAACAAAGTTGCTTCATCAGACAACAGTAAAGAGCCAACACTGTTTAAATAGCCAAATACTCATTACTCAATTAACTAGTTAAGACTTACAAGCTGTGTGAAATCAGGAACAAAGAAACTTGTCACAATAGATCCTACAATAGAGAGTTTGCTGTACATAATATAGCAAGGCACAAACAATTATGCTAAAACATCAATATAAAAGCATATTATATAAAGTTTAAAATATACACTGTATAAAAACATATGGATGCAATATTGAAAACACATACAATACAAAAAATTAAAAGATTAAGCATATAAAATGCTAGAGGCATCTTAAATTGCCTTATAAAAAAACATCTGAAATCGGTGCATGAGTGGTCTAGCCTTTAAAAAGGGAACTAATGTAGTTGCAGCATTCAAACCAGGAAATTTCTCAGCAGTGAGCTTCAATATCCATTTTTGCTCATGCCCCTCTGTAATGTTTTCTATATCACCACCCCTGGGGTTCCTATAAATATGTTGCAAAACTAAAAACTTGAAAGAATGAGAACAATCATTAGAAATAACATGACAAGCCAAAGCATTAGATTATTTACAGTTGGTAATATCTCTCATGTTCTAAAATGCGATCTTTTAACATTCTATTCGTTTTGCCTACATAAAAAGCATGACATTGTTGGCAAAAACAAAAATAAACAACATCAGTAGTTCTACAATCTGAATATTGATTAGAATGTAGAGAAAATTGCCTGGTAGGATGCACATAATTGTTTTTACTAAAAATAAACTGACAGGCACTACAGATCCTACACGGGAAAGTTCCATGACGAGCAGAATAACTTGACTTTTTACGTACTTCTCCATGACAAAGATGTTGTTTAAGTGACTTACTATTCTTAAAACTAAATTGTAGAATCTGTCCAACCTTGTCTACAAGGCCAGGGGACTTCTTGTAAGAGATACCAGTATTTCTTAACATCTACATACTGATTAATATTACTAGAAAACTGGAAATCCACTCTAAAATCATTCCTATCTGTGGCACTAGGCCTTACATCTACAGTGGCCTTATTATTATTATAATAAGTAATAGTAAGTCACTTAAACATCTTTGTCACGGAGAAGTACGTAAAAAGTCAAGTTATTTTGCTCGTCGTGGAACTTTCCCGTGTAGGAACTGTAGTGCCAGTCCGTTTATTTTTAGTAAAAACAACTGTGTGCATCCTACCAGGCAATTTTCTCTACATTCTAATCAATATTCAGATTGTAGAACTACTGATGTTGTTTATTTTTGTTTTTGCCAACAATGTCATGCTTTTTATGTAGGCAAAACAAATAGAATGTTAAAATATCACATTTTAGAACATGTGAGATATTACCAACTGTAAACAATCTAATGCTTTGGCTTGTCATGTTATGTCTAATGATCATTCTCATTCTTTCAAGTTTTTAGTTTTGCAACATATTTATAGGAACCCCAGGGGTGGTGATATAGAAAACATTACAGAGGGGCATGAGCAAAAATGGATATTGAAACTCAATGCTGAGAAATTTCCTGGTTTGAATGCTGCAACTACATTAGTTCCCTTTTTAAAGGCTAGACCACTCATGCACTGATTTCAAATGTTTTTTTTTTATAAGGCAATTTAAGATGCCTCTATATGCTTAATTTTTTGTTTTGTGTGTGTTTTCAATACTGCATCCATATGTTTTTATACAGTGTATATTTTAAACTTTATATAATATGCTTTTATATTGATGTTCTAGCATAATTGTTTGTGCCTTACTATATTATGTACAGCAAACTCTCTATTGTAGGATCTACTGTGACAAGTTTCTTTGTTCCTGATTTCACACAGCTTGTAAGTCTTAGTTAAAATGAGTAATGGGTATTTGGCTATTTAAACAGTGTGTTGGCTCTTTACTGTTGTCTGATGAAGCAACTTTATGTTGTGAAAGTGCTCACCTACATTTTATTTTTGTTTTCTGAATAAACGTTTATAGTGTGTTAGCCTGGTGCATTTTTCTTCTTTTTGTTTCAAACTAGAACCCAACTTAGGCATAAAGAAGGGATTGGTTCTCAGAGAGACCCTATCTGCATGGAAAATAAGAAAAGGCTCCGCAGCCATCAAAGCTGGCAGCTCCAAAACCCTACTTGCTGAAGTTATAGTCAAGAGGAAAGCAGTCTTCCAAGAGAGAAACCCGCAGAAGCAGCTGGCTCATAAGGAGGAAGAGTTTCTCTAGAACAAAATTAAGATCCCAGGCTGGAGTAGGTCCCCTTCTGGGAGGTTTTAAGTTGCAAGCACCTCTGAGAAACATCTTCATCAGAGGATGAGAGAAAATGGGTTGTTCAAAAGAACACTGAGCAGAAATGGCTGTAGCATGTAGCTTGATAGAGGAAAACGAAAGACCACCCTGAAGCAATTCAGCCAGGTATCCCAGGATCAGAGAAAGGGTAGGCTGAGAAGATTTCTCTCTATCCTGCATCCAATGAGAGAACCTTTCCCATTTGCGAGTGTAGGACTTCCTAGTGCTAGGCCTCCTGGCCTCCCTCAGCACGTCAACCATATGCTGGGAAAGGGAAGAAGATAAGGAAGGAGTCATACAATGAACCATGCTGCCAAATGGAGGGACTAAAGATGAAGATGCAGAATGATTCCCCCTTCCTGAACCAAAAGATCTGGCTTCAGAGGAAGATGCCAAGGAGGAAATTGGGAGAGACTGCGAAGCAGTGGATATCAATGCTGTCTGGGCCAGTCCGGAGCTATGAGAATAGACCTTGGTCGTTCGTCCCTGATGTTCAATAACACTCTGGGAAGAAGAGGAGGGAAGGCATAAACGGATAGCAATGTCCAAGGGAAGGACAGAGCATCCACTCTCCAAGCTCTGCTGTGATGCTGTCTGGTGCAAGAGAGAGGTAGAAGATGGTTGTCTGGGGAGGAGAAAAGATCCACCTGAGGTGTGCCCTAACGTTGAATGATGCTGTAAAAGACTGCTCTGTTCAGCTGCCACTCGTGAGGATCCAGGGTTTGCCTACTCAACTGGTCTGCCAAAACACTGAGACTTCCTGGAAAAAACTGAGCTAGGAGATGCAGGTCCAGAGATGCTGCCATGGACCAAAGATTGATGCTTTGTATGCACAGGGGGTAATAGTGAGTCCCTCCCTGCTTGTTAATGTACCACATGACTGTGGTGCTGTCTGTTCTGACAAGAAGGGTCCCTGGAGAAAGATGCTTGAAAGCTATTAAGGCGTGATAAAACTGCAATCAACTCTTAGATTTATGTGCAGGTGCATCTGCTGGGCGTTCCAACATCCCTGTATGCATCTGCAGTCAGAACTTGAGTGGCAGGAGGTGGTCGAAAAGGCATGCCTTTGTTTTGTACACAGGCTGTTGCCCACCATAGAAACTCTGTCTGCAGAGATGGAAGCAGAGGAATCATCATATCCAGGTCCCGAGTATTGACACCAAATGTTGAGGTACCATTGCAATTTCCTTATATGCAGTCTTGCATATGGAATAATGAGAATACAAGATGCCATGAATCTCAGAACTTGCAGGTATTTCCTTGCAGGGAGCTGGGACAGGCTTGCCAAGTCCTTGAAGTAAACTGAAAGCATTGTCTGCTTCTCCTGGGTGAGATGCATCATCTGGGCAGCAGCGTTCAGACTCGCTCCCAGGAATGTTACCTCCTTGGATGGTACCATTTTTGATTTTTCCTCATTGAGAGTGTAACCCAGGGAAGAGAGAAGAGTCTTTACGAATTCCAGATCCTTTAGTAGCTGTTCCTGAGAACTTGCTTGAATCAGACAATCGTCCAAGTATGGGTAAATCTGAATTTTCTTCTGCCTGCAAAAAGCAATGACTGGGGCCAGGTATTTTTTGAAGACTCTGGGAGCAGTAGATAAGCCAAAGGGCAGCGCAGAGAATTGATAATGTTGCTTGCCCACTCTGAAAACCAAGATACTGCCTGCAACTTTCCCTGATAGGGATGTGCAAATAAGCCTCGGATATCCAAGGTAACCAGCCAGAAATCCTTTTCTAGCATTGGCAGCAACTGATGCAGAGTGAGCATTTTGAACATTGGAGTTACTAGAAAAGAGTTCATATTGAAAGATCTAGGATAGGACACCAGGTGCCTTCTTTTTTGGAAATAGGAAAAGCCTAGAATAAAAGCCCTGGCATACCTGCTGAGCAGGAACCAATTCTACTGCTCCCCAGAT
This sequence comes from Protopterus annectens, assembly GCF_019279795.1. Taxonomy (NCBI): domain Eukaryota; kingdom Metazoa; phylum Chordata; order Ceratodontiformes; family Protopteridae; genus Protopterus; species Protopterus annectens. Next base: position 366,321,968 of record NC_056734.1, read on the forward strand.
GAGAAAGACAATTTGTTTTTCTACTTCTGCCCTTTGGTTTGGAGGAATGTCCAGGAATCCCTTGGGAGCTGGAAAGGTGTGGAAAGAAAACTTGTGCCCTAGGGACACCATTCTGAGAACCTATTTGTCATCTGTGACGGTGGCCCAGACATCTGAAAAAAAGAGCCAACCTTTCCCCTAAAGGACTCTCCAGGCAAGCAAGAACAGATAGAAGTTGAAAAAAGTAATTGAGAGTGTTTTGATTGAGATGCAGGCTTGGAGCTTCCCGCCTTAGAAGTGGAAGCCCGCCACCGCCTAGACCTTTGAGGGGTAGCCGCCTGCCCCCTAGAAGATTTGTAAAGTACAGTTGTGTACACTTACCATAAATGTAAGATGTTAGAGTGTATTCACTGTTGCAGTCAGAAGCCTTGTCCCTTTTCCTCTTCTGGTACCAGCTGAATAGCCCCCATGCTTAAGAGTGAAAGTACTTGTTTTTGAGCCTCTGCTCACTGATTTGAGGGCAGGTCTGGCCACCCATTTGGTATTGGCAACATTTGGAAATGGAATCTGCATCCCTGGGACACTATTTAAAACCCATTTGTCCTTATAAGTTCCCAGTTCTCCTTGTACGAAGAGCAATCTTTCCCCCCAAAGGGGCAGTCAAAAGATAAGTGCTTAGGAATTTTAAAAGGAAGTCATTGAGACGGTTTACCATAGGGGGTTGTCTCGTTATTTCCAGATTTGGAAGTGGAGGCCCCCCCCCACTGCTTAGTTCTGAGAGTCCCCTAGGACTGTGTCTGGGTTTGGCTTGAGAATACCTGGAAGGGACTGGAAAGGACCAATTCTTAGTAGGTCAGTGCCTACTAAACCTAGGAGGTTGCACTTGTAAAAAAAATCAACAGTTTGCACAGAGAACCGAAATATTTAGAGGTGAAAATATACAGACGACAGATCATGCGCTGATTAAATAAAGCACAAAACAGACAGCAAGGTACGTCGTGGTCAGGGCCTAGGCAAGGAATACAGTACGAATGAAAATCTTTATGAGGTATTTGCTTTCCAGAAGTAATGCAATTATTAACTTTTACTGATATTGGTAAGGAGCAAAAAAAGGTTTCCCCAACGGGGTACTTAGCTTTAGTTGAAGACTTCGGTTCTGAAACTCAAACGAAAATTTCAGGAGTGTGCCGACCGGCACTCGCAAACTGCTTCTGCTTCAGGCACCGCATGGCAAGAAAGACTGATGTAATGGCGTTGGCTGCATGTTTTATACCTCTGACGACCTGACGTCATGGAAGAAGGGACAACCACCGAGGCAGGACCCAAGATTTTGTTAATCAGGCCGACTGAGGGCTACCTGCAAACAGCCCAAATGTAATGACTGCAACAGTGAAACACTAAGAACATCTCTGTAGTACCAGTCAGATTTCCTGAGGGCAGGAGGAACCGAATTTGGAGACAAGGAATTTTCCAGAAAAACATCAACAACTTCCAATACTGGGGGAATAACAAGAGGCTTATGCTGAGGTAAATCCAGAAACTCTCTAATCAGTTTCTTAGATTGAGGATAATCCTGACTTTCCCATTTAAAATTTTCCCTGAGGGTATTTAAAGTGAAACCAAAAGAGAAATCCTCTGGAGGAGAGGCCGAAGGTATGGACTCCTCTGCATCTGAATCCTCAAAAGGAGAAAAAGCCTGAGAAAATTCCTCTTCATCAGCAGAAATGCTGGAAGAATCAGATCCTGAAGAGGACAAAACCTCAGGAGAAATATCCCTACTCCTTTTAGGAGAAGGCTGAGAACTCCTAATATGAGTTAACAGATCATTAGCCATTTTAACCATTTGGGATTGAGGGAAACGAGAAGAAAAGTACAGTTGTGTACCTACCATAAATGTAGATGTTTGAGTGTATTCACTGTTGCAGTCATTACACTTGGGTTACCCTGCTGGCAGGCTACCCGCAGTCGGCCTGAATTCCAAAGTCCTGGTCTGGCGTCGGTTGCTGTCGCCTCTTCCCTGATGTCAGTGTGCCAGGGGGTATAAAAGATGCAGCCGATGCCATTTTCTTCAGTTTTTCTTGCCCCAGATGTCAGGTGCCCCCAAAAGGGTAGGCTAAAATTCTGCTTATACAAAAGCATGCACTAACAAACAATACCTTCATCTACAAGCAAATACACCACATAGGTTGCATAGAATAGAGAAGTACAGATAAGTCCCAGCAATGTAAGGGGGATGGTGGGAGGGTAACCTGGACTGCAACAGTGAACACACTCGAACATCTACATTTATGGTAGGTACACAACTGTACTATGTTCATCGTGTTTCACTGTTGCAGTCATTATACTTGGGTTGAATCCCAAAGCGGAGGTTGGGTGGTTGGGCCTAAATAGAATTAGGAGTGGCTATGAGGCCCTGCAGAACTGCAGTGGCAAAGCCTGCTCTGGATTTAGAGTAAAGAGGTAAGTGGTAGTGCTTTGTAAAAGTGTGCACTGAAGTCCAAGTTGCAGCCTCCAAAATATCCTTGGTTGGTACTCCTCTGAGGAAGGCTGCTGAAGTGTCTACTGCTCTGGTTGAATGTGGCCTAATGCCCTTAGGCACTGATTTGCCATGTTGTGAATAGCAGAAACGAATGCAGTGGCCTATCCATTTTGAAATAGTCTGCTTTGAAATAGCTTTTCCTTGCGATCCTGCAGCATATGCCACTAAGAGCTGCTCAGCCTTTCTGAAAGCTTTAGTTTTGTCCAAGTAGAAGCAGAGCTGTGTATGTCCAAAGAATGCAGAAGTCTCTCCCCTTTATTCTGTGGATTTGGATAAAAGGTAGGCAAATGAATGGTTTGGTTAAGAGCCACACTGGACACTACTTTAGGCATACATGTTGGGTTTGTCCTTAGACAAACCCTGTCCGGATGTAAAATAAAAGGTTCCACAGCCATTAATGCCTGTAACTCTGAGACTCTTCTTGCTGAAGTTATTGCTAGGAGCAGAGCTGTTTTACATAAGAATTTTATCTCAGCTGTACTGGCTGGCTCAAAAGGAGGCAGTGTGAGCTTTTCCAAGACAAAATTGAGGTCCCATGCATGTATTGGTGCTCTCCTTGGAGGTCTTATGTTTTTGGTCCCTATGAGGTACTGCCTTAGCAGTGGATGTGAAAAAATTGGTGGATCCGTATTGTAATGAGCTGAAATGGCAGAGGCATGGATCTTAATTGATGAGGATAGGCCTTTGTCCAGCATCTCAGTAAGGTATTGTAAAATCTGAGGAATATTTGGAACAATCGTGTCAATTCCTTGTGCCTGGCTCCAAGCACAAAATCTCTTCCATTTTTCTGCATAAGATTTTCTGGTGCTGGGCCTCCTGGCCTCCAAAATAACATCCATAACTGCTTTAGAGAGAGGTGTGTTCTGAGTGGTTATATTATCTGCCATGCAGCCAGATTTAGGGTTCTGAGTTGTCTGTGCAGGATATGATTGTTTTGTTGGGTCAGTAAATGAGGAATTTGAGGTAATGTCCAGGCTGGGCCTTGAGGCAAACTCTTTAGGATTGGATACTAGTGCTGGCGTGGCCAGTCTGGGGCAATCAATCATTTTTGGCTTCTCTTGTCTGACCTTTAGGAGCACCTTGGGAAGGAGAGGCAGTGGAGGAAAGGCATATACTGTAAGGGTTTTCCAGCTGAATGATACGGCATCCACTTTCCATGCTTGTTTGTGATAAGTCCTTGTGCAAAATCTCTGTAGTTGGCAGTTGTGAGGGGAGGCAAATAGATCTATGTCTGGGCATCCCCATTTCCTTGTTATGCTGAAGATTCGTGGATCTAGTTTCCACTCGTGGGGGTCCATGAGGTTTCTGCTTAGTCTGCCAGAGTATTTGGCTTTCCTGGCAGGAATTGTGCTTGCAGAAGTACTTGATAAGTCAATGCTGTGTTCCACAAAGTCATGGCTTGTCTGCAGAGGGAGTAGGAATGTGTGCTTCCTTGCTAGTTTATGTACCACGTGACTGCAGTCTTTATCAGCAGTTGTCCTGGATGAAGCAGATCCTTGAAGGCTGTCAGGGCATTCTGTATGCTAGCATCTCTTTTTGATTGATATGAAGATGCATTTGGCTTATGGGCCATGTGCCCTAAATACATTTTCCTGCCATGTGGGCCCCCCAGGCATAATCTGATGCATCTGTTAGTGTCTGCCTGGCTGTGGGTAAAGTGAATGGCTTTCCCTTGTTGTGGTGACAGGCCTGTGCCCATCATCGAAACTCCTGTTGCAGGCAGGGAATGAAGGTAATTAATGTTTCCAGGCTGTGGCAATGTTGAGTCCAAACACTTTTTAGATACCATTGCAGCTTCCTCATATGCAGTCTTGCATATGGAATTAGCAGAATGCAGGATGCCATGAAGCCCAAAGCCTGCAGAATTTTTCTTGCAGATAACTGGGTCTTTGTTGCCATCTTTTCGAAGTAAGAAGTTAATTGCCTTTGTTTGCCTGGAGTGAGACAAGCCATCTGGGCAGTTGTATTTAAGCTTGCACCCACAAATATTATCTCTTGAGAGGGTACCAGGTTTGATTTAGTTTCGTTTACTGTGTACCCTAGGCAAATTAGTAGTCTTTTTACAAATGCCAGATGCTTCAGTAGAACGGTCCTTGTTCTCTGCTTGAATAAGGCAGTCGCCCAAGTAGGGATATATTTGGATTCCTTTTTGTCTGTAAAATGCGATTACTGGTGCCAGGCATTTTGTGAAGACCCTGGGCGCAGTAGATAAGCCAAAGGGCAGTGCAGAGAATTGGTAGTGCATTGAGCCAGCTATGAATCTGAGGTATCTTCTGCAAGATTGTCCAATTGGGACATGCAGGTATGCATCTTTAAGGTCCAAAGTTGCAAGCCAAGCCTTCTTGCCCAGCATGGGCAGAAGCTGCTGCAGAGTCAACATTTTGAATTTTGGAACGTCCAGAAAAGTGTTTAGAATAGACAGGTCCAGTATTGGTCTCCAGGCTTTGTCCTTTCTGGGTACCAAGAAAAACCTTGAGTAAAATCCTTGCCCCTGCTCTTGCTGTGGTACTCGTTGAATAGCCCTCATGTCTGTAAGTCAGTATATTAATCAACCGCTCTATCCAAGAAAGCATGGTAACCCAAATCTGGAAAAAGGCTTACATCATACCTTTACACAAAGCTGGCAATAACAACAATATTGCAAACTTCCGCCCCATAGCTATCTTATCCCCCATCTCTAAACTCCTAGAAAAGTGTATCCATTTACAGCTACTACCTTACCTCTTAGGCAATAATCTGCTCATTATTCCAATTCAGCACAGTTTTAGACCCGGCCACAGCACTATGTCAGCCCTCCTCTCCTTCCTAGAAACTGTAAATAAAGCTCGTGACTCTGGTCATATTGTCTCTACCCTCTTACTTGATCTTTCAAAGGCCTTTGACACCATCTCTCACAAGCTCCTTCTAACCAAACTCTCTCAACTCAACTTATCTCCTTCCTCACTGTCCTGGTTCTCCAGCTACTTATCAAATAGATATCAAGCAGTTAAATGGAAAAAGGCCACATCCTCTTTTCTAATCACCCCAACTGGAGTTCCCCAGGGCTCCATACTGGGTCCTCTGCTATTTAATATATTCATTAACGACTTCCACAACTCTATTCCATTCTCCAGCGTTATCCAATACGCAGATGATTCAACTATCATCTGCAGTGCTACATCCTTCCTAGTACTACAAAAGCTTACACAAGATGCCTTCTCTTCCACTGAACTCTGGATGAAAGATAACCACCTTGTTCTTAATGCCTCTAAAACCAAACTAATGGTATTTACCCCCTCTAAACACATCTCTATCAATACTAATTCTCTATTAATTAGCAGCCACAACACCACATCCCTGGAATTGGTGTCCAATGCTAAATTACTTGGTGTTCAAATAGACAGTCACCTTAAATTCAACTCTCACATTCAACTCAACATAAAAAAAACACATCAAAAACTAGGCAAGCTATACCGACACAATCGCTACCTTACACCCTCCACTAAAATCACTCTCTCTACCTCATTCCTCATCCCCTCTCTTCTCTACGGAGCCCCACTCCTAACCAACATCCAATCTTCCCTTAAAACAAAACTTTCCACCTGTTACAATAAAATTGCTAAATTCGCTACCAGCCATAAATCTTCTACCCACCATTGCTCTTCACTCCATAAACTAAAATGGCTTGAACTTCCTAACCAACTTATATATTCTCAACTTACTCTTGCTCATAAGCTCATTTTCAAACCTGACCTCTGTCCATCTCTTTCTTCTGCATTTAAATTTCACCTTCCCAGCAGGGTACTTAGATCTAACAACCAAAATCTAATCGAATTGTATAAGCCAAATCGTCCCCCTGGTAAAAATCTCCTAAACTTTAGCTTTGCACGACTCTGGAACTCCCTACCTCCTGCCATTCGCACCACTTTCAACCACCTTACATTCCAAAAATCTCTTCACTCTCATCTACTTTCCCAGTGGGAATGCTCATGCTCACATCCTTCATGATCCATACTGACTTTACACTTTCCATTTTCCTCCAAAAAAAAAAAAAAAAAAAAAAAAATTTTTTTGTACACTACATTGTCTGCTCTATTGCAATTGTTTCTTACTTTCTAAATTGAAATGCTTACCTTCTCTAGCCTGTATCTAAAATGTTTACCACCAGTTGTTCTTCCTAAAAGTGTTTGCTCTAACTGTAATGTGAACAGTACTCTGTCTACCACATATTGTATGCTCTATTTGTAAAATTCTTGTAATTATTGTAATATGGATGTAAATCCTACTGTAACCTTATCTGGAGCTTTTCTCCCCAGGACTCCATTGAAAATGGGTTCATTTGGCCCAATGGACTATCCTGGTAAACCAACTGCAAATAAAAATAAACAAATAAATAAATAATGTCCATGAGAGATCAAACCTGCTTTTGTGCCTCCGCCCATTGATTGTGTGGCAGGGTCTGGCATACCTTTTGTCTTTGGAAGGGTGTGAAAGTGGAACCTGGAGCCCTGAGACACTACATTCAAGACCCATTTGTCCTTGGTGATCATATGCCAATTTTGTGAAAAAAGTGCTAGTTTTCCCCCTAAGGGTGCTGCCAAAAGATAAGTGCTTGGCATTGGCAGAGGAAAGTCATTGGGACTGTTTCATATATGGCTGTGATTTGTCTTCTCCACTTTTGGAGGTAGAAGCACCCCATTGTTTAGGCCTGTAAGAGCCTTGGGGCTGGGATCTGCCTCTAGGGCGTCTGTGTCTGCCTCTTTGTGGCCTGACACTGGAAAGGACCAATTCTTAGAAGCCAGTTCCTGCTAAATCTGGGTGGCTGTACCTGTAAGAAATCCTTAAATGTCTGCATAGATTTCGCTTTATCCTCCATTTTCTTCAACACCTCTTCTGCCTTAACACCAAATAAAGTATCATGCTGTAATGGAGCATCCAATAATTTTGCTTTAACATGATCAGGCAGATTCTGTTCCTTTAACCAAGCATGCCTTCTAATGACAGAACCTGTAACAGTGGCCCTGCAAGAGGCCTCCAGTGAATCAAAACCACATTGCAAAGTATGCTTTCCCACTTGTTCAGCTGCATGCAATAAATCCTGCATTTCCTTGTTTTCAGAACATTCAGAATTTGTCAACATTTTCTGTTTTAACAGTGACATTAAGTATTGCTGATATTTAAGCATATGAAACTGACAATTTAAAGCCCTTACAGCCAAGGTAGCAGAAGTGTAAACTTTTTTCCCCCCATCTGTCCAGTGCCCTAGAGTCCCTATCAGAGGGGACAGGGTTTTATGCAGTGGAAGCCTTGACCCCTTTGGGACCCTGAGATATAGTTTCAGGGTCAGCAGCAGGGCTTTTATAAAGAAATTTATGAAAATCTGGAACCCTGTAGTATCTGTCTGGCTTAACAGGTGCAGGGGGTAGAGAGTCAGGAGACAGACCGGACTCTGAAAATACATCTACAATGTCCAAAACAGGTGGAATAGCAAGAGGTCTGTGCTGAGGTAGTAAAAGAGTCTTTGAGCGTTTTCTTGGATTCTGAGTAATCTTGGCTCTCCCAGTGAAAATGCTCCCTCATGGTATGCAGGGTTTCCCCAAAAGAATAATCCTCAGGAGGAGAGGCTGAAGGAATAGATTATTCAGCATCAGAATCCTCATAGGGAGGAAGAGAGTATTCCTGTTCAGAGAAGGAGTCAGAGGAAATGGAAACCTAATCAGAAGAGTCATTCTGTGTCTTGCCTAGGCCTCTTATCAGGAGGGGGATGGGAACCCCTGATCAAAGTAATTGGGTCTTCGGCCAATTTAAGCATCTGTTTCTTAGGTATGGAAGTCTGTCCAGGAGAATGCTGTACTTGTTTGTCTTTAAAGCTGTTTTAGTCTTTGCCTTTGAAGCTGAGGTTGTCTTGACATATAACTGTTTAGGTCTGAAAACACCCTCAGAAGCAGACGCCTGCTCAGCGGCTCCGGACCCAACTGAGGGAATAGTTTCCGAGTGTCCAATACCTTGAGTATCCAGAGACATAGTTGTCTCCACGTGGGAGTCGGTAGCAGCCTGTGGCTCTGAAGTAGCGGGCGTCAGGGGCTGCAAAAGTGCCTCACTGAGAACCGGTGAACTGGCGACTGGCCTAGCAGAGGCCTAGTCAGGTTTTGGACCTCTGATGCCTGTCCTTTTCCTTTTCCTTGCGCTTTTTTATAAACTCCAGTCGTCAGCTGTTCCAACGGCATTATATAATTAAATCTTCGGCCAAAGTAATGAAAGGCAAAATCATACCAACGCTTAGTGCGTTGGTTAAATCTAGCACAAAACTGACAGCTAGCAACGTCGTGGTCAGGGCCTAGGCAAGGAATACAGTAAGAATGAAAATCCTTATGAGGTATTTGCTTCCCACAAGAAATACAATTGTTAACTTTTTCTGACATCGGTCTGGAGCAAGAAAAAAGTTTCCCCAACGGGGTACTTAGCTTTAATGAAGACTTCGGATCTGAAATTAGATTTCAAAAATCTCAGGAGTTTGCCGATAGGCTCTTGTGAACTGCATCTGCTTCGGGCACCGCACTGCAAGAAAGACTGAAGAAAATGGCGTCTGCTGCATCTCTTATACCCCTGGCGCACTGACGTCAGGGAAGAGGCGACAGCAACCGACGCCGGACCAGGAATTTGGAATTCAGGCAGACTGCAGGTAGCCTGCCAGCAGGATAACCCAGTGTAATGACTGCAACAGTGAAACACGATGAACATCTGGAGCCTGTCTTTTCACAGGCTTATGAATGGAAGATTTATCTGCAAGCCTGAAGGACTCGGGAGGTCAGGCAACCACCAGAGGTGCAGCAGAAGTTGACGGAAGAAGTTTGCTGTCAGAACGCAAAACGGAGGCCTCGGACACTAGAATCAGCTTAGTGGTTCCAGCTCCAGCAGAAGAGGCGACCGACGGCAGGTCAGAAGACAAAATGGAGGCCGAAGGCCTAAGGGACTTAGATTCAATCAAGGCCTGCGGTTGTACATCTGTGGACTGCAAAAGCGTCTTGCTGGCTCCCACCTGACTGATGACCAACTTAACCTCATCCGAGGGCTTAATTTTCTGAGGCCTGTCGCAGTCCTTATCCTTACGTTTCTTTGGAATATCCAAAGCCTGAAGACCAGTGGATGCCATACCAAAGAAACTTAGGCCAAACTCCAAAATGCCTAGCCAAAATCTTAGCCTGACGACTGATAGTACGGGATTAAAGGAGGCACAGAGATCACAATTGGGAACGTCGTGGTCAAGGCCTAAACAAATAATGCAATAGGAATGAAAATCTCTATGGGGAATCTGATTTCCACAGGTAAGGCAGTTATTAACCTTTTCTGACATTCGTTAAGGGAAGAAAAAAGGATCCCCAATGGGGTACTTAGCTGTAGTAGACAAACTCTTGTAGTCGGAAACTAATAAAGGTAAACTGCCGACCGGCACTCGTGCATGAAAAGCTTCTGCTTCAGGCTCAGTGGCAAGGAAGACTGAGGAAGTGACGTTGGCTGCCTCCTTTTGTATCAGACACCCAGACGTCCTTTACAACTGACGGCAGCCAATGTCATTTTACTTACCTTTGGTATTCTGGCCGATAGAGTGCTACCGGGAGCCAGATAACCCATTAGTTTGGACCGCAACAGTGAAACACTATTAACATCAGGGGGTACCAATGCTGTCTTGGCCAGTCTGGAGCAATGAGGACGGCCCTTGGTCTCTCCTCTCTTACTTTTATCAGAACCTTGGGAACAAGGGGCAGTGGAGGATATGCGTACACAAAGAGGGAGTTCCAGGGAAAGCTCAAGGCATCCACCTTCCACGCCAGGAGGTGGAACTCCCTAGTGTAGAACCTTTGCAGCTTGTGGTTGTGAGGTGCGAGGCAAAGAGATCCACGTCTGGGGTCCCCCACTCGAGTGATTTGCAGGAAGATTTCTCTGTGGAGCTGCCATTTGTGGAGGTCCAATAAGTTTCTGCTTAGGTGGTCTGCCTGGGTGGTGTTGACCCCTGGTAGGTATTGGGCCATCAAATGTAGCCCCATGGTGGTGGCTGTAAGCCAGAGACTCATGGCTAACCTGCATAGGGGGTACGATTGGGTGCCGCCCTACTTGATGTACCACATCACTGTGGTGCCTGTTTTTATAAGGACCACCCCTGGCCTGTGATGGGGTTGGAAGGAAATCAGAGCCTTTTGTACTGCCATCATTTCTTTCTGACTGATGTGCAAGTGAAGTTACTGGGCATTCCAAAGGCCTTGGGTACACCTGCCTGCTAGGTGAGCACCCCAAGCAATGTATAAGGCGTCTGTGGCAATTGTCTGGCCGGAAGGGAGGTGGATGAAGGGAAGACCCTTGCTGATGACAGGCATCTGCCCACCAGAGAAATTCTGCCCTTATACATGGGATCAGAGGGAGTGTGGTCTCTAGTGACCGAGTGCACTGACACCAAAGGTTTTAAGTACCACTGAAGTTTTCTCATATGAAGCCTGGCGACGGGGATAAGAAGGATGCAAGATGCCATGTATTCTAGGGCTTGCAGGAACTTCCTCGCAGTGAGGTGGCTTCTGGAAGCCAGCTGGGTGAAGTAGAGAGGCAGGAAGCTCTGCTTTTCTGGGGATAGGAAGGCCATTTGGGATGCTGTGCTTAGCACGGCTCCCAGGAAAATAATTTGTCTGGTGGGGTTTTGTTTTGATTTTTTATCGTTGATGGTGAACCCTAGGAAAGCAAGGAGAGATTTGACAACGAGAAGGTCATGGAGCAATTTTTCTCTGCCTGAATGAGGTGGATTTGGTGAATACTCTGGGAGCGGTAGATAAGCCAAAGGGCAGTGTAGAGAACTGAAAGTGTTGATAGCCTACTCTGACATGCATGAATTTTCTGCACAATTCCCTGATGGGGATTGTGGAGGTAGGCATCTTTTAGACCTAGTGTCACAAGCCAAGCAATTTTTGTTAGCATAGGCAGGAGTTGATGCAAAGTTAGCATTTTGAATTTGGGGACAACCAAGGAGGTGTTCAGTTTGGATAGATCCAGGATGGGGCGAAAAAGTGTCCTCTTTTCTGGAAACAAGGAATAGTTTGGAGTAACAACCTTTTTCTGTTTGATGTGGAGGGACAGGTTCTACTGCCCCCTGGGATATTAGAGTTTGGACCTGTTTCAATGCCTCTGCCCACTGGTTTGGGTGGAGGTATGGGTACCCTCTTGGAAATGTTCGCTGAAAGAGAATCTGTATCCCTGAGAAATGATTTTAAGACATACTGGTCCCTGGTTATAGAAACCCAAATGTCTTTGAAGAGGGTAAGCCTTTCTCCTAGTTTTTCATGAGTGAAGGGAGGGCAGAGGGGGGAAGGGAAAGTCAATGTGAGTGCGTGCCATAAAACCTTGGCTTAGAACTCCCTGCCTTAGAGATGGAAGTGGTCCATTGTTTGCTTCTTTGCTGGCCCTGGGATAGGAGCCTAGTTGGCCTGCCACTGCGGGGCCTACCTTGGCCCCACCTGTTGGGTGCAGGGAAGGCCCAGTGCTTAGAGGGAAAGTTCCTGCTGAATCTGGGTGGTTGAACTTGAAAGAAATATTTTACTGTTTACATAGATTTTGCTTGGTCTTCTATCTTTTTAAGCACTTCTGCTTTTTCCACAAACAGGCACTCCTTGTCTAGGCGTGCATCAATAAGTTTAGACTTGACATGATCAGTGAGAGGTTGTTCCTTCAGCCATGCATGTCTCCTAATAACAGTTCCTGTCACAGGTGCCCTGCTACAGGCTTCTAGGGTGTCAAATCGACATTGTAATGAGTGCTTGGCCACTTGACAATCAGAGTGTAGCAATTCTGCCAGCTCTTTTGAGTTGGCACAGTCAGGGGAGGAAGCAATCTTCTGTTTTAATTGTTCCAAAGTGTGTTGATATTTTAACATATGGAACTGACAATTGAGTGCTCCAATAGCTAAGGTTGAAGAGATGTATACTTTCTTACCCCATCTGTCCACTGCTCTGGAGTCTTTGTCAGAAGGAAGAGGATTCTTGGCAGAACTACTCTTAGCTCCTTTGGGCCCCTGTGTAATGACCTCAGGGTCTGCAGCACAATTTCTATACAGGTATTTGTGAGAATCCAGTACTCTGTACCGGTCAGGTTTATTTGGAGCAGGAGGCAGGGCATCGGGGGCTAAGCTGGACTCATGGAAAACATCATCCACAATAGGTGGGATAGCCAGGGGTCTGTGCTGGGGCAGGTCTTGAAACTTTCTAAGTCTAGAGATTTCCATTGGAAATGTTCCCTGAGGGACTGAAGGGTTTCCCCAAAGGAGAGGTCCTCTGGAGGGGAGGCAGAAGGGATGGACTCTTCTGCATCTGAATCCTCAAACAGTTAAGGGATGTTGTTCTTCAAAAGCAGAATAATCAGATTCTTCAGACTCTTGGTCTGTCAATTTCTGGAGAGGGATGCCTTTTCCTTTTAGGAGTGGAGGCCTGAGTGCCTCGGATAAGGGAGACGAGATTCTCTACCATTTTAAGCATTTGAGCTTGGGGTGGGGGAGCAGTAGCAAGATGGTGGCTAGACACAGATGTCCTAGGAGTGGCCTGGCTTCTAGGCCTGAGAGAATCTGTTGGTCTCTGAGAAGCGGTAGTCGGATGTGAAGACATCATTTTTTGTCTAGAATCAGTAGTGCGAAAGGCCTCCTTGGAAGCCGGTATCTGCGTTGTGGCTCTGGACCTGACCGAGGAAGAGATAGCCAAAGGCTCGGAAGATGAAGTAGATTTCTGCGGCATACCATACTCCAAAAGGGTCTTGGCAGAGGCCTGCGCATACAGCAAGTTGGGCATCGCGGGCTGCGAAAGCACAACACTGAAGGCTGGAGAATGGATGACTTGCTTACTGGTAGCGTCGTCGGAAGGCTTAGCCTTGGGTGTCCTGTCTCTCTCTACATTTTTTCGGAATATCCACAGATTGTTGGCTATCAGAATTCAAAGATGGAACAATAACTGTCTACAAAAAAGCTCTACAGCGAATGGTTCTGGCATTAAAGAGGGCACAGAACCAGCAACGAGGGACGTCATGGTCTGGGCCTAAACAAATGATGCAGTAAGAATGAAAGTCTTTGTGTGGGATCTGCTTTCCACAGGCGAGACAATTGTTAACTTTTTCAGACATCGGTTAGAGCAAGAAAAAAAGGGTCCCCAATGGGGTACTTAGCTTTAGACATTTTCTGCTGAAATTCAACTTCTTGTAGTGACCGACTGGCACTCATGCGAAAGTACAGTTGTGTACACTTACCATAAATGTAGATTTGAGTGTATTCACTGTTGCAGTCATCACACTTGGATTATCTGCCTCCAGGTAGCCCTCAGTTGGCTTGAATACCAGAGTCTTGGGATTTCTGCGTCGGATGCTGTCGCCTCTTCCAGGACGTCAGGTCATCAGGGGTACAAAACATGCAGCAGACATCATTACATCAGTTTTTCTTGCCCCAAATGTCAGGAGCCCCCAAAATATGAAGCTATTGTATGGTGTGGAACACCCCCAATAAAAAGTAAATACCACTGCCATAAAAAATGGCCATAAAGAGGATAGGTAGAAAGGATAAATAATACCAGGGGGCAGGAGGGAGGGAAACCAGAACTGCAACAGTGAATACACTCTGACATCTACATTTACGGTAAATGTACACAACTGTACTATGTTCTTCGTGTTTCTCTGTTGCAGTCATCAGACTTGGGCATATTCCCAAATATGAGGAAGAGTGGAGGCAGTCAAGAAGTGTTAGGGCTGGCTAGAAGGCCTTGTAAGACTGCTCTAGCAAATCCAGCTCTGGATTTAGAAAAAAAAAATAGGTAAGTGGTAATGCATGGTGAAGGTGTGTACAGAACTCCAGGTTGCAGCTTCCAGGATGTCCCTGGTGGGGACTCCCATGAGAAATGCTGAAGGGGAAGTAGCCCTAGTGGAATGTGTTTTGATCCCCTGTGGGGTAGGTTTTCCATGGTGCTTGTAGAAGAAACGGACGCAGTGTGCTATCCATTTAGAAATGGTTTGTTTTGAAATGGCCTTACCCTTTTTGCCCCTGTAGCAAAGCTGACTAGCAGCTGGTCAGATTTTCTGAAAGGTTTAGTCTTGTCAAGGCAGAACCTGAGCTGTCTGTGCATGTTCAAGGAGTGCAGGATCCTTTCTCCTTTATTCTTAGGATTAGGGAAGAAGGTTGGCAAATGTGTGGATTGGTTTAGAGCCACACTGGATACCACCTTAGGCATAAAGGATAGGTTAGTCCTGAGGGAAACCCTGTCAGCATGGAAAATAATGAAGGGTTCCACAGCCATTAGTGCCTGTAACTCAGACACTCTTCTTGCTGAAGTAATGGCTAGAAGCAAGGCTGTTTTCCAAGAGAGGAATTTTAACTCTGCTGAAGCAGCAGGTTCAAAAGGGGGAAGGGTGAGCTTTCCAGTACAAAGTTAAGGTCCCAAGGCAGGAGTGGGAGCTCTCCTAGGGGGTCTTAAATTGTTAGTCCCTTTCAGAACTGTTTGATGAGAGGGTGAGAAAAGAGAGGTGGCTCAGTATTATGAGCTGAGATGGCAGAGGCATGAATCTTAATGGAGGAGAAAGGCCTCTGTGGAGGAGCTCTGCTAGGTAATCAAGGATTTGAGTTAAGGAGAGAACAGCTGTGTCCTTTCCTTGAGACTGATTCCAAGAACAAAATCTTTTCCACTTTTCAGCATAGGATTTCCTAGTTCTAGGCCTTCTGGCCTCAAGGATGACGTCCAGCACCTGCTTATTGAGGGTTGCTGGTGGTGTATTCAGGGGGTAAGCCAGGCTGCAAGGTTCAGGGTTTGCAACTGTAGATGCAAAATCTGCCCCCTCCTGCTGAGATAGCAGGGAAGGTGCGAGATGTAGGTGCCAGGGTACCACTGCTGTCAGACTGCATAGGGGTGGGTGCCAGTGCTGGTGTGGCCAGTCTGGGGCAAAAAGGATTGCCCTTGGACTGTCCTGTTTGATCTTGAGTAGTACTTTTGGAAGGAGGGGGAGAAAGGCATAAATTGACAGGTTTTCCCATGCGAAGGATAGGGTATCAACCTTCCAGGCCCTGCTGTGAGGGTTCCTGGTGCAGAATTTGTTCAACAGGTGGTTCTCCGGGGAGGCAAAGAGGCCCACCTCTGGACTAGAAGTTTGAACGAGTTGGGCTCCAATTTCCACTCGTGTGGGTCCAGTAGATTTCTGCTTAAGTTGTCTGCCAGTGAATTTTGTTTGCCTGGCAGGAATTGGGCTTGTAGGTGCACTTGGTTGCTCAAGGTTGTGTTCCACAGCATCATGGCTAACCTGCAGACTGGGTAAGAATGGGTTCCCCCTTGCTCGTTTATGTACTGTGGTGTTGTCTGTCTTGTCTGGAAGGATTAGGTGTTTGAAGGCTGTCAGAGAATTCTGTACAGCTAGCATCTCTTTTAGATGGATATGCAGGAGAATTTGTCCTGGGCTCCATTTGCCTGCCATGTGAGCCCCCATGCATAGTCTGATGGGTCTGTTGACAGGATTTGGGTGGTGAGGGGTTGAGTGAAAATAAGTCCCTTGTTGTGGTTGCATGCTTCTGCCCACCAAAGGAACTCTGCCCTTAGACAAGGCATGTTTCCAGGTCCTGAGAATATTGACACCAGAGACTTAAGTACCACTGAAGTTTCCTCAGATACAGTCTTGCATATGGAATTAATAGAATGCAGGAGGCCATGAACCCTAGGACTTGCAGTATTTTCTTTGCAGATAGCTGGGTTTTGGTGGCCATTAGTTTGAAGTTGTTTGTCAAACAGACCTGCTTTTCTGGAGTGAGGAATGCCATCTGGTAAGTTGTGTTCAAGCTTGCTCCTAGGAATACAATTTTTGACTGAGTACCAGTTGAGATTTCTTTTTGTTGATGGTGTACCCCAGTGAAGTTAGGAGTCTTTTTACAAGTGCCAGATGCTGAAGTAGCAATTCTTGACTGTCCGCCTGAAACAAACAATCGTCCAAGTATGGGTAAATTTGAATATTTCTCTGCCTGCAGTATGCAATGGCTGGAGCCAGGCACTTTGTGAATATTCTGGGCACAGTAGGTAAGCCAAAGGGAAGTGCAGAGAACTGACAGTGTATAGAACCTTCCCTGAAACGTACATATTTCCTTTAAGACTCCCTTATGGGGATGTGCAGATAAGCTTCTTTTAAAGTCTAGGGTGACTAACCAGGCATCCTTGGCTAGCATTGGGAGAAGCTGCTACAGTGTAAGCATTTTGAATTTTGGGACCACCAGAAAGGTGTTGAGAATTGATAGATCCAGGACAGGGTGCCAAGAGCCCTCTTTTCTGGGCACCAGGAACAGTCTGGAGTAGAAACCGTGTCCCCTTTGTTCTACTGGAACAGGTTGAATAGCCCTGATATTGAGAAGGGAAAGTACTTGCTGTTGAGCCTCTGCTCACTGGTTTGGAGGAAGGTTTGGCAACCCGCTTAGGGTTGGCAGAGAATGGAAGTAGAATCTGTATCCCTGAGATACAATGTTTAGGACCTATTGGTCCTGGATCATGGACATCCATTTTTTTGCATGAAGGGCAAGTTTTCCTGTTAGGTGCGCAAGTAATTGGGCATAGCTGGGAAGGATAATTGAAAAGTCAGTGAACTTTTTCCATAAGGGGGTGGCTTAACACTCCCTGATTTACAGGTGGGGGGACTCCATTGTTTAGATCTCTGCATACCCTGAGACTGTAGTCTTGGTGGTCTGTTTCCCTTGGGCTTGGACTGAGAAGGCCTGGGAGGGTCTGGAAAGGACCAGTTTTTAGAAGACCAACGCCTACTGAATCTAGGTCCTCCATCTTTTTAAGAACAATTTCTGCTTTGGTGCCAAACAAACGGTCCTGATTTAATGGAGCGTCTAGTAATTTTGCTTTGACATGATCTGGCAAGATTTGTTCCTTCAGCCAAGCATGCCTTCACAGTACAGATCCAGTGACTGCAGCCCTGCAAGATGCTTGTAAGGCATCAAAACCACACTGCAAAGTATGTTTACTAACTTGGTTTGTAGAATGCATTAACTCTTGTAAATCATTTTCTGCACCATCTGGAAGTAACACCATTTTTTGTTTAATAAGTTCCATAATATGTTGCTGGCACTTCAACATGTGAAGCTGGCAATTCAAAGCTCTGATGGCAAGAGTTGCAGAGGTATATACCTTCTTACCCCATCTGTCTAAGGCTCTTGAATCCCTGTCTGAAGGGGTAGGGTTTTTGGCTGTAGTAGCCTTAATGTCTTTAGGTCCCTGGGAAATAGTCTCTGGAGCCGCAGTAGGATTCTTAGAGAAATTTGTGAGAATCAGGTACTCTGTAGTACCTGTCAGGTTTTCTAGGGGCTGGCGGTAAAGTGTCAGGAGTAAGACTGGATCCCATGAAGACATCAACTATAATATCCAGGACAGGGGGTATAAATAGAGGCCTGTGCTGAAGAAACTCTAAAAATTCTGAGTGTCTTTTTGTACTGATGATAGTCCTTGCATTCCCAATGGAAATGCTCTCTTAAAGTATGCCAGGTTTCACCAAAAGAAAAATCCTCTGGCGGGGAGGCAGAGGGAATGTATTCCTCTGCATCTGAATCCTCATAGGTTGATAAGGGTATATCCTGGTAATCAGAAGGGTCAGTCTCATCGGACTCCTGGTCTGTAGAATCAGAAGGAAACTAAGTTCTTTGTCTTTAGCAGGGGAAGGCTGGCTGCCCCTAATTAGAGTAATAAGGTCTTCAGCCATTCTAAGCATTATTCTAAGCATTTGTTTTTGTGGCATGGGAGCTTGAGCATGTGCTTTGGTCGTTTTTCTAGGCGTAGTGCAAACTCTGGGCCTGAGAAACTCAATAGTTTTAGCTAAAAACGAAGTTGTCGGTTTAATACAAACATCGGTAGGTCGGAATGCAGCCTCAGAAGCCGGTGCCTGCACAGCAGCTCTAGAGACATCTGCAGGTTCCATAGTCGAAGAAGCATGTCGCGGCTTACCGGACTCTGAATGGGTCTCAGCAGAGACCTGCGAATCTGTAGAGGTGGGCATCAGGGGCTGCAAACACACCTAACTGAATACCAGTGGACTGGCGACTAGCTTAACGGAAGCGTCGGCAGTTTTGGACTTATGCGGTCTGTCTATCTTTACGTTTTTTCGGAAGATCGGCAGTCAGATGGCTTATCGAAGCCATTTTGGAATACGGAGAACGAGAGCGAAAGAATTTAACGACAAGGACAGCCCAACGATGAATAGTTTGGGCGTTAAACAAGGCACAAAACAGACAGTGTGGAACATTGTGGGCTGGGCCTAAACAAGTGACGCAGTAAGAATGAAAATCTCTGTGATGTATTTGCTTTCCACAAGCAAGACAATTGTTAACTTTTTCTGACATTGGTTAGAGCAAGAAAAAAGGATCCCCAATGGGGTACTTGGCTTTAGAAGACTTCAGGTTTAAAATTCGAAAAACAAAAATTTCAGGAAGCAGCTGACCCGCACTTGGGAACTGCTTCTGCTTCCGGCTCCTTCACGGTAAGAAAGACTGATATAATGGCGTTGGCTGCATGTTTTATACCCCTGACGACCTGACATCATGGAAGAGGCAACAGCATCAGATGCAGAAATCCCAAGACTCTGGTATTTGGGCCGACTGAGGGCTACCTGCAGGCAGATAATCCAAGTGTGATGGACTGCAACAGTGATACCCGAAGAATATCTGCCTCTGATACAGGCTCCACAGCAAGAAAGATTGATTAATGACATTGGCTGCCTTGCTTTACAGCACTGGTGACCTGACGTCAGATTAGAGACTACGGCAGCCAGTGCACAAAAACACTGTTATTTGGGCCGATCGAGTGCTACCACAGCAAGGATAACCCACAGGTGATGACTGCAACAGCAAAACACGAAGAACATCTGAAAGTGCAAAAAACTCAGAGAAACGCTAGAATTTCCTGTACGGAGGATGAACTGGGATGTGTAGGTAAGCATCCTTGAGATCCAGAAAAGTCAAGGAGTGTGGAGGAACCAGAGGAAAGAGTTTGCAGAGAAAGCATCTGTAAAGAAAGCACTTTCAGGAAAGGTGTTTAAATGGGTGAGCTCTAGGATAGGTCTCCAAGGACCATCCTTTCTTGGGACAAGAAACGCCCTGGAGTAAAATCCCTTCCCTTTTTGCTCTGGAGGAACAACCTGGATTGTACCTTGGTGGAAGGGATGATCTATTAACTGAAGAAAGAGATTAAGTTGGCTGGAAGGGGGTTGAGGGATCCCTAGGAATGGGTGGTAGGGTGTTCCAAGTCAAAGTTACCTTTTTGGAGGATGGAACGTACCCAAGATTCTTGAGATCTCTCCATCCAGGCTGAAAGGGAGATAGAAAGGCACAGAAAGAGGTGTGTGACTTGGAAGAATGGCTTGGCTGTCACAGACAACCAGGTCTGGCCTGAAAGTGCTGCTGAGGAGGAGTTGCAGGAGCAGCTGACTTTGATGGAGGGGGGGGGGGTCTCCTAGATAATTTCTTAGACCTAGGATCCTGCAAAAGCAGAAGAGTACGAACGAGCAGGTCTTCTGACAAAGGAAGTCTTGGCAGGGAAATTCCTATGGAATTTGGGAAATGGGGAAACAGGCAAGTGTTTTAAATTCAGGAGCTCCTTAACTTTTTCTTGCAAAGATTTGAAAAGTTCTGCAACAGATGAACCAAAAAGGCAGAATTATCTATAGGAGCATCAAGCATTTTAGCCTTTATATCATCAGGTAATGACTGGAGCCTTAACCATGAATGTCATCTAAGAACAGATGCACAGGCCACACCCCTGGCAGAAACCTCCACTGCATCATAGCTGCATCGAATGGAATGACTAGCTACCTGAGAAGATGCAGACAGCATACAAAGAACCTGAAATTTAACCTCTGAGTCAGGTAATCTGGATGAAGCCTGAGATGCCGGAGAAAGTAAAGCCAGGGAGTACCTAGACATACGTTTTTGGTAATTAATAGACCTAATAGCTAAGGTGGATGAAGTATATACTTTCTAACCTTGCCTTTCCAATATCCTGCTCTCCTTTATCAGAGGGAAGCAGCTTAGCAGAAGGGGGACAGATGAGATTTGTCAGAGGCAATAGAGACCACAGTTGGGTCAGCAGAGGGGCATTTATAAAGAAGTTTGCAGCCATCTGGGACCTTATAAAGCCTACCAGGTCTCTTGGGAATCAGGGTTTTTATAACTGGAATCAAAAGCGTCCAAGAAAGGAAGAATAGGCGGAACTGCAGAGGGTGCAAGGCTTCCATCTGAAAAAGCTCGTAGTAACGTTTTTGTGCTTCTGAAATCTGGGAGGAATCCCACTTAAATTCCTCATCTTAACAGTTTCCCCAAAAGAAAGCTTTTCTACAGGGGAATATCCCCCATTAGACTCCATCTCAGGAGAAACATTCCAGAGGGGAAGGAATTTGGGTGCAATATGCCAGGGAGTCTTCTTCAGAAGAGGAATCTTCAGAGTCAGATTCAAGGACCAGGAAAAGAGGTGAACTCTGGAATAGGGATGGAAGAAGAAGCTGTAGGCCTCAGTACCATAAGAGCTCTAATACGACCCTGTGAAAATGCATCCCATTCTGACTGTGGAGTGGAAGGAAAGTTTGGGTGCTTAGTTTTCTATTTCTTTTTAATGGGCTTCTCCACTGGAAGAGAGAGGTCAGACGTAGGTCTAATGTCAGATAGATCCCTGGGGGGAAGTGACAGGAGTGGTCTCAGAGTCCTCCATTAGAACGAGCTGTGGTTCTCGCAAGTCGCCCGAACTGGATGTTTGCATGGCCTCGGATGTGCTACGATCCACAGTCTTGATAGCTTCCCCAGAGGTACCCGCTGAAGAAGCAAACCCAACCTCCAACCGTACCACTGGATCTTCACCAACCTCAAGGGGAACGTCAAAGGAGGCAGGAGAAGAGAATTCCGGCTATTAGCTTGCTTAACTTCCTCTTCAAACTCTGAACCAGTGAAGGATCCCCAGAAACATCCATCCTGCCGCTAGCCGAACGTTTGAGTCTCGGATTTTCCAGATAAAGGTTCAAGGCCTAAAGACGGCTTTGCAAAGTCTCAGGCACAAAGGCCTGGCAAATGGAACAAGAACTGTGATTGTGACTAGGCACCAAACAAAACAAAGCTTGTGACTATCCTTATGTGGAATTTGGCTTCCACACTCTTCACTTGCCCTTCCTGGATGACATTAACAGCATCAAATGACAGTAGCAAAATTATAAATCCCCAATGGGGTACTTACCTGAAGCTGGAAGCAGAAAGTACAGTTGTGTACACTCACCATAAATGTAGATGGAGTGTATTCACTGTTGCAGTCATCACATTTGTGTTATCTGCCTGCAGGTAGCCCTCAGCCAGCCTGAATACCAGAGTCTTCGGATTTCTGCGTAGGATGTTGTCACTTCTTCCATGACGTCAGGGGTATAAAACATGCAGCAGACGCCAATACATCAGTTTTTCTTACCCTACAATAGGGAGCAATTATATGGTATGGTACACCCCCATCAAAAAAAGCAAATACACATGGGGGGGGGGGATATATATATATATTAAGAAGGAAAGGTAGAGCCAAGAGAAGTCAGGGGGCTGGAGGGAGGGTAACCAGGACTACAACAGTGAATACACTCTAACATCTACATTTATGACAAGTGTATACAACTGTACTATGTTCTTCATGTTCCTCTGTTGCAGTCATCACATTTGGATTGATTCCCAAAGCTAAGGAAGGGAGGAGGTAGTTAAAGAGCATTCGGGCCAGCTATTAAGCCCTGCAAGACTGCTGTGGATTTAGAAAAGAGAGGCAGGTGGTAATGCTTGGTGAAGGTATGTACAGAGCTCCAGGTAGCAGCATCCAGAATGGCCCTGGTAGGGACTCCTCTGAGAAATGCCGTAGAGGTAGATGCAGCCCTGGTGGAATGTGAGCTTATTCCCTATGGGGTAGGTTTTTGGTGCTTGTAGCAGAAATGAATGCAATGGGCTATCCATTTGGAAATGGTTTGCTTTGAAATGGCCTTACCCTCTGCCCCTGCAGCAAAGCCAACTAGCAGCTGGTCAGATTTTATGAGAGACTTAGTCCTGTCCAAATAGAATCTAAGTTGTCTGTGCACGTCCAGAGTGCAGTATCCATTCCCCTTTGTTTTGTGGATTAGGGAAAAAAGCAGGCAAATGAATGGGCTGGTTTAGGGCCACACTACACACCACCTTGGGCATAAAGGAAGGATTAGCCCTGAGGGAAACCCTGTCCGCATGGAAGATAATGAAGGGTTCCCACTGCCATGAGGGCCTGTAATTCAGACACTCTTCTTGCTGAAGTGATGGCTAGAAGTAAGGCTGCTTTCCAAGAAAGGAATTTCAACTCAGATGTTTTAGCTGGCTCAAAGGGGGGGGGGGGGGTGAGCTTTTCCAATACAACGTTAAGGTCCCAGGCTGGAGTGGGAGCTCTGCTGGGGGGGCGGGGGGGGTCTTACATTTGTGGCCCCTCGAAAGAACTGTTTTAACAAGGGGAGAGAGAAGAGGGGTGGGCTCAGTATTATAATGTGCTGAAATGGCACAGGCATGAATCTTAATCTATGAGAAGGCTAGGCCCTTGTGGAGCACTTGTTAATTACTCTAGAATATGTGGTAAGCTGGGCACCGTTGTGCCCATCCCCTGTGCCTGGCTCCAGGAACAGTATCTTTTCCACTTTTCAGCATAGGACTTTCTGGTACTAGGCCTCCTTGCCTCCAGAATGACATCCCACACCTGTTTACTGAGGGATGCTAGAGGAGAGAGCTCATGGAATTAGCCAGGCTGCAAGGTTCAGGGTTTGAAGCGGTGGGTGCAGAGAATCTGGCCTGCCTACTGGGACAGCAGGGAAGGGGTCTGAGGCAGGTGCCATGGTTGTAGCAGTGTCAGACTGCGCAAGAGAGTGTACCAGTGCTGGTGTGGCCAGTCTGGTGCAATCAGTATTGTTCTTGGCTTGTCCTGTTTGATCTTTAGTAGAACCTTCAAGAGGAGAGGCAGAGGGGGAAAGGCATAAACCGAGATGCTTTCCCACAAAGGACAGGGCATCCACTTTACAAGCTTGGCTGTGGGGAGTTATGGTGCAGAATTTGTTCAATTGGTAGTTCTGAGGTTAAGCAAACAGGTCTACCTCTGGGGTCCCCCCCCATTTGTTCCTCAGGAGGTTGAATATTTTGGGTTCTAGTTTCCATTCATGTGGGTCCATGAGATTTCTGCTTAAGTCGTCTGCCAGTGAATTTAGTTTGCCTGGCAGGAATTGAGCTTGTAGGTGCACTTGGTAGCTCAAGGCTGTGCTTCACAGAGCCATGGCTAGTCTGCAGAGAGGGTAGGAGTGGGTTCTCCCATGCTTGTTTATGTACCACATAACTGTGGTGCTGTCTGTCTTTACCAATAGTTATCCTGGAAGAATAAGATCTTTGAAGGCTGTCAGAGCATTCTGTACAGCTAACATTTCTTTTTGATTGATATGCAGGTGCATCTGTCTCAGGTTCAATTTGCCCTGAATGCACTGCCCTGCTATGTGAGCCCCCCATGCATAGTCTGATGCGTCTGTTAGGGTTTGGGCTGCAGGGGGTATATAGTGAAAGGGAGTCCTTTGTTGGGGCAGCAAGCCTCTGCCCACCAAAGGAACTCTGTCAGACAAGGAATGACAGGAATCGTTTCCAGGTCCTGAGAATGCTGACACCATAGACTTTTTAGATACCACTGGAGTTTCCTCATATGCAGTCTTGCATATGGAATTAGCAGAATGCAAGAGGCCATGAACCCCAGAGCTTGCAGTATTTTCCTTGCAGATAGCTGGGTTTTGTGGCCAATAGTTTGAAGTAGGTTGTCAAATAAACTTGTTTCTCCTGAGTGAGGAATGCCATCTGGGATGTTGTGGTCAAGCTTGCTCCCAGGAATACAATCTGTTGGCAGGGTACTAGGTGAGATTTATTTTCGTTGATGGTGTACCCCCAGTGAGGTTAGAAGTTTCTTTACAAATGCCAGGTGTTGTAATTGCAAATCCTGGCTTTCTGCCTGAATCAATCGTCCGGGTATGGGTAAATTTGAATATTTCACTGTCTGCAAAATGCAATGGCTGGAACTAGACACTTTGTGAACACCCTGGGTGCAGTAGATAAGCCAAAGGGAAGTGCAGAGAACTGAAAGTGCATAGAGCCCACCCTGAAATGTAGATATTGCGTGCAGGATTTTCTTATTGGGATGTGCAGGTAAGCTTCCTTTATGTCTAGGGTTGCCAGCCAGGCATCCTTGGCTAGCATAGGAAGAAACTGTTGAAGAGTTAGCATTTTGAATTTTGGAACCACCCGAAAGGTGTTGAGAACAGGGAGGTCCAAGATAGAACGCTTAGAGTTTTCTTTTCTGGGTACCAGAAAAAGTCTTTAATAAAAACCTTGTCTCCTTAGTTCTGCTGGGTTGAATAGCCCTGATACTGAGAAGAGAAAGAACCTGCTGTTGTGCCTCTGCCCACTAATTTGGGGGGAGGTCTGGCCAACCATTTGGGGATGGTAGTGTGTGGAAGTGGACTATCATCGGGGAAACTATATTCAAAATCCATTTCTCCTGGGTACAGAGTTCCCAATTTTTGCCTGCAGGGCAAGCTTTCCTCCTAAGGGAGCAAGTAGTTCAGCACGGCTTGGAGGGGTTAAGGTGAGGTCATTGTGCCATTTTTCCATAGGGGGGGTGGCTTACTACTCCCTGCTTTGGAAGTGGGAGCCACCCACTGCTAAGATCTGTGCGTAGCCTGAGACTGAAGTATTGGAGGTTTGCTGTTCCTGGGTTTGGACCGAAAAGGCCTGGAAGGGACTGGGAAGGACCAGTTCTTTGAAGGCCAATGCCTACTGAATCTGGGAGGCTGTACTAGTACAAAATCTTTAGCAGTTTGCATAGATTTAGCTTTTTCCTCCATCCCTTTGAGGACTTCCTCGGCTTTGTTGCCAAAAAGGCGGTCTTGGTTTAAGGGTGCATCCAGTAATTTAGCCTTAACCTGATCTGGCAAGTTTTGTTCCTTAAGCCAAGCATGCCTTCTAAGTACAGGCCCAGTGACAGCAGCCCTGCAAGATGCTTCTAAAGCATCAAAACCACATTGCAAAGTATGTTTATCAACTTGTTCTACAGAATGCATTAAACCTTGGAAGTCTGTGTTCAGCACAGTCAGGAATCATCATTTTAGTAGTCTCATAATATGGTACTGATACTTTTAACATATGTAACTGGCAATTTAAAGCCCTAATGGCCAACGTCGCAGAAGTGTATACGTTCTTACCCAATCTGTCTAAGGCTCTAGAATCTCTACCAGAAGGGGTAGGATTTTTGGCAGCAGTAGCCTTAATGCCTTTTGGTCCTTGGGAAATGGTCTCTGGATCTGCAGTAGGATTCTTGAAGAGGAACTTGTGAGAGTCAGGTACACTGTAGTACCGGTCAGGTTTTCTGTGAGCTGGAGGTAAAGTGTCTGGGATAAGGTTATATTCCAAGAAAACATCTACAACAGCCAAAACAGGAGGGATAGCTAGAGGCCTGTGTTGAGGCAGAAGCAAGAATTCCCAAAGTCTCTTTTTGGACTCTGAATAGTCCTGGCTTTCCCAGCCGAAATGCTCCCTAAGGGTATGCAAGGTTTCACCAAAAGAAAAATCTTCTGGAGGGTAAGCAGAGGGAATGGAATCCTCTGCATCAGAATCCTCATAAGTAGATAAGGGCAAATCCTGGTAATCATAAGGACCAGAGATATCAGATTCCTGATCAGAAGAATCAAAGAAAATCGGTTCTAGGTCTCAGAGAGGGAAGGATGGCTTCCCCTAACTAAGGTAATAAGGTCTTCTAAGCATTTGTTTTTGAGGCATAAGGGCCTGAGTCAGTTTGGTCGCCTGTTTTCTAGGCGTAGTGCGAGTTTTAGGCCTGAAGAATTAGTTATTTCTAGATGGAAACTATGCCATCTGTTTAATATACAAGTCTGTAAGCCTGAATACACCCTCAGAAGCCGGTGCCTGCACAGCCGCTCCGGACCCATTCAAGGTAGAGACATCCACAGGTTCCATAGTCGAAGAAGCATCTCGCAGAATACCGGACTCCGAATGGGTCTCAGTAGAGGCATGCGAATCTGTAGAAGCGGGTATCAGGGGCTGCGAAAGCGCTCGAGTACCGGCGGACTGGTGACTAGCTTAACGAAAGCATCGTCGGCAGTTTTAGTCCTATGCGGTCTGTATCTTTATCCATATGTTTTTTCGGAAGATCGGTAGTCGGATGGCTTAACGAAGCCTTTTCGGAGTATGGAGATCGAGAACGAAAGTATTTAGCTACAAAAATAGCCAGACTATGAATAATTCGGGCGTTGAACAAGGCACAAAACTGACAGCGAGGGACACTGTGGTCTGGGCCTAAACAGGTGACGCAGTAAGATGAAAATCTCTATGAGGTATCTGCTTTCCACAGACAAGACAATTGTTAATTTTTTCTGACATCTGTTAGAGCAAGAAAAAAGGATCCCCAATAGGGTAACTTTTCTTTTTTGAAGACTTCGGGTCTGAAACCCGAAAAGGAAAATTTCAGGAGTTGGCCGACCAGCACTTGCGAACTGCTTCGGCACCACACGGCAAGAAAGACTGATGTAATGGCGTCGGCTGCATGTTTTATACCCCTGACTACCTGACGTTATGGAAGAAGCGACAGCATCAGACGCAGAAATCCGATGACTCTGGTATTCAGGGCAGCTGAGGGCTACCTGCAGGCAGATAACCCAAATGTGATGACTGCAACAGTGAAACACAAAAAACATCAAAGGAATCAGACTACAGACCATAGTTAGAGTGAACCTTTCCGAATGACAGTGAAAAAGTTCTCATATGTAAAGAATACTGCAACATTGAATAGAAGGACATTCAGTGTTCTTCTGTAGAGAAGTTTCTTTTTTTTTTCTTTTAACAAAAATTCCAGGAGCTTTTCCAGAAAGCAGCTGTCCAGATTTCATGAAATCATGAGCTAGTATGAAAAAGTCCTCTGAAGAGATATGGCTCTAATGGGGTTAAGGCCTAGTTAGTTAAGGATGGGAAAGAAGATAGCCACATGTTTTGGACAAAGTTTGAGGGTGGAGTTGGAATGGAAGTCCTCATCTGGTCCCTTTCAATCCCTTCTTGCACAGTTATATGGAGATGTCATCCTCACCCTCTGTAATTAGCACTCTAGCATCATGAGCCAGAGCCTGCAAAATGATACCAGACCCAACCTATGCCAATAAGGTTTTAGCTTGAGAGGATGTCAACGTGGATGGGATGGTGGCCTCCCAAATGATCACACTAGACGCCTTAGATACACTAGAAGTCATAATGGGGAAGGTGCATCCCCCTCATTTGGACATCTCAAGCCTAGAGGGCCTGTCGGATATTGAAACTCTGCTGATGGACTTCCAAATACATATCCTTCTAGATGTTTAAGAGATAAGAGGAGGGACCAGTGGGCACCATGTTGTACTTATAAACACGGGATTTTTGTTGCAAGAACCTCTCCAAAGATTCAGCTCCACATTCAACAATTCTAGCTTTAAAATAAGAATACTGGAGACAACTGTGCACATCATGATCTGGACCCAGGCAGGAAAGGCAAATGATGAAAATTTCTGGGAGGAATTTGCCTCACATTTAAGGCAATTACTGATTTTATTTGACATCTACAATATTAATAAACAAGAAAAAAAACGAAAAAAAATCTTAGTGGGGTACTTATTTCACAGTCTGGTTTCAGGCTGACCTGACAAAAT